>NW_003852484.1:495191-511042 GCF_000181295.1 Otolemur garnettii | reverse complement strand
CCTGCCACAACACCTGGCTGTTTTTTTTTTTTAGTTGCAGCCATCATTGTTGTTTGGCAGGCCCGGGCTGGATTCGAACATGCCAGCTCAGGTGTATGTGGCTGGTGCCTTAGCTGTTTGAGCCACAGGTGCCAAGCCAGCCCTGTTTAATCTTGTTCATTTCAATTTCTACTATAATTCTTTTAATGATTACACTAAAATTATAATTCAGATATGAATTATTACTTTTACCATCTCTATGACAATACTAAGATCTTAGAACATTAATTCCGTTTACCCACCTTATTCCCTTTGCTATAGTTGTTACAAATTTTAATGCAACATATAATTTAAGCCCCATTATATTATCATTGTTTGGTATGTGAATATTAGTTTATATTTGGCCACATGTTTAATGTCTATTAGTTTTTGTATTTTCATATGGGTAAATTTTTCTTTAACCTAGAAATTTTTTTTTTAAGTGGGACTACTGACAATAAATATGCTGTGTTTTTGTTCACCTGAAGACATTTTATCTTACACTTGTTTTTGACAGTCCCCTACGTATAGAATTCTAGATGTCATTCCATACTTTTCTTTCATCATTTCTAATGAAAAAGAGCCCCTGTTCTTACTGGTTCTTTGAAGTGATTTGTCTTTTGACCTTAGGCTATCTTTATGACGTTTTCAGTTGTTTGAAATGTCTCTGTTTATTCTTTTTTTTTTTTTAATTCAACCTACTTGAGGTTGTAACAGGCCTTCTTGAATCTGGCTTTATATTCTTCATCACTTGTAAAATTCACAACCATTATCTCTTCTAATGTTGTCTATCCCTTTCTTTCTCCTCTCTATCTGGGATTCCAAGTATTAATATGCTTATGTCTTCCTTTACCAAAATTACCTAAGAATTAAGCCCTATTACTCTAAAATATCATTGTATGTAGTAAATTAACTTCTCTCCTCTGCACTTAGAATAGAACAAGTTATACATCCTTGAGAAAAGTGCGGAATCCCAGTTAAGAAAGATTGTGTCCCATGTTGTTAGAAAAATGGCATCAACAGACTGCTCAATAGAGGGTTGCCACAAACCTTCAATTTTTAAAATAAGGTATGGCTGTACAGTTAACGATATGATCCAGCAATTATATTCTAAGGTATTTTCCCAATAAAATACTGCTGAGCAATAAAAGCAATTAATTACTGACACATAAACAATAATTCAAACACACTATGCCAAATGGAAGAAGTCAGATTCAAAAGGCTACAAGCCATATGATTTACATGATGTTCTAGAAGAGGCAAAACTACAGAGACAGAAAACATAACTGTTCGTTATAGGACGGAAGTAGGAAAGGGATGAGTTCAAAAAGAAAAACAGAATTTTGGGAAGTGACAGAATTATCCTGTATCTTGATATGTTTGTCAAAACTGTACACTAAAAATGGTAAGGGGTATTGCATATAAATTACATGCTAAAAGAAATTAAAGTCAATAAAATTTATCTTCCTTAAGATGAAAAAATGAAGATTTAAATTATCAATACACATACATATCTATATCTATATATATCTTTACAAAGCACTGGAAAAAATCCTCAGCTATTTTGCAAAATAAAATAAATTGCTACTAGCCCATCTTCCCCCAAAAGATCAAAACTTCCCAACTTAACAGTGAGCAGATGTGATACTAAAAACTTACTGAATTTCTCCTTTGACTACTTCAGTTTTCTCAGTGACATGGAAGTAGTCCACTGGTTGAAAGTGAGAGGGGAGGGGAAGAAGTTGGAGGTTTATGAGGGAAAAAATGTATGAAATATTTGTCTGGGAGAACGGTTGACAGATTTTTTCTGAAATGCACCAGACAGAAAATATTTTAAGCTTTGAGAGGCCATATAATATCTGTTACAACTACTCAACTCTGCAGTGTAGGAAGAAAACAGCCATAGATAAAATACATAAAGGAATTGGTATGGCTCTGTTCCAATAAAATTTTAATTATAGGGTGGTGCTTGTGGCTCAGTGGGTAGGGCTCCCACCCCATATACCAAGGGTGGCAGGTTCGAACCGGCCCCAGCCAAACTGCAACAACAACAAAATAGCCAGGCATTGTGGCGGGCACTTGTAGTCCCAGTTTCTTGGGTGGCTGAGGCAAGAGAATTGCCTCAGGATTGGAGGTTGCTGTGAACTGTGAAGCCACAGCACTCTACTGAGGGCAACAAAGTGAAAACTGTCTCCAAAAAAAAAAAAAAATTTTTTTTTAAATTATAATAACAGATGGCAGGTAGAACTGGCCTACTAGATGAACTATAAGTGCTATGTATAAGAGAGGGCAAGGCAGGAATTGGAGGATGCAATAAGCTAGGAACATGTTACTGCACTTTAGTTCGAATGACAGAGCAAGACCCTGTCTCTTTAAAAGAGAAAGACAGAGAGAAGGAACAAGAGATTTGAATGTACGCAAGGGAGTTATTATGAAACGGTGACAGAATTTAAACTGGGTAAAAAAAGTGAAGATACAGGGAAAATGAGAGAGTGAAAAGGCAGTAGCATCACTGTACTATAGGTCCTGGTGGAAATAAAGGAATGCTGAAACCTAAGCACTAGATGACAAGAGGTAGTCCTTAGAAAATGAGAAATTGAAATCACAGGGAGACTGAAGTTTGGTAACCACTGTTCTAAGGTATAACCAGTATGTGAAGCTGAATGAATGACAAAATCATCAACAAAGCAGAAGTCTAAGAACTGAGAGGGTAGGACATTCAAAAAAAAAAAAATTATTTTTTTTTTTTTTTTGAGACAGAGCCTCAAGCTGTCCCCCACAGCAACCTCCAACTCCTGGGCTCAAGCGAGTCTCCTGCCTCTGCCTCCTCAGCAGCTGGGACCATAGGTGCCCGCCATGATGCCTGGCTATTTTTTGGTTGCAGCCATCATTGCTGTTTGATGGACCTGGGCTGGATTTGAACCTGCCAGCTCAGGTGTATGTGGCTGGAGCCTTACAATAATCTTTGATAGTAGTTGGTAAACTTCTACAAAGGGCCAGAGAGTAACTCCATTGGGCTTTGTGAATCAATAGGTAAAATAAAGGTATATATAGTATATACTCATGTAACAAGAGAGAAAACAATTTCCACAAAAATTTTATTTATTTATTTATTTTTGAGACACAGTCTCACTTTGTTGCCCCCAGTAGAGTACCGTGGTGTCATAGCTCACAGCAACCTCAAACTCTTAGGCTCAAGTGATTCTCTTGCCTCCACCTCCCAAGTAGCTTGGACAAGAGGCATCCACCATAACACCTGGCTATTTTTAGAGATGGGGTCTTGCTCTGGTTCAGGCTGGTTTTAAACCTGTGAGCTCAGGCAATCCACCCACCTCGGCCTCCCAAAGTGTGAGGATTACAGGTGTGAGCCACTGCAGAAATTTTTATTGATAAAATTCAAACTATAATAATAATGTACAACTTTTTGCCACTAATGAGAAGACTACCCCTTTTTCATTAGGGAAGTTAGTACCTCACTAAAGGGGTTTCAAATTACCTGTTACCTATGTAATAGTCAACTGCAAATGTTTATCTGTTAATGCTTATCAGTATCGGTCTTCTCGTAAAGAGTCTACTTGCTACTTCATAAAGAAGACAGATACTGATATCAATCCATGAAAATACAACTTTATGCGATGCAGCAAGATGGCAGACTAGAGATATCTCCTTGCCAGCTGCTTATGGTAGGACGGAGGAAAGTGGACTTCAGTCACCTCTGGCTGGGGGTATCTGCATAGAAACATCATTCCAGGGGCACAGTGAAGCATCAGGAGACTTTACAATCCAATGAACTAATGCTGGGGAAAACAAACAGAAGGCTTGGTATGGGCAGAGGCTGGCCACTTGGCCAGCTCTCATGCACAGGGGTGGAGATGGAAAAGGGCTGTCTTGTAGTATTTTGATTTTTGGATTGGGGTGCTCATAGGAGCAGCAAGTAGACTCAAACAGCATCCAGCCACTGGACATGAAGTCAGGCAGGGTGGTTCTCCAACCCACTTGGCTGCTGGTAGGGTGCCACCATTGAGGGAAGCCTGCTTGCATAGGAGGAACAGTCCATGGGGTCCTAGTGCACAGCTGGCTCTGGCACACCTGTGAAAATCTACTGGCTATCTTTAGGGTGAGCTGAATGGACCCTGCAACCCCAGGGAGGTGCTCTTTGTTGCAAGGGGACTCTGCTTAATGGGCCTCCTGGGAAGCGCTTTGGGACCCTAGTCCCATAAGGAGTGAATGCTGACAAAGTGAATTAGCCCAGATTGAGGGCAAAAAGTCAAGAAGACAAGATCCAGTCTCCTTTACAACTAGAGAGTGGCTTCCAAACCCCATCAGACACAGAAAATTCAGTGTATGTTCTCGGTCTCCTAACACCACAGCACCACCTCATGCACATGCAATGTATTGCATATACATAATACACATATTCACACACACATATATAATTTTACATTTTTTGCTTCTTTTACAATTTATTTCCTTAGGTTTTTTTCTGTTTATTTCTCTTTTATTATTGTTTAGTTGGGTTTTTTTGTTGTTGTTTGGTTGTATTTTTTTTTTCATTTTTACATTTTTTAATAGCGAGGGCTCTTCCATTTTGTTACAGTTTTTCAGCCCCTTTTATTCTTTCCTTTTTATTTTTTTCTCTCCTTTGGTAGAGATTTTTCTACTTTTCTCATTTTTCCCACATAAATTTCTCATACATTCTTCTTAATCTTATACAATTATATTTTTAATTTCCTTATTTATTTTCTTTCTCATTTTTTCTCTTCTCTGAGGGCCAGGTAGGTCATAGTATTGGTCTGGCTCAAGGAGGCCACAAGCTCATGATCTTTGGTGTCCTTCTAGCTTTTGCCTTTGGAAAGAAAGTATTGGTAGGGCCCCACTGCAACATATTGTGATTTCTTTCTATTTTTGTTAGAGGTGGGGTCTTGCTTTTGCTGAGGCTGGTAAGGAGCTCCTGACTTTGAGGGACTTACCTAGCTCAGCCCCCCAAAGTCCTAGTGCTGACAGTGTGGCTTTAAGCACCCTGCTCAATACCATCATTTCTCCTGTTACTCTTTCTCACTTACTGTCCCTTTTCTCTCCTTTTCTTCAATTCTTTTTTTTAATCCTCCCTTCCTTTCTTTCCCCCTTTTCATCTTTTTCTTTTCTTTCTGCTTTCTCACTCTTTACCTTTATCTTCCTTTTGGCCTTATACCAAGAATCCACTTCAATACCTAAATGCTGAGACAAGGTAATTTAAAGCGAAAATGGCACTGAAAAGGAGAAAAAGTAGGGAAGGAAGTGAAAAAGAAGAAAACACATGAGAAAGAACAGAAAAATTCTGACAACATGAAAGACCAGAATAGAGCAACCCCCCTCCAGAATCATGTGGTAGATACTGCAGACAATTCCACCCATAAAGAATAAATAAAAATGAGAGAAAGGAAATTTAAAATATGAATGCAAAAACAATAAAGGGAACTGATGAGAAAGTGGAAAAACAGAACCAAAAAATGGATGAAAGATATGAAGATTACAGAAAGGATGTGGCGGAGGCTTAAGGAATTGAAGGAGACAATCAGGGTATTAAAAATGCAATAGGAAGCATCAGTAACAGATTAGTCCATGGAAAATAAAGACTCTCAGAGCCAGATGATAAAGCTCTTAAGCTAACCCAGGAAGTTAAAGAGGTAGAAAAGAAAGAGAGAATGTAGAACATTCACTCAGAGAATTATGAGACTTCAAGAAGCATTCAAACATACAAATCATAAGTATTCCTAAAAGGGAAGAAGAACATCCCAAAGGAACAGAAGCCCTACTGGAGACTATTATAAATGAAAACTTCCCAAGTATTAGTAAAGTTTCTGAAATACTCCTTTTAGAGGAATATTGAACTTTGGGTCATATCAACACAAATAGAGCATCATTGAAATGAACCTGTCCAAAGTCAAGAAGAAAGAGAAAATTCTGCAAGCAGCCAGGAGTAAGCACCAATTGACCTACACAGGGGCAGATCCGTTAGGGTGACAGTGGACTTCTCAGCTGAAGCTTTCTAAGCCAGAAGAGAATGGTCAGCTACCTTTAACATTTTTAAACAAAACAACTGTAAGCCAAAAATTCTATATCCTGCTAAACTAAGCTTCAAAATTGATTGAGAAACCAAACTGTTTACTGACATGCAAACATGAAATTCACAACAAGGCCAGCTGTACAGGAAATACTTAAGACCTACTCTCCACACTGAACATCACAATGGACCACCAGCAAAGTAAACACTCCAAATGAAAGGACAAAATCTAGCTTCCACAATGGCTCAAAGGATAAAACTTAAGCACAAAATAAGACAAAGAGAATTCCCACACATACAGATTCTCTCAATAAATGTAAACGGCTTAAATTCTCCACTGAAGAGGCACTGGCTGGCTGAAAGATAATAAAGTACAAGTCACACATATGTTGTTTGCAGGAAACACGCCTTACCTCGAAAGACAAAATAAGACGCAAAGTAAAGGGTTAGAAAACAGTATTTCCAGGACAAAAGAAAGGAGGGGTTGCAATCTTATTTTCAGATAGAAGTAGATTTACAGCAAATTAAGAAAGACAAAAATGGTCATTTCATACTGGTCAAGGGAACAAAATATCAAAAGGATATTTCAATTCTAAATATTCATGTACCCGACCTGACTGCACCTAGATTTATGAAACAGACATTGATTGGTCTGAGCAATATGATATCCTTAACACCAAAACAGCTAGGGAGAATGCTCGCTTCAGCAGCACATATACAAAATAGCTAGGGACTAACACCCCTCTGGTTGAACTAGATAGATCATCTGAACAGAAATTAAACAAATACACAAGGGACTTCAATGTGACCCTAGAACAAATGCAGTTAATAGATCTATACATAACACTCCATCCCAAAGTTAAGGAATATACATTCTTCTCCTCAGCCTATGGAATATACATACCAAAATAGATCATATCCTAAGATACAAATCAAACCTCAACAAAATTAAAAGAATTGAAATTATACCGTATATCTTCTCAGATCACAAGGCAATAAAGGTAGAACTCAACTCCAACAAAAATTTTCATCTCCACACAAATGCATGGAAATTAAACGTTATGCTGAATGGCAGTTGCATCATGGAAGGGATAAAGGAGGAAATTATTAAATTCCTTAAACATAACAACAATAAAGCTATAAGTTACCAAAACCTGTGGAATATTGCAAAACCAGTCCTAAGAAGAAAATTTGTCACATTAGATGCCTACATCTGAAAAACAGAAAGAGAGCACATTAAGAACCTAATAAATCATCTTAAGGAAATGGAAAAGAAAGAGCAATCCAATACCAAATCCAGCAGAAGGAAAGAAATAACCAAAAATAAATCAGAAATAAATGAAACTGAAAACAACAGGATCATTCAAAAAAATCAATGAAACAAAAAGTTGATTGTTCAAAAAGATAAATACAATGGATAAATTTTTGGCCAGAATAACTAGAAACAGAAAAGTTAAACTCTAATAATCTCAGTCAGAAAGGGAAAGGGGGAAATAACAGATACCACTGAGACATAAAAGATTATCTCTGTTACAAGAAACTTTATGCCCAGAAATTTGACAATGTAGAGGAAATAGACCAATATCTGAAATTACACTTAACCAGACTTAACCAGAAAGAAACAGGTCTCTTGAACAGACCATTATCAAGCTCTGAGATTGAAGAAACAATAAAAAAGCTTCTAACAACAATAACAAAAAAAGCCCAGGACCAGACAGGCTCCACACTACACTATCAAGCCTTCAAAGAAGAGGCTGTACTTCTACTGCAGAATCTATTCCAAAATATTGAGAAGGACGGAGCCTGCCCCAGTATGTTCTATGAAGCAAACATCACCCTGATATCAAAACCAGGAAAGGACCCAACTAAAAAAGAGAACTACAGACTAATTTCACTAATGAATATTGTGCTCTCTGTTTTTCAGATGTAAGCATCTAATGTGACAAATCTATTAAAATGTTAATAGATTATAGCTACCCATTAAAAAAAGTATACATCACAATCAAGTAGGCTTCATCCTAGAGATACAAGACTAGTTTAACATATACAAATCCATTAATTCACCATATCAATAGAAGCAAAAACAAAAGCCATATGATCCTCTCAATAGATGTAGAAAAAGCATTTGATAAAACTAAGCATCCTTTTCTAATAAGAACACTTAAGAACATAAGTGTGGGCCAAGCACAGCAGCTCAAGCCTGTAATCCCAGCACTTGAGAGGCCAAGGTAAGTGGACTGCCTGAGCTCATGGGTTTGAGACCAGCCTGAGCCAGAGCAAGACCTCGTCTCAAAAAAATAGCCAGGCATTGTGGTGGGCGCTTGTAGTCCCAGCTACTCAGGAGGCTGAGGCAAGAGAATTGTCAAGAGTTTGAAGTTGCTGTGAGTTATGATGCCACAGCACCTAACGAGGGTGACAAAGTGAAACTCTAAAACTAAATAAAACACAGGTGTGGGTAGCACATCTCTTAAAATGACTGAAGTCATCTACAACAAACCTACAGCTAACAACACTAAATGGAGTAAAACTGAAAGCTTTTCCACTTAAAACTAGAACCAGACAAGGATGCCCTCTATCACCAATACTACTCAACATAGTTCTGGAATTCTAACTAATGCAATCAGGCAAGAGAAGGATATTCAGGGTATTGAAATGAGGACAGAGGAGGTCAAACTCTTGCTCTTTGCAAATGATATGATCCCTACTTAGAAAATCCCAGAGACTCAAACACAACACTCTTGTGTTCAAGAAATACAGTTAATGTCTCAGGGTATAATATTAATTGTCCACAATCAGTAGCCTTTGTATACACCAGTAACAGCCAAGTCAAGAAACCAACCAAAGATACAATTCCCTTCACAGAAGCTTCAAAGAAAGTGAAATACCTAGGAATATACATAATAAAACAGGTAAAGAACCTCTACAAAGAGAATTATGAAATCCTAGAAGAAATAGCAGAAGACATTAACAATTAGAAGAACATCATGCTCTTGGCTGACAAGAATCAACATTGTTAAAATGTCTATACTACCCAAAGCAATCTATAAATTTAATGCAATCCACACATTAAATACCAGCATCATACTTTGAAGAACTAGAAAAAATAGTTGTTTTGTATGCAATAACAACAACAACAACAAAAAACCCGATAGGCAAGGCAATTCTTACTAATAAAAGCAACATTTGAAGCATCACTCTGCCAGACTTCAGGTTATATTACAAGTCCACAGTAATCATCAAAACAGCATTGTACTGACACAAAAAAAGAGACACAGACATATGGAACTGAATAGAAAACTAAGAGATAAAACAGTCTCTTATAGCCATCTGATCTTTCACAAACCAAACAAAAGCATATACTGGGGGAAAGAACCCCTATTTAATAAATAGTGCTGGGAGAACTGGATAACCACATGTAAAAGACTGAAACTGGACCTGCACCTTTCACCATTTACAAAAATTGACTCAATGGATAAAAAATTTAAATCTAAGACATGAAATAATAAAAGTCCTAGAAGAAAGTGTGCAGGGAAAACTCTTGAGGACATCAGCCTGGGGAAAGATATTATGAAGACTTCAGCAGCAATTGCAACAATAACAAATTTAAACTGAAAAGCTTCTCACAGTTAAGGACACAAAATAAACAAATAGACAACCTTCAGAATGGGAAAACATATTTGCAATCTGACAAAGGCTTGATAACTAGAATCTGTTCAGAACTCAAATTAATTAACAAAAAGAGCAAACAGTCCTATCTATCACTGGGCAAGAGACATGAACAGAATCTTTTCTGAGGAAAATAGACAAATAGCTAACACGAAAAAATGCTCATTGTCCCATCAAAGAAATGCAAATCAAAACCACCTTGAGGTATCACTTAACCCCGGTGAGAATAGCCCAAATCACAAAGTCCTAAAGTTGCAGATGCTAGTGTGGGTGTGGAGAGAGAGGGACACTTTTACACTTGGTGAGACTGAAAACTAAATATAACCTCTTTGGAAGTATGGAGTATCCTCAAAGAACTCAAATTAGAACTTCCATTTGACTCCATAATCCCACTACTAGGCACCTACCCATAAGAAACAAACAAACAAAAAAACATTTTATCATAAAGACATTTGCACTAGAATGTTTATTGCAGCTGAATTTATAATTGCCAAGATGTGGAAACAACCTAAATCCCATCAACACAGGAATGAATTGACAAGCTGTGGTATACGTATACCATGGAGTACTATTGAGCTGTAAGAAAAGATGGTGACTTAACATCTTTGGTATTAACCTGGATGGAGTTCAAACACATTCTTCTCAGCAAAATATCCTAAGAATGGAAAAGCAAGTATACAATGTAGTCAATTTTATTATGAAGTCAGTAAACAACCTAACACATGCCCACATAGGAGAAAAACTTAATTCACTTTGGGGGGATGGGGAAACAAGGGAGAGGTGAAGGGGAACAGGTGAGGGGGCACAAGGTAAGGGGAAGAAGAGGACTGGTGTGCTCCCACTTAAAGGGTACAAGGTAGGGGTGCACTGCATAGCACACCTTTTAGGTGTGGGACAAAAACAACAAAAGGGACTCTACCTAACAAATTCAAAAATTATGACCTGGTTCTTTGTACCTCACAATAACCTGAAATTTTAAAAGAAAATACAACTTCATTAAGCATTATTCACTTCTTGAAAGGTATTTATAGAATTCTATTAGATTCTTGATATTTGCCTTTCAGCATATATTACATTGCAGATTAATCACTTCCAAGTGATGGTTAGGTGGAAGTGCACAATTAAATGGATTCTGAAATATGAAAATGTCCTTTGTACTTGCATCAAGCCCCCAAAACTGATGAATTTATAATTTGAAAATGGAAAACACATCCACCGCATATCTGTGTAAAAATGGACATTTTGTTTCCTGTTCCAACCTATAATATGGGAATTACATAAGGCAGCTACTATCAAAATAACTATCACCACATAAGTTTTGCATATAAACATTTTCCCTTATGCTATTAGATTGAATTTAATAAAATAACATTTTCAAGTCTTCAGCAAAAGCTAACTTCAAAACCATTCTTTAGTGACTGAGTAGTTCCCCTCATCACTTCTATTATTTGCTGTTCAGTCAAAATCTCCCAGTAAGGGCCAGGCAAAGTGGCTCATGCCTATAATCCTAAGACTCTGGGAGACCAAATCCAGTAGGATACCTGGAGCTCAGAAGTTCAAGGACAGCCTGAGCAAAATGAGACCGGTCTCTACTAAAAATAGAAAAAACTAGTAGGGTGTTGTGATGGGCACCTGAAGGCCCAACTACTCAGGAGGCTGAGACAAGGGTATCACTTGAGCCCAAGAGTTTGAGATTGCTGCGAGCTGTGACCCCAGGGCACTCTACCCAGGGTGACCAAATGAGACACTCGAAAAAACCCCCAAAACGTCATTTCATATTTAAGTGGCATATCATGCAATTTTATCCATTTTAAGTGTATAATTCCACTTTGAAAATAATTGTTCCACAGAGGCTAATGCTTTAATAACTTGAAACTCAGTACTGACTTCTTGAATAAGTAACAACAGGGTAGTATTAGAGGAGCATAATAAGAAATATGTGGGGAATTCTGGGAAGATGGCCAATTAGTAGCAACCCTCAGCAGAGACTCCTGAACAGAGAAAGAAAAACTGGACAGAAACAGATTCTATGAAGCCAAAGGTGGGGAGCTCAGTCAAGAAAGAGGTTTGGGGCTCGGTGCCTATAGCTCAACCGGCTAAGGCGCCAGCCATGTACACCTAAGGTGGTGGGTTCGAATCCCCAGCCTGGACCCGCCAAACAACAATGACGGCTGCAACCAAAAAATAGCTCGGACGTTGTGGTGGGCGCCTGTGGTCCCAGCTACTTGGGAGGCGGAGGCAGGAGACTCACTTGAGCCCAGGAGTTGGAGGTTCCTGTGAGCTGTAATGCCACGGCACTCTGCCCAGGGGGACAGCTTGAGGCTCTGTCTCAAAAAAAAAAAAAAAGAAAGAAAGAAAGAGGTTTGGCAACCTATAACTCCAAGGAAGAGCATTCAAGAAAACAAATTACAAGTACAAAGCCTATAGACTAGAGGCCGGGAGAAACCTCCCTCAAACAGGATGCCCACCAAGACCTCTCTGCAAGAAAGCAGGAAACAAAAGACCTCTAATTTTACCTCACTGGAGAGAGCCACTAAACACTGTGTCTCTTTCTCCAGGGAGGTCCCATTTATGAACCTAGACAGCACCCTGCCAGGCATAAAATTGAACAAATATTTTCCCCCCAAATTTCAAACTCCCAGTCTGCCCTTCCCCCTTCACATGGCAGTCTGAAGTTCTGCCCCTGCAGAGCACAGAGCATTTGGTCTTTTCCTGAGAGATCTGGGCATACTGTGGACCACCCACCATCCGCATGGAATTTGTGACTAGTGGGGAAGAAAGAGGGGATGGAAAGAAAGGGACGCTTCGTGGAAGAAGGAGCAAGTTCCCTGGTTATGACTTTGCCTGGCCAGTGGTGGTGTGGACCCTCACTTCAGGCTGTGACTGGCAGGAGGGGGTGCAGAACCCCTGGGCCTGACAGTGCCCACAAGCGGGAGAGTAGTTGCCCACTGTGGACTGAGTTTGGTGAGCGGGGCTGGCCCCTAGCCCCAACTGGGCTGCGAGCAGAGGTTTGCTGGGTATGAACTGAGACCCGAGGGCAAAGGCATGGTTCCCTGACTCCAACTGGGCCTGCAAGCAGAGAAGCAGACACCAATCTGGACTGACTCTGGTGGGCAGGTGCATAAACCCCTGGTTCCAATTTTGCTCTTGGGAGACCCTTGGATCCCTTTTCTGTTGAGGAGTGTTTGCACTGCCTGAGACAATTTGATCGGCACTCATGTCTGGGACTGTCCACCCAGAGACGCTCTGAGGTTGACCTTCGATAGGGTTAAAGAACTGAAGGGTGGGTGGGGGCTAGGCACCACAGCTGTCTGTATCTCTTCATAGCTGAGATTTAAACCTAATATGTGGCTTCTTAGGATAGGGTAGAGCTTGGATGATATTAAAACAGAGCTAGCTTGTGTTATCTCATCAAGTAGGTCCTCAGGGTATCTAGCCACAACTCTGAAAGGGGCCTTTGTAAGGCTGTAGGAGATAAGCTACAATAACAAAGCCTAGTGCCTTGGAAAGGGGCTGATTATCTCTACTACCTAGGAACCCCAATTCAATCTTACCCTAGCAGTTCTAATAACCAAACGGTGGAAAATAAACATGGTATAGAACCAATGGAAGAACTCTGGCAACATGAATAACCACAGTAGATCAACCCCCACCCCCTCCAAGAAACTGACAAAGAAGATACAACTGAAGATGCCATGCATAAACAAATGGCTGAAATGTCAGAAATCACTGTCATGTCAGAACATGGATGGCAAATAAGATGAACAGAAGGGAAGAAAAGTTAGAAATTGAAATCCAAAGAGTAGTTCTAAAGTTGTCTCAAGAAATTAATGAATTCAAAGACAAAGTCACCAGAGATAAGGACATAATGAGAAAAGAGATAGCAGAACTCAAGGAAATGAAAAAGTCAGTTGAGAAGCTCCAAAATACAGTAGAATCCCTGAGTAATAGTTGACCAGGCAGAAAAAAAGGATCTCTGAAACTGAAGACAAAGCTTTTGAACGTTCCCAAAAACTCAAAGAGGCAGACAAATAAAGAGCAAAAACTGATCATTCCCTGAGAGAGTTGTGGGATCACTCCAAAAGATCAAACATTCGTCTTATAGGAATTCCTGAAGGAGAAGAAGATGGTCCTAAAGGTACAGATGCTCTACTCCAAGAGATTTTGGAGGAGAATTTCCCAAGCATCTTAAGAGATACAGGCCTACAGATAGTAGACAGTTTGAGAACCCCAGCAAGACTCAATCCAAATAAAGCGGCTCCTACACACATTGTGATTAACTTTGCCAAAGTTAAGACAAAGGAGAAAATTCTGCAAGCAGCTAGACGTAAGAAAAGCATCACCTACAAAGGGAGAAATAACAGAATGACTGCAGATCTCTCAGCTGCAACTTTTCAAGCCAGAAGAGGATGGTCATCTAAAACAAAACAACTTTCAGCCCAGGATCCTGTATCCAGTTAAACTGAATTTCATTCGTGATGGAGAAAACAAATACTTTACTGACTTACACATGTTGAAGATATTTGCCATAACTAAACCAGCTCTCCAGAATATTCTCAAATCCATCCTCCACAATGACCAACCAGCACAAGGCTGTATCACCAAAGTATACTGACTCAGAAATTTTTGAACAAAACCCAAATTCCACAGTGGTGAAAGGATTAAAAATGTCCACTGACACCCAAAACACTACCAGGCTTATCAATTCTCTCAATCAATGTGAAAAGTTTAAAGTTTCCTCTAAAGAGGCACAGGCAGGCTGGCTGTCTGGCCGGCTACATAAACTTAGACCAGATATCTGCTGCATACAAGAATCTCATCTTACCTTAAAGGATAAAAACAGACACAAGGTGAAGGGATGGACATCTGTAATATAGGCAAATGAAAATCAGAAAAAAGCAAGGGGTGAAATTTTATTTGCAGATACAATTAGCTTTAAACTAACAAAGATAAAGAAAGATAAGGATGGTCACTACATATTTGTTAAGGGAAACACCCAACATGAAGAGATTACAATAATTAACATTTTATGCACCCTACAAGAATGCGCCTCAATTTATTAAACAAACCCTAATGAAGATGAACAACTTGGTAACTTCCTGCACCAAAATAGTTGGAGATTTTAACACCCCTTTGACAGTTCTGGATAGATCCTCCAAGAAGAAACTAAACAAAGAAATTAAATTAGACTTAAACCTGACCCTAGAACAAATGGACTTTACAGACCTCTACAGAGCATTTCATCCTAATAAAACTGAATATACATTCTTTTCATCAGTTGTTTTGGATCATCCTCTAAAACTGATCATATCCTAGGACACAAGTCTAACCTCAGCTAATTTAAAAGAATAGAAATTATTCCTTGTATCTTTTTGGACCACTATAGAATAAAAGTTGATCTCAAAAGCAACAGGAATCTTCATACTCGAACAAAGTCAGGGAAACTAAATAATCTTAGGCTGAATGATAGCTGGGTCAAAGACGAGATTAAGAAGAAAATCACCAAATTTCTGCAACAAAATGATAATGAAGACACAAATTACCAAAACCTGTGGGATACTGCAAAGGTAGGCCTATGAGGCAAATTTATAGCATTGGAAGCCTTCATCAGGAAAACAGAAAGAGGGGAAGCCAACAACTTAATGGATCATCTCAAGCAACTAGAAAAGAAAGAACATTCCAACCCTAAACCCAGCAGAAGAAAAGAAATAACCAAAATTGGGGTAGAATTAAATAAAACTGAAAATAAAAGAATTATTCAGAAGATCAACAAAACAGAAAGTTGAATCTTTGGAAAAGATTAATAAAATTGATAAATCTTTGTCAACCTAACCAGAAATAGAAAAGTAAAATTTCTAATATCGTCTATCAGAAATGATAAAGGAAAAACAACAACAGACAACTCGGAAATTCAAAAAAATCCTCAATAATTACTACAAAAAACTCTATTCCCAGAAATATGAAAATCTAAAGGAAATGGACCAATACCTGGAAGCACACCACCTTCCTAGACTCAATCAGAAAGAATTAGAAATTTTTTTTTTTTTTTTGAGACAGAGCCTCAAGCTGTCCCCCTGGGCAGAGTGCCATGGCATTACAGCTCATAGCAACCTCCAACTCCTGG
>NW_003852484.1:464898-493940 GCF_000181295.1 Otolemur garnettii | reverse complement strand
CATTTCTTAAACTGATAGAGGCCATTTACAGCAAACCCACAGCCAATATCATATTGAATGGTGTACAAACTGAAAACATTTTCACTCAGATCAGGAACAAGGCAAGGATGCCCACTTCCTCCACTGCTATTTAACATAGTAATGGAAGTCTTAGCTATCAAAATCAGGCAAGAGAAGGCGATCAAGGGTATCCAAATAGGGTCAGAAGAAAGCAAACTCTCACTCTTCACTAATGACATGATCCTATACCTGGAAAATCCCAAGGACCCAACTTCAAAACTCTTAGAAGTGATCAAGGAATACAGCAGCGTCTCAGGATACAAAATCACTACTTACAAGTCAGTAGCTTTTATATACCAACAATAGTCAAGCCGAAAAAAACAATCAAGGACTCTATTCCTTTTATGATAGTGCCAAAGAAGATGAAATATCTGAGAATTTACCTAACAAAAGACATGAAAGATCTCTATAAAGAGAACTATGAAACTCTGAGAAAAGAACTAGCTGAAGATGTTACCAAATGGAGAAACCTACCATGCTCATGGTTGGTAAGAATAAACATTGTTAAAACATCCATACTACTCAAAGCAATCTATAGATTTAATGCTATCTCTATTAAAGCACCACTGCCATACTTTAAAGAGCTTGAAAAAACAGCACTTCATTGTATATGGAAACAAAAAACCTCAAAGAGCCGTTACTCAGAAATAAAAACAAATCAGGATGTATCACGTTACCAGACTTCAGGCTATACTATAAATCTATAGTGATCAAAACAGCATGGTACTGGCACAAAACCAGAGAGGTAGATTATGGAACAGAATAGAAAACCCAGAGATGAACCCAGCCACTTATCGTCATTTGATCTTTGATAAGCCTATCAAAAACATTCAGTGGGAGAAAGACTCCCTATTTAATAAATGGTGCTGGGTGAACTGGCTGGCAAACTGTAGAAGACTGAAACTGGACTCCCACCTTTCACCATTAACAAAAACTGATTCTCACTGGATGAAAGATTTAAACTTAAGACATGAAACTATAAAAATACTAAAAGAGAGCACAGAGAAAACATCTGAAGAAATGGGCCTGGGAGAATATTTTATGAGGAGGACCCCCCTTGGCAACTGAAGCAACACCAAAACTATATTATCGGATCTGATCAAACTAAAAAGCTTTTGCACAGTCAAGAGCACAGTAAGTAAAGCAAAAAGACAACCTTCAGAATGGGAGATTTTTGTAGGTTATGCTTCCGACAAAGGTCTGATAACTGGAATCCACAGAGAACTCAAACTAATCAATATGAAAAGAACAAATAACTCCATTTGGGCAAGAGATCTGAACAAAAACTTCTCTGATGAAGATAGGCGCATGGCCTACAAACACATGAAAAAATGCTCATCATCCTTAATCCTCAGAGAAATGCAAATCAAAACCACTTTGAGATACCATCTAACTCCAGTAAGATTAGCCTATATCACAAAATCCCAAAACTACAGATGTTGGTGCAGATCTGAGAGAAGGGAACACTTCTGCACTGCTGGTGGGAATGCAAGCTAATATGACCTCTTTGGAAGGAAGTTTGGAGAACACTCAAGGAACTAGAGACCTACTGTTTGATCTTGCAATTCCTCTACTAGGTATATACCCAGATGATCAAAAATCATTTTACAACAAAGACATTTGCACCAGAATGTTTATTACAGACCAATTCATAATTGCCAAGACATGGAAACAGCCCAAGTGCCCATCGACCCATGAATGGATTAACAAATTATGGTATATGTACACCACGGAATACTATGCAACCATAAAAAAAGATGGAGACATCACATCATTTATGTTTACCTGGATGGAGCTGGAACAAATTCTTCTAAGTATCTTGAGAATGGAAAAAAAAGTATCCAATGTATTCAATACTACTATGAAATCAATATATAATCACCTACACATTCATATGAATGGCAAAACATAGCTATAGTCCAGAAAGTAGAAGGGAAGAGGAGAGAGAGGGGAGGGCTGGAGGGAGGCAGGAGGAGGGCAGGCATTTTGGGGGACCTCACCTAATGTGCATGATGCAATGGTACATTTCAAACTATTAAGAAAAGACTGTAATTGTGATAGATGTGTTTCTTAGTTCAATGTAAGCATTTCACATTGTAAATCAAATCAGTACACTGAACCCCCATAGATGCATCAATAGACACAGTTATGATTTAATAAAAACAAAAAAAAAATTTCAAAACAAGAAATATGTATTTGATCTTTGGCCCCAGGTCCCAATAAAGAGCTCCTAAAACCTTTGTTATTTCCTGAAGGATAAAGATGATAAAAGGATCTTTTGTTCTAACATTTGGTTGTTGACTTCAATTGCTCCTAAAATCTTTGCAATTTCCTGAGTGACAATCAGGATAGGAGAATCTTTTGTTCCTAACATAGAACTCCAAAATTCCTAGGAATTTTTTGGATGATAGGAGTGTCTTTTGTTCTAATAAGGCAACTTCTGGTTGGACCCTAGACATCTTCAGGATGGGGGAAGATGTCTTGATTAGATATCTAGAAATTTCAGCCCCACCCCTACAACCTCTAGGGAGAAGAGAGGGGGCTGGAGACTGAGTTAATTACTCTATCATATCTACCTTACTACTAAACCTCCACAACAATTCCTACATGAGGTTCAGAGAGCTTCCAGACTGGTGAACATTCATGTGCCAGAAGGGTGGCAAACCTCAATTCCACAAGACAGAACCTCTTGCAGTGAGGACCCTTCTAGACCTTGCCCTATGTACCTCTTTATCTCACTGTTTATCTGTATCCTTTATAAAACATAGCAATGTAAGTAAAGTGGTTTCCTGAGTTCTGTGAGCTATTTTAGCAAATTATCAAACCCAAAGAGGGGGTCACGAGAACACCTAATTTATATCCAGTTGGTCAGAAATATGCAAGGCCTGAACTTTTAAATAGCATCAGAAATAGGGCCAGTCTTGTGGGACTGATCCCTTAATTTGCAGGATCTGATGCTCACTCCAGGTAGTCAGTATCAGAGTTTGATTAAATTGTAGGATATCCAGCTGGTGTCCAGAGAGTTGAAGAATTGTTTGCTGGTGTGAAAGAGAAAAAATCCCACACATCTGGTGTCAGAAGTGGGTACAAATAGATTATGGTAATTGATACCATCTGTCAACTCGTCAAGAGCCAATGAAATACACTTAATATAATTTGCCTTGCTTTTTAATTGACTGTGATTTTCCTCCTATGTAAAATTTCATTTGAAAACCAAGGTTCCAAAAAAAGTTTGAAAACCATTGCTCACTCCAATTCCTTCTGCTTAAATTGCTATTAAACTTCATCTGAATTTATTCTTCACTTGCAATGTCTTTCATATCTGTTTCATTCAAGGGTTAGTCTTAATGCCTTATTTAGACCCTCAACACTTATTAATAATACTTTGCTTGAGTATGATAGTGGTATTACTAAGAAAAGAAATCTCATTATAAAAGCAATTGTTTCAATGAGGCAAGGGGAAGAAAAATTGAGATTAGTTTCAGAATTTACTTTCTGGCAGGAAAAAAAAAATTAATAGCTAATTAATCAGATCTAAAACTCAAACACTGCTGAGTAAATAAATTTAGACCATCATAGAAGCAGTAGTTTCAAATCTCAATTCAGCAGAGTAATTATTTAATGTAAATTTTACATTTATACACAATGCTCCAAGAACTGTCATACGAAATGTGAAAACAATGCTAATTTAACAACTTTCAAACATAAAATATTACATAAAATCCAAGGAGGAAAACGACCAAAAAAATTCTAATTATCCTGCTAAAATATTTTTTTTCCGCAATCTTTCTTTTCTATATATATATATACAAAAAGAAACCTTGTAGTATTAGTTACTCACTGAGCAAATTCTCCTCTAGCAGAAGTCTAGATCATTAAAGCCTAGCATCAAATATTGGTTTGGTAACTATCCTCTACCCTCCCCTCCATGTAACAATTCTCTTCTTTGTTTGTCATTTTATCTCCTTAATAGGAGTCCCTGGCCAGTCTCCTGGCTAGTCCCTAGTATTTATAATCATGGGTTCTGCATAAGAGAAACTCCTGCATTTGTCACTGAATCCTAACATTTTAAAATAACACCTTTCAGTTTCAAGTTCCTATGAGTCCATTGTCTATTTCCCCCAATTATCATTTTAAAAAATAAAATGTCTGGCCAGGCACAGTGACTCATACCCGTAATCCTAGCACTCTGGGAGGCTGAAACAGGAGCATCACTTGAGGTCAGGAGTTTAAGTCCTGCCTAAGCAAGAATGATACCCTGTCTCTACCAAAAAAAGAAAACTAGGCGCACGGGCACAGTAGCTCATGCCTATAATCCCAGCACTTTGGAGGGCGAGGAGGGTAGATTGCCTGAGCTCACAGGTTCGAGACCAGCCTAAGCCAGAGTGAGACCTCATCTCAAGAAATAGCCGGGCGTTGTGGCAGGCACCTATAGTCCCAGCTACTTGGGAGGATGAAGCAAGAGAAATGCTTGAGCCCAAGAGTTTGAGATTGCTGTGAGCTATGACATCACAGCACTCTACTGAGGGCAATAGAATGAGTGAGACTCTGTCTCCAAAAACAAAAAAAAAAAAGAAGAAAAAAGAAAAACTAGCCAGGCACAGTGGCATGTCTATAGTCCCAGCTACTTGAGAGGCTGAGGGAGGAAGATCACTTGGGCCCAGGAATTTGAGGTTACTGTGGGCTATGACACCACTGCACTTTATCCCAGGTGACAGACCAAGACTCTGATTAAAAAACAAAAACAACAGTGAATGATTTTAAACTACTAGAAGAAAACTAGTAGGAAATGCTGTATAGGACACTGGTGTGGGCAAAGATTTTTTTTGTGTAAGATTGCAAAAGCACAGCCAACCAAAGCAAAAATAGACTAATAGAATTACATCAAGGTCAAAGCTTCTGCATAGCAAAGGAAACAACTGCCAAAGTACAAACAACCCACAGAATGAGAGAAAATATTTGCAAACTACCCTCTGGCAAGGAATTAATAACGAGGATATGTAAGGGCCTAAAACAACTCATTAGCAAAAAACCCAAATATCAAATTGGGCAAAAGATCTGAATAGATACTTCTCAAAAGAGTACAAACAAATGGCCAACAGGTATATTAAAAATGTTCCATATCACTAATCCTCACAGAAATGCAAATCAAAACTACCATGAGATATCATCTCACCCTATGTATTATGGCATTTATCAAAAATACAGGCAATAATGGATGCCAGCAAAGAAATGGAGAAAGGGGAACTCTTGTATACTGCTGATGGGAATGTAAATTAGTATAGCCACTATGGAGAATAGCATGAAGATTCCACAAAAACTAAAAATAGAACTATCACATGATCCAGCAATTCCACTAGTGGGTATGTATCCAAAAGAAAAGAAGTCCATATACAGAAAAGATAGCTGCACTCCCATGTTTTTTACATAACTATTCCCAATAGCTAAAACATGAAATCAATCTAAGTGCCTGTCAATGAATGGATAAAAAAAATGTATCACATATACAAAATGAAATATTATCCAGCCATAAAAAAGGTTGAAATCCCATCATTTGCAACAACACAGACAGAACCAAAGGTTGTTATATTAAGTGAAATAAGACAAGCACATGGAGACAAATATTGTATGCTCTTACTCATATGTGAAAGCTAAAAAACTGGATCTTATGAAGACAATAGAGTAGACTGGTGGTTACCAAAGGCTGACATGGGTAGTAGGGAGAGAGAGATGAAAAGAAGTTGATTAGTGGCTTCAAATATGCTATTTGATAAAGAAATAAGACCTAGCGGCACCTGTGGCTTAATGAGTAGGGCGCCAGCCCCATATACCAAGGGTGGCGGGTTCAAACCTGGCACTGGCCAAACAGCAACAAAAAAAGAGCTGGGCATTTGTGGCGGGCACCTATATAGTCCCAGCTACTCCGGAGGCTGAGCCAAGAGAATCTCCTAAGTCCAAGAGCTGGAGGTTGCTGTGAGCTGTCATGCCACAGCACTCTACCAAGGGCAACAAAGTGAGACTCTGTAAATAAATAAATAAATAAATAAATAGATAAATAAAAATAATCCTCAAAGGAGAAAAAAATTTAAAAAAAGAAAAAGAAGTGGGACCTAGCATTAGGTGAGTAATGGGCTATACCAGTGGTTCTCAACCTGTGGGTCACAACCCCTTTGTAACAATGAAAATACAACACAGCATAGAAGGCTGAGAACCACTGGGCTATAGTTTGACTATATGGGCATGAGTTTGACTAATGACTATAGTTTATAATAATCTATTATACAATTCAAAATAGCTAGAAGTAAATAATTCAAATGTTTTCAACATAAACAAAAGACAAATATTTAAGGTGAAGTATGTCAAATACACTGATTTGACTTTCACAGATTACATGAATGTATAAAATTGTTACATGTACCCTGAACTGTATACATCTATTATGCATCAATAAAAAAAAATCATATGGCTTCAAATGATAGCAACAAATATATATTGTTCGTTTTCTGTTTGTAGTCATCCTATTTCTTCACAAATATATTTGTCTCTTTGAATTTAAAATAACTAATCTAAAATTTGGTCAATTTACTCCTAAGTCATTAAGAGTTAACTGAATATATTTTCTGTAATAATTCAAAATGCATACTGAAAAGACTTGCTCAGCAGTCCTTTAAGTCCCTTAGAAAAATCAAAATCCAAACAGCTAAAATATAGGTAAAGAAGAATCAATTAAATCCTATAAATAATTGCAAAGTGATGAAAATATATGAAGTTGAAACAGCTAATAAACTTTTAATTAATTAATCTATCAGTGATTTTATGCAGCTATGAATAGGAGACACAGTTGATAAGTTAAAATTTTTCTATATTAAATCATAGCTGTGTACATTAATGCAGTCATGGGGTACAGTGTGCTGGTTTTATATACCATTTGAAATAGTTTCACCAAGCTGGTTAACATAGCCTTCATGTCATTTTCTTAGTTATTGTGTTAAGACATTGATATTCGACATTTAGAAAGATTTACATGTACCCCTGTAAGATGGACCAAAGTTGTGGTCCCACCAATCACTCTCCCTCCACCAATCACCCTCCCTCCATCCATCCTCTGCCCCTCCCCTCTCTCTCCCCCTTCCCCATATTCTTGGGCTATAATTGGGCTATAGCTTTCAATTAGTTTCACAGTAGGGCTGAGTACACTGGATACTTTTTCTTCCATTCTTGAGACACTTTGCTAACAAGAATATGTTCCAGCTCCATCCATGTAAACATGAAGGAGGTAAAGTCTCCATCTTTCTTTAAGGCTGTATAATAGTCCATGGTGTACATACACCACAATTTATTGATCCATTTGTGGATTGATGGGCATTTGGGCTTCTTTCATGATTTAGCAATTATGAATTGGGCTGCAATAAACATTCTGGTACAAGTATCTTTGTTGTAATGTGATTTTTGGTCTTCTGGATATATAGCTAGTAGGATCAAATGACAGATCTATTTTTAGTTCTCTAAGTGTTCTCCAAACATCTTTCCAAAAGGGACATATTTGTTTGCATTTCTACCAGCAGTGTAGAAGTGTTCCCTTTTCTCCACATCCACACCAGCATCTCTGGTTTTGGGATTTTGTGATGTGGGGTAATCTTACTGGAGTTAGATGATATCTCAAAGTAGTTTTGATTTGCATTTCTCTGATGATTAATGATGATGAGCATTTTTTCATATGTCTGTAGGCCATGCGCCTGTCTTCTTCAGAGATGTTTCTCTTCAAGTCTCTTGCCCACCCTGAGAGGGGATCACTTGTTCTTTTCTTGCTAATACGTTTGAGTTCTCTGTGGATTCTGGTTATTAAACCTTTGTCAGAGACATAACCTGCAAATATCTTCTCCCATTCTGAGGGCTGTCTGCTTGCTTTACTTACTGTGTTCTTTGCTGTGCAGAAGCTTTTTAGTTTGATCAGGTCCCAGTAGTGTATTTTTGATGCTGCTTCAATTGCCCAGGGGGTGCTCCTCATAAAATTTTCACCCAGGTTGATTTCTTCAATACTTTCTTCTAGTATTTTTATAGTTTCATGTCTTAAGTTTAAATCTTTAATCCAGTGAGAGTCTTAGTTAATGGTGAAAAGGTATGGGTCGCCATACAGGTTGCCAGCCAGTTAGCCCAGCACCATTTGTTAAATAGGGAATCTTTTCCCCACTCAATGTTTTTAATTGGCTTGTCAAAGATCAGATAACGGTAAGTAGCTGGGTTCATCTCTTGGTTCTCTATTCTGTTCCATGTATCTACCTCTCTGTTTTTGTGCCAGTACCATGCTGTTTTTGATCACTATCGATTTATAGTATAGTCTGAGGTTTGGTAGCTTAATTCCTCCTGCTTTGTTTTTATTTCTGAGTAACGTCTTGGCTATTCAAGGTTTTATTCTGATTCCATATAAAACGAAGTATTATTTTTTCGAGATCTTTAAAGTATGACGGTGGGGCTTTAATAGGGATTGCATTAAAATTATATACTGCTTTGGGTAGTATGGACATTTTAACAATGTTGATTCTTCCCAGCCATGAGTATGGTTATGTTTTTCCATTTGTTAACATTTTCAGCTATTTCTTTTCTTAAGAGTTTCATAGTTCTCTTTATAGAGATCTTTCACATCCTTTGTAGAAGTTAAAATTTTAAGACATAAAGTACTACAGGACATAAAAAATGGGAAGTATGGGCAGCATCTGTGGCTCAAGGAATAGCACACTGGCCCCATATACTAGAGGTGGTGGGTTCAAACCCGAAGCCAGCCAAAAACTGCAAAAAAGGGGGGGGGGAGTACTAGCATTGATGAGCAATAATGGAAGTAGCATGGGCAATGAATGTGACTGCATAATTTACCACCTATTACATTCCAATGACATTACAGTATCAACCATATGATCTAGCTTGCTTAACAGCCTCACAAAGTCAGACTCTCCTCATAAGATCTACAGGAATGTGAAACAGGTTACAAAATATATAGAAACAGTTATTACTGTGGCTGCTTCCTAAGAAGAAAAGGTCATGACACTTGCATAAAAATCCAATAGGGGTTAAATGACAATAACAATTAAGTATTTTTTAAAAAACAGAAACTGTTCAGAGATACTATGTATTAAGATCATACAAGTACTCACAAAAGTAAGAATAATCTTGATAAGTAAATTCAGATCGCCCTAAAGAAATTCCATTCCTTCATCATGATTGCGTTCGAATCAGACAGTGTGTTTTGTCAGCCATTCTTTTGTCAAAGGGACAAGTAAGACACGAATTTTAAGCCAAAGTGTTACTAAAAGTCAAATAAAAAATCTCATCAACAAATAGAAAACTTCTGTTGTCAGCCAATCCAAATGTCCAAAAACTTAATTCATGATTTAAAGACATGAATGTTGGTGATGTACTCAACCAGGTTCTGTACACAGGCATAAGTGCTGCCAAAAAGACAGTTTTGGATATTAGAATAATCCTGAAGGTCTCAAGATATTTGAGTTCTAGGAACTGACTGGATACTTTTCCAAAAGAGTAAGTATCAAAGGATTTGTAAAACAAAGCATCAGAACTAGACTGGACATTCTGAATGCTTCATCTTCTATAAAATGCAAAGTAATTTTTCAGGGGCAAAAGAGAACCTATATTAAAGGGAGACAAGCTAATAAGTAAAAGGGTTGAGAAACTTATCTTGTTTTGGATTGTTTTCTAAAGTTGTTGAAACAATTAAAAAAAGAAAACTAAAATATCAAAAATAAGAAACTACTCTCAAAACTAAAAAAATTAGCAAGTTCTTTGTGTTAAATTAAAGGTGAGTTCTTTTCAACACTTTTGCTGAAAATTAATGTTTTTTATACTGTGCAAAAACGAAGAAGATCTAACATCCAGGAAACATTACATTTTTGGTTTCTCTGTAATTGGTTTTCAAGTTTTGCTACTTCTTAAACTGGCAAAAACTGAAGTAATATTACATTCCTTGAAGCTTAATGATGCTCTATTTGTTTTAAGAATATTTTAAATACCTAAAGATAAACTTGATTAATATATTTGCAATTATCTGAATAAATATCTTAAGGTAAAAATACTATTTGAAATCTTTCATATTAGTTATCTTAACAAAAAAGTAACATATTTCCCAAATGTCCATCTTTTCTCATAAAAAAATAGTATTTTTCTTACATGGCAGTTAAATCCCTTAGCATTCTATAATGCTTTATAGAACAAATATGAAACTCCTTATCCTGGCATCAAGGCTAGATAATCCAATTACAAAATGAAGCTTTATAGACTATCTCCTCATCCCCACTCTACTCATCTTTTCTGCTGTACTCAGAATGGTCATTTACATGTCATCCATCTTGCCTTTGTTCACGTCATACAACTGAAATCTGATCTTACCCCTACACTGATAGACTTCATTTCAGTCAAGTATATGATTACACACAGCCTATATATATATATAGATCAAGTCCAAGACTGGCTCTGCTCTTACCTAAAAAAAAATAAGAATCTTCTGGTTAAAACCAAAAGTTGTTGTCAATTCAAATTTCCTTAATATTTGATCTGCTCTTTCAAAAGCATATTGTTAAAGGCCTGAATTCTGAAGAGCTGGACTGTCATTAACCAATTGTACACATTGAGGCAAGTTACTTAATCATTCTAAACCTTAGTTCCCTTATCTGTAAAACAGGAATAATAGTACCCTCTTCACAGGACTGCTATTGAGGATAAAGTAACTGATGTATGTATCAGGTTTAATACAGTGCTTGAGAGAGAAAAAATATTCAAGAAATTTATTTGATAGTATCATTAGGCTTATCACAATGATGAATTCTTAGAAATTTCTAGCTTTTTAACCACCTTGAAGTAGTTAAACTACCTTCTATTTCCTTTTTTTTTTTTTTTGAGACAGAGCCTCAAGCTTTCCCCCTGGGTAGAGTGCCGTGGCATCACAGCTCACAGCAACCTCCAACTCCTGGGCTCAATCAAGCGAGTCTACTGTCTCAGCCTCCCAAGTAGATGGGACCACAAGCGCCCGCCACAACGCCCGGCTATTTTTTGGTTGCAGCCGTCATTGTTGTTTGGCAGGCCCAGTATGGATTCAAACCCGCCACCTTAGGTGTATGTGGCTGGCGCCCTAGCCGCCTGAGCCACAGGCGCCGAGCCCCTTCTAGTTCTTTTAAGCCAGCACATGACACACTGCATCCCCTATTGTCCAGCATCTGCAATTGTCTCGATGTCTGCTTGTCTGCCTGAGTTTTAACTTGCTACCCTATGTGTGTCTGAATTATCTGCATACCTGTCTTTGCCCAAAGAATCCCAATGTCAGTACACTGCAGGTTTTTCTTCTGCTGCTCCTGGCTTTGATCATGCCTTTTGCTCTACCATCTATAGTTTCTGTGATAACACTGGACTTCCATGCAATAAATGGACTACAGAGTTTAAATCTAACTCACTCTCAGGGACACTTATGTTAGGGACATAGGGACATTTATGTCGTATCTCTTCCAGAAGGTCAACAATCTAAATGCTCTCTGGTCTATTTCAGACGAATTCTGAAAGCACAGGTTGCTTGTACCACTTGTGTTGGAAATTTGACACAATCTTTGTCAAATTTTGAATCACAGGAGTTACACTGTCATTCATTTTATGACTATACGTCATTTCAACAGAGTCCTGATTTATTTAAACTACAGACTTGTCAAAATAAATGACAAACAAATGTTTTTGTATTAAAGTCACTAAGAACTAACAAAGAACATTTTATATGGATTTGAAGGGGAAAGATACTCACACACAAAGTCCATAAAGTTCACCCTGTGTATACAATGAATTGAAAGCTAGGCAATTTTTTAATTAAGCCTCTTATTTGCTTTTTTTTTTTTTTTCGGAGATAGAGTCTCAATCTGTCATCCTGGGTAGAGAGTGCTGTGGTATCATCATAGGTCAGAGCAACCTCAAACTCTTGGGGTCAAGGGATCAATCCTCTGGCCTAAGCCTCCCAAGTAGCTGAGACTGCAGCTACTGAGTAGCGGTAGCTGAGACCTGCCACCATGCCCAGCTATTTTTTTTCTAGTTTTAGTAGAGATCTGGTTTCTGCTCTTGCTCAGGGCGGTCACAAATATCTGAGCTCAAGCAATCAATCTGCCTCGGCTACCCAGAGTGCTAGGATTACAGGCATGAGCCACCACGCACTCCTGGCCTTGATTTGCCATATCTCTAAGTTCTGAGACATTAAATTAAAATGCAGCTAATCTTCTGGATGACTCCCCAAGCCCCTTAAAAAAAATTTAAAAGTATATAATTTATACACACACACACATACACACTTATACACAGGGTGGCATAAAGTTCATGTGTGACTTAAAATAGTAACTATTTCAAACTGCACACCAACTTTATGGTCACCCTGTATATATATATTTCTTTTGCTTTTACTGAGATGTTCTGTTACATAGTATTAAGCTTTTACATGTTTTATGTGTAACTGGATCTTTTAGTATGAATTAAGTTTTGAAGATGAAAAAAATCCTAGTTTCTGAAAACTTTGTTAAACCAGAGAAAATGAGCCCCAGCAATCTATACTTCCTTGCTTAATCTTCCTTGCTAAGTCCTATCCATGCCAGTGCTATCTGCCTTCAGCAATCACAAAGCCAAGAGCTCATAATACAAGAAACATTCTCAGTAGCACTAGTATTCAGTTCCTTCATCCTCGTGAATATGAGTTAAACTCTAAGTGGCTGTGTAATATCTTCTTTCAGTATGTTTTCTCTATTATAGCTGAAAAACTATAAATTAGAGCTTTGAAAAACATGAGAAGAAAACTAATTTTTATCAGTAACTAAATCATCTGAAGGAAATACAGTGTTAGGCTAAGGGTAAATCAATTCTTTCTAACCTAATCCCCTAGCCCAACTAAAAAAAAATAATGCCGTTATTACTCAGCTATTTAATGTGGTTATAAGCAGAAGTTATAGTTAAGAGGAAGAGAAGATTGACATTTTCAGGCATTCAGAATACTAACTTAGAAGATGGGATTTCCAGTATTTTTACTAGACTTATAGACAGAAAAATGAATATATCCAAGAACTAAAGCCTTAAAAAAACTCTCTTGCATTTGTAGGAGGAAAATCATTTATAAAAGCACTACCATATATAATAATGGTTTCATAACATTTTTACTAATTAAAAACAATTATGACGTTGAGCATGGTGGCTCAAGTCAGTAATTCCAGTGCTTTGGGAGGCTAAGAG
Source organism: Otolemur garnettii (assembly GCF_000181295.1). Taxonomy (NCBI): domain Eukaryota; kingdom Metazoa; phylum Chordata; class Mammalia; order Primates; family Galagidae; genus Otolemur; species Otolemur garnettii. The sequence continues at coordinate 480,626 of NW_003852484.1, read as the reverse complement.
GGGAGGATCACTGTGGCCAAGAGTCTAAGATCAGCTTGGGTAACATAGCAAAAACCTTATCTCCACAAAAATTGTTTTTTAAAAAGGAAGAAGCAGCAAAACTTAGCCAGGGGTGTAGGGCAAACACCAGTAGTCCCAGCTACTTGAGTGGCTGAGGAAGAAGGATCACTTGAGTTCAGGAGTTTGAGGCTATAGTAAGCTATGATTTTATACCAACACACTCCATCCTGGGCAATAGATAAGACCCTGCCTCCAAACAAAACAAACGACACAACAAAAACCCCCAAATTATTAAAACTACCACAACTATAAAAAGCAATCGTAATTTCCTATAACTGAATACCAAGACAGGTATTACTGTCTACTAGTACTCCCTTACTATTGAATTTAGAAAACTAAAATTAAAAATTAAATATAGCACCTAGGTCTTTTACTCCTCAATCCCCCTTCCAAGCACTATGGCTATATGCCTGCAGGTTTCTTAAAAGTAAAATAATCATAAGGTGAGGAGGAAAGAACACAACTGAAGATACATCACTCTACCATTTATTTTATATATGGATTTTGAAAATGCAAAGGAAAAGTTACCTTAGACAAAAATACCTGATCACACAGGAAATCTGCCACTGACGATGAATGTTCAAACTTGTTACATACCTCAGCAGTGAGTCTGACCCTAACCAAAATTATCAATTAGAATTGTCTCTAACCTCAGCTTCAAGTCCTTACCTCCTCTCCCATGTATCTCAAAACATCACCTAAGGATCTATAATTTTCACATAAAGATATAAATCTCCCTTAACTGCCCAAAATAGTGGCCCTGATGATATTTACATTTTGACAGTTTTCAATGCATTAGTCTAAAAAGGAATAAAGCTTTAACCAGAATTTCAGAGATCAGCTTCTGGATGAAAAATACTATCCCTTAAAATGGTATTTCATAGGCAAGCCCACATTCAGGAAATGGTCTTAAGTAGTAATAGCTTGTCCAGAGCAAGTTAAAAATTTTTCCATTTGAAAACCAAATCAACAATGTCTTTGGTTTATAAAAGCTACAGAAGATTTCTTTATCATTGGCCAGAGAAGCAAATCAATGATGCCAATCATTGGTTAAATGATTTTTAATCAATATTGCAAATGGAGCAGAAAATGGGCTGAGGGACTAGAAAGAGACAGTGTAATGACCTAAAATGAGAAGAAGGCTATTAGGAAAATGCAACCTTTAAGAGGTGATCACCTAACTCCTTACTATACAACCCTTAAGGATTAGTTAGGTGACTCATTATCTGCCTGACAATTTAAAAGTCTCTTTTACCACCATAATTATTTAAATGTACCTAAACGAAGAGCCTACACATAGAGAAAGCTTTGACAAGGGCAAAGTTGAGGGCACCACCCTCCTCCAAAAAGAAAAGCCATTTTACAATGTAAAAGAAAAACCAGCAAGGACAGAATAATAACTGATGAAAAAACTACTTGTGGTTCTACATACACCAGGTATATTCCCAAATAGATTTAACTTATAGGTAACTTGATTACAAGATTTTTAAAAACCTCAATTTTACTGTCTAAAGATTTAAAAAAATCAAAAATATGAAGTAAAAGGAGAAAAAACTCCCTTGTATCAGTTCCACCCACGGAGTGGAAACAATGCAGCAGAACTGAATCTCTCTTCAAAAGAAAAATTTATTTGTTAAGAAAACCTAGTGACTTTGCCCCAGGTCCTCTCAACTCCTTATCTTCCTCTAAACCAGCAGTTCTCAACCTGTGGGTCACGACCCTTTTGGGGGGGTCAAACAACCCTTTCCCCTTTCACAGGGGTTGCCTAAGACCATTGGAAAACATGTATTTCCAGTGGTCTTAGGAACCGAGACATCACTCCTCATGTGTGGGGGCCACCATAACATGAGGAACTGTATTAAAAGGTCGCGGCATTAGGAAGGCTGAGAACCACTGCTCTAAACTATACTCTGTATGAGAACGCCAGCTTTGGCTTCCACCCTTTTCAGATGTTCACTAAACACACAGGACAGCTAAACCATAACTGGCTTATTGTTAGAGCAAAACTCAAAAAGGCCAAAGATGTTTTTCTGCCTCTCGTCCCATTCTGCATAGTCAGTAAGCGATCTCATATATGTACTCTGGAGTCACAGAGATTTTAGCTAGACGCTTGCCTCTATCATTGGCTAGATTAAATAAATCAAGGAGAGTTCTGTGTGCTTATTACTTTCTTGTCTATAAAATGGAGATAATAACTCCTGTCTTTCAAGATTAATATGAGGACTAAATGAAATACTTAGCAAAACATTTAGCACAGTTATCTGGTACATAGTAAATTCTTAACAAACATCTTCCCCATTATACCCTGCTTAAAGCCAAGATTTCTCCATAGTCTCTAGTGCAACTGTTTTCTGATCTGTGGCATTACAACATTGTGACTAGCACTTAAAAAAAAAAGAAAGAAAGAAAGAAAAAGAATCACTACAATAACCTGTGGGTCACAACCTCCTCCCTTTATTTTTGTGACCCCTTTTTAACAATGAAAATACATCGCAGCATTAGGAAGGTTGAAAATCACTGCACTAGAATAAAAATTGCAATAAGCATTGTTTAGCAAATCTTTTCTTTAGATGCATGCCCACCTATCTACCCACATACATGAGGTCTACTAATTAAGTTCACAAACCCATCCTAGAAAAAGTGCTCCATATCTCACTGGGGAACATGACAAAGGTCACCTTTGAAGTGCTCTCCTTGAGAAGCTATGCAATGACGCCAACACCTAGTCTACCCTTCAAAGCAATTTTGGAACTCTTTCTGGGACGCACATCACAGCTGTCATTGTACAAGCACTGACAATTAAGTTCACAAACTTAATTGTGAAAAAGTGCTCTGAAAAGTAAACTAGGCACTGGCATTGGTGCAGAGCCCCCCACATGAAGTACTTCAAAGGTGCCTATAGTGATATTTAGCAATGAGGTATGAAGCATTTTTTTTAGGATGAGTTTGTGAACTTAATTTTTCCAAGCTCATATATTCTTAACTTAGCCTTATGTGGCTTTTCTGTGATACCATCCTTAAGTAACTTCCAACAGACAGCACATGCTTCTCTTCCTTGGGGCATATCAGTATTTCATGCATTTTGTATAAAACTATACTTAATTACACTGTGCTGGTTTACATGTCTGTCTTTCCCAATAAGAATGTAAACTCCAACAAAACTGTCTTATATTATCTCCATTTCTGATACCTGAAAAATACTGGAGCCTCAGTAAAATTTTGTAAAATCAATGACTAAAACATCAAAATCTAACAAATATTAAAAACATACAAAATATCTAACCACATTAATTATCATCCTATCAGGTTTTATTCTTTTACTTATAGCTGAAAGTTCAGCTATAAGTTACACAAAATCCATAAAATTACTCTTACTTGCCTAGTATACTTAAAAAGATATATAAAAGAGATGAATGAATGCTTACTTAAGAAAGTGAAATGAATGATGTGCAAAATAATTAAGAAGTAGAACATCAACGCATGTAGATGTGCTGCACAGTTCAAGTTTTATTGAAGCAGACCAGCCATATTCAGGCTTCTTTTTAGAGGCAAAGAAAATTGAAGGAAAGTTATAGGCAGAAAAGGTCGCCTCTATAAGACAAACTGTCCAAGTATTCTCCTTACATAGGTATAGCTACCACAACAACACATCTAAAGAAAACACTTCCTTGAGTATTTAAAACAAATATGAAAAACTTTACTATTTCCAATACTCTTATATTATCACCATAATTCTCAATTCTACTTGAATATAAAAATCAAGTTACACATACATACAAATTCACCAGATCTGATTTTATTCCATCACAAAAAGCAAAACACTAGAAATCCATTAAAAAAGAAAACGTTTTTTACCATGCTTAGCAAAAGGCAACAAGGGTCAGCTCGGCACCCATAGCACACTGATATGAACTGAGGCTGGCGGATTCAAACCCAGCCTGGGCCAGCTAAAAAACAATGACAACTGCAACCAAAAAATAGCCGGGTGTTGTCGGGGGCGCCTATAGTCCCAGCTAGTTGGGAGGCTGAGGCAAGAGAACCGCTTAAGCTCAAGAGTTTGAGATTGCTGTGAGCTGAGATGCCACAGCATTCTACCAAGGGTGATATAGTGAAACTCTCTTTCAAAAAAAAGGGCAAAAAAGGTCAAAAGTTAGCTGTCTACTAAATCCAATTATTTCCAAAACTTTGTTTTACATTCATCAAAAAAACATAAAATAAAATAAATATTTGCTCTAAAATGAGACTTAGATTTTTAAGGTGTGGGTTCCCTTATGTTGATCTTATAGAATATTTACTGCTAAATCATTAACAACTTGATTGAAAAATTGGCAGTTTCCAATTTTTTAAACTTACATATCTATTGATATGCTAGGCTATATAAGAAAAAAGAGAGAGAGAGACAGAAAGACAAAAAGAGTGCAGGGCAGGGGGAGGGAGAGAGAGAGAGACTGCTATCTCTTATAGCTCATTTTATTTTCTTTCCTGGACTAATGTAAATGATAATTTTACCTGCTCTAAACTTGTTAAAGACCTAAAGATACAGCTATTTCAGAAAACCTCCATTCTTTTTGTCACTTTAAACATGTATTTATGTTATTTTTATTACAAGACTCTATTTCAAAATAATTTATTGGGCCTGTACATTAAAGCCAAATCTTAACAATCAACATGGATCTGCTAAAGGAAGAGAAAAGAAGGTGTGCTTTACAGTCTAAACAAATGAAGTGGCATCAAATCATTTCTACTTATCAGAAATTCTTCCCTACATGTGAAATAGTCATTTTAATGGTCCTAGTAAGGGTAGTTAACACTCACCAGTATGAATCTTCTCATGTCTCTGCAGCAGGTACTTCTGTATGAAACGCATGTCACATTGACTACATTGAAATGGTTTTTCGCCTTAAAATAATTTCACATTCATAAATTAGTTACTGGACAAAACAACAGCTTTTAGTTACTGTTTCTGAGGGAAGATAAATCTTAAATGTCCAAATTTTGGAAAATTCCAAAATATCCACAGACTTTTTACATTGTTCATGAACTTAACAGAATTTTATCTCCTCTCAAATTTTCCCCCCAAATTTAAAAATGCATATTCTCACAATTACATAAAAAAAAAAATTATGACTTATATCCTTCATGGAAGTAAAAAAGGAAATAAAACAATTTAAAATAGAATTTAATAACCATGGGGTTAGAAAGAGCTTTAAAGGTTGCATGTATATCTTAAATATCTCTTCTTTTTATCTGGAAGAAGATGCACCCATCCTGTTCACCATGTCTAACCATCCCTTCCTTTATGGTCCTTTACCAATTTTCTTCAGAACATTTAGAACTTTCTAAATATCCTTTTAAAAATAATCCTCTCTCTTCAAACTTCCCCTCTCTGCAGAAGCCTTTCCAGCAAAGTAGTCTTTGGTCTATCCAGAGGTGTCCAACCTTTTTTTTTTTTTTTTTGCTGCTGCTGCATATTGAAAGAATAAGCACTGTCTTGGGCCACACATTCAATACTCAAATACTAAGGAAAGCTGATTACCAACAAAAAAAGGGCCATGGACATTGTTTATGATATTAGACACTGCAGATAAGCAAAAAAATCCTCACAAAATCAACATGTGACTTGCAGGCTGCAAGTTGGACACCACTCTTGTTTCAATCCTACCACAACTAACTGAGTACTGTCACTCCTTTCTTTTCACCCACCTTCTTAAAATAGTCTACATTAAGTCTCAAACTCCTCACCACCCACTTGTAGCTTAACCCTTAAAACAACTGGCGATCTCCTTGCTATCAATTCTAAAGATCTTTTACCTCAGTTTTCTAACTCTAGACTAACGGTTGTGACACCGCTGATCATGCCCTGCTTGGAATTCTTTTGGCCTCTAGGACACTCTATTTTCCGTTATTACTTTTTTACTCCTCCTATTTATCTTACATGTCTACTTTGTTTTACCCAAAGATCTGCAATTAGTCTTTAGTTCTGTTCTCCAAAACTTCATAACCTTAGCTGTCAATTTTTATATTTCATTTCCAAATCCATACTTCAAACTCTGCCTAGATATCCTGCACTAAACAATGAATGTTGATAGGCTTTTAATAATATACTCTTTAATCATTTCTCTAATTTAAAGGAGCACATTAAACCAAATAAGTGTCCAATTAAAACTATTTAGTTAATTTCATACATCTGTACAACTTGTCTTCTCATTTAAAGAATTTTTCCTGATTTCCTTCTGACATTCTGGCTTTGAAATCTCTGATTTGGAATGCCAGGTTAGCTACATTATTAAGAATGAATGACATTTACAAGAAGACAAAAATAACAAAAATAATAATTTTAATGGCTATCAGCCCATTTTATTTCAAGAAATACCTGTATGAATGAAGACATGTCTCTGTAAGTGATAGTTCGTTCTAAAGGCAGCATTGCAGTGCTCACAAACGTGAGATTTAGGGGTTTTCAAACCAAGTGATCCATCCTCATTTATTGTAAGGATCTAGTTTTAAAAAAAGGCAAAAACAAAAGAAATTAAGTTTTTAAAACGTAATTAAATACTAATTTTAAAAAAGAGAATTCAAACAATGGTCACCAAATATGAAATATTTTCTCTTAACTAATTTTGAAAGACTAGTAGAATAATGTTATTATTAACTGCAGGAAAGTACAGTGTGACTCAGAACGGGAAATATCATTAATAAAACCTTAATAAAGCTGGTTAAGTAAGATCTTACCACTTTGCCTTCTCCCCTGTAACGCCAATAATCAATAGAATCCCTAAGTGTTTTCTCTGCTAGGGTGAACACAGGTCTACTTTCAATTTCAAATTCACATGTATACCAGAAAAAAGTCTTATGTCTTAGATATGATCTAAACATCAATCAATATGGAACTGGTTAAATACATCATGGAAAAATAAATACAACTTAATATCATGCGGCTATAAAATAAAATGAGAAAGTGCTCTAGATACTATATAAAAAGAGCACAGGATATGTAAAGTAAAAAAAAGCAAAGTTTAGAACTCAGTGTATAATTTTGCTAACTTTTATATATAAAAGAACAGAGAAATATATATTTGCTTGTATATACATAAAAACTATCTGAGAAGGATATACATAAAATGTATACAATCTTGATTGTGATGGCCGTGGAACTGGGCAGATAAGAGATAAAGGGAGAGGCAGACTTTACACTAACTGTGTACTTAAAACATTTTGTGGGTCTGGGTGCAGTGGCTTATGTCTGTAATCTTGGCACTTTGACAGGCTAAACAGGAGGATCATATAAAGTCAAGAGTTTAAGAACAGTCTGAGCAAGAACGAGTATTAACTGTACAAAAAGCAGAAAATCAGCTGGGCATGGTGGTGGATGCCTGCAATTCCAGCTACTCAGGAGGCAGGGGTGGGAGGATTGCTTGACCCTAAGAGTTTGAGGTTACAGTGAGCTATTATAACACCACTGCACTCTAGCCAGGGTGACAGAATGGGACTGTGTCTCCCCGCTCCACCAAAAAAAAAAAAAAAAAAAAACTGAACCATGAAAGTGCTTAACTACTACTTTAAAAAAAGAACAGAAAACTAAGTTTTCAATAGTAAGGTAGAATTTGGAGTCTGTTTCAGTCCCACATCTCTAAGATTATTCTAGTTATTGAACTGTTAAACATATTCCTAAAAATAGTTGTCTAACAAATAAATGAGAGTGGGTATGGGGAAGGAAGATATAAAGATATAAAGAAATCAACCTTGACTAAGCACCTATAGCACATACAGCATCAGCCATATACACCAAGGCTGGTGGGTTCGAACCCGGCCTGGGCCAGTTATAAAACAAGACAACTGCAACCAAAAATAGCCAGGCATTGTGGAGGGCGCCTGTAGTCTTAAGCCCAAGCATTGGAGGTTGCTGTGAGCTGTGACGCCACAGCACTCTACCAAGGGTGACATAGTGAGATTCTGAGAGCAATGTAGTGAAACTCTGTTTCAAAAAAAATTAAAAGAGATCAACCTTACCTTCTTGGGCTTCTTGAATTTGAGAACATTGTGTGCCTGGTCTGGATGGTATCAGAGACTCACCTTGGACCTCATGTATACCAATTTATCTATAATGTGTTCAATATACAATATTAAACTGCCTCTCATTACACTCTTTTTCATTATTGAGGAGAGCACAAAGATAGCAGAATATGATGTGAAGAAGCAAAAAAAACTATAGGTGTTAAAATCAGGGAGGGCATGGCTAGTGAGAGGTAACCATGCTGGAGACGGGGGCATCTAGAATGGGAGCTAAGAAACTATGTCCAACATAGGGTAGAGAAATCTAGGAAACATCTTGAAAAATTCAAAAGACTCCAGAAACACACAGCTATAATCCCCTATTTAAACCCAGAAAAACAAGGTAGGTAAAGGGAACAGCTTTAATTATTAAAAACATTTTCAACTTTAAATTCAGCCTATACTATATGCAAATCAATGGTAATTATTATGCAAATTATACAGGGCATTTGGGTTTTGGGCAAATTGCCAATATGGTCAACAATACTTCAAAGTCTATGCACCAAAGTCATAGAATGGAAACATTTGGCAGGAGCACGAAAGTGGGTGTCACAGCTTCCTGAAGAGTCAGTGAGAATGTAAAGTTTCATCTCTGGCCAATTTAAAATTTTTTCAACTCCTCCAAGTCACATAATAATATGCACATTAACACTATGCAAAAAGGAAAAACACAAAATATTTTTAAATACAATTCAAATATTTCTAAAATAAAACAAATGACAAAAAGATGTTAAATCCTTTGTATAAAATGGAAGTAAAAACAAGAAAACACCAGGTATTTTTTTCCCCACATACATTGATAACAAGTAAATCCAAGCGCCAAAGAACATAGCCATTCAATAGCTTTCTGTGGCATAGCAACTGCAAGGAAAGGCTTGGCAAAGGAACAAATCTGGCCCAAAGTTGCTTAATGTGAAAAGGATGTAATCCTTGAGTATACAAAGCTCTTTTATGAAGAGTTAAGGAGTTCTAGGTCATTGTTTTCTAGCACTGGAGGTAATGCTGCCTTTCATGTGGAATCTAACCATAATTCAAGGTGAATTTTACAGATGAAAGAACTACCACTGCCTTGTGGATAAATACACCAAAAAAATCTAGCATATTGATAAGTTCAAAGACAAAAACACCTAATTCTTGGACACTTTATACTTCCTTTTCTTAGGCCATCATAACAAACATCTTTATTTAAAGGACACAGAGTAAAATACATCTTGCTTCAGATGAACACCAATGGCCCTTGCAATTTGTAATCTGTTTTAGACATACCCACTTGATTTTCTCTGTTTTATTCACCTCTGTAGTCCTAATGTTCAAAATGGTGCATAGTGGAACTCTGCACCTGACTACTGACAAGGCTGCCTGCCATCTATACCAAACTTCCCTCACAGCTTATCACTTTTATTCTCTTAAAAAATTTTTTTGATAAAAGCAATACTTCTCAATTTTTCAGTCATCAGAACATTGAGTACAATGCCATAGAAAACCTTTGGCAGAATAAAAAAGCATATTAATGCAGGTAAAATATTCTTCCTTGGTATAGACTTGACTTCTTTTCTCATTCACACCCTTTAAAGATCTTTTAGTAGTATATAATCTACCAGTTAAGTTTGTTTGCCTTAGAGATTTAGCAGTCTCACCTCCTACTGGTGTCATAAAATATTTATTTTTGCTTTTATTTTTTCCCTTCAACACAGAAAAACAAACACAAATGAAGAATCTGAAGTAAAAAATCTTAAATTTTAAGATGCTTACTATAGCATCTCCAGATGCTTTATCTTGCTTCCTGTCACTGCTACTTCAGGAGAAATATGGTACACTATGAAGACAAAGCAATCAGGCTTCACCAAGCAGAGAAATAATAGCTTAAACAATATTCAACACATTTGATCTTTGTCTTATCTACTTAATAAATTTAAAACAGATTTTACAGAAAAATTTTTCCTTTTTTTGAGACAAAGTCTTACTTTGTCACCCTCGGTAGAGTGCCATGGCATCATAGCTCACAGCAACCTCAAACTCTTGGGCTTAAGCGATTCTCTTGCCTCGGCCTCCTTAGTAGCTGGAACTATAGGTTCCTGCCACAGTGTCCGGCTATTTTTAGAGACAAGGTCTTGCTCTGGGGTCAGGCTGGTCTGGAACTCAAGAGCTAAGGCAATCCGCCAGGACCTCCCAGAGTGTTGGTATTACAGGTGTGAGCCACTGCGCTCTGACCAGAAAAACTTTTCAATACCCATTAGAATTCCTCAGTTAATCTGCTTTCTCAATGTCATAGTCCACAGTGAATATATTTTTTTGTTTTGAGACAAATCTGTTCCCAGCTAGCTACATAAATATATACACATATACAGTAAAGGTTATCTTAAATTATACACCCATTTTCACCAGGCAAAGCCCTAAGCTCTGCCTATTCAATTCAAAAACTTTTTACTCCTAAAGAATCATTGCCACTGAATAACTAAAACCTTTGTATCTCTCAATAAGAAAAAGTTTTGCTCTCCTAAAGAAGCAGACATGATCTTCCGCACTCTAAGTACTACTTAAGTTATTAAGGCTTCCCCCACCCCCAGAGTTTTACTCTGTTGCCCTGGCCAGAGTGCTGTGCTGTCATAGCTCATAGCAACCTCAAACTCCTGGGTTCAAAGCTATCATCCTCTCATCTCTGCTTCCTGAGTAGCTGGGACTACAGGTACCCACCCCAAAGCCTGGCTATTGAGGCATATTTTAAATTCATGGCAACAGGTTTTATCATGCATTCCTAATAAATCAAAATCAACTTCTAAGCCACCAAAACCCAAATAACAATGCGGTTTCAATTTCTCACCAATTATGAGATGTTTTACTGCAAATGAAGGTGGGAAATGAAAGTTTTTACAATTCTTTTTACTCTCTAAATCCAACCAGACACGGAAGAACACTGCAACTACACCAAAATAGCAAAGCCACCCAAGCATTATGACAATCCTATTTACTACTAATATCTTATCCTTACATTGTCACTTTCTTTCATTCTTCTGGATTTTTTGTCTTTCAGTGCTAGATTTTACTCATTACCAAATTTTATTTTTAAACAGCAAGCTTTTAACAGCACCAGAATGTGAAATTCAGTATGTCACAGCATGGTACAACAACCAATAATCAGTGTAATGACCCTGATTTTTAGTAAAGGTTATTTCTTTCCTATTTCCTGAATAATAGACAAAGAAGTATGTGATAATTTCTTTAAAAAAGATTTGTATCAGGATTTTTTTTTTTTTTACATTATGGTTCAGTTTTGTGACAACATAATTTACCCTAGAACACATAATTCCCTGTGGAAATAAGATAAGTAAAATACAAATATATTATTTTGCTAATTTTCTTCCTTTATTCTCTCATAAGTATTATTCTGTATTTCCTGTTTTCATCCCCAGTATTATATCAGTTGACCTTCAAATCTACTTCTTCCTAAATCTAGGTAACATGTAGAAAAAAACATGACAAATGTTGGGTACATTTACTGCTCTTCTACCATTTAATTAAATTTTCCTCATTTTGTCAACTTTAAGTCTTTTTCATATCAAAATGTCAAATCTCTTCTGGGAACCAAAGATATATAATAAATTGCTGGGAAGGGATTCTCTATATAATTTATAATCTATTTGTTGTGTGGAATATGTCCTTCCTTCCTGAGCTGAGCATAACTTTGAATAATCAATTTTTATTCAGACCACCTGAAGAGTTATAACAAACCCAGTCTGTTTCTTTGGCAACCGACAGGAGATTCTGGCACATAAAAGGCACTGAAATCAGTTGCTGAATAAATGAAAAGGAGATACATTTCAAAATAAAGAGATGTAATTAAAAGTATTCCACTCTCTCTCAATAAATTTTAAGGAGTTTGAAAAAACATATAAAAATATCTACAATACTGGATTAATATTGCTATATTCTACTGAAAAGAAATTCCTAGAATTTATTAATGTTAGCCCAATAATCCTCAAAAAACGCTTCTGAGGTGGAAACTGTTATCTCCTAATTCATATGACAAGCCGATATCAAAATCTGGTAGTAATACCTCATTTTTCAGAAACTTCTAGTATCAAAACATAAATGTGCATCATAATCATCTTTGCTCTTTTTTAAGATAGAACTTTCAGGGCCAGAGTATGGACATCTATGGAAAGATGACTACAGGTGACTAATGTACAACCAGGAGGGAGAACCACAAACATGAATACTCAGAGATTAAGTCTACCCAGACTTTTCACACACTCTTAATAACATATCCATGGCCCTACACCCCAATAAAACAAAAAAAGAATCAAAAGGGGCAAAGGAAAGTGATATGGCCACACAGTCTAGCAATATAAAAACGAATGGCATGTCATTAAAGAAGGAGAGAGTAAAGCTATCATAAGCAGTAAAACTCTTTAAAATCAAAAACAAAGTCTAGCAGTCAGGAGTTTTCAGAGTGGGGGGAGAAGAACCTATAAAATCTCAGTCCTCTGAAGGGCTTCATTGTAATACCTAATTATTTGTAATGTTATGTTAGTCCTAAGACGTTAAAAGGTGAATTATGTTCAATTGCAGTATATTTAAAAAGAAAATACATTAAGCATCTCCAAAAGTGTGGTTAAAATAAAATGAAATCTGACATTTAAAAGGGGTCAGCTTCTATTATGCAAAAAATTTACTTTCATAAAAACTCTCATTCTATGATAGTACCAAATAACCTGATCTAGAATAATATAACCCTAGCTATAGATAATATTCCCTAGCTCAATCACACTCTTTTTCATCAAACACACTGCCAAGTTTATTTTGGCAATTTTCAAATATCAAAGCCTACCTTAAAATGACTAAGCTTTTCCACTGTGCCGAAGCCCTTTCTGTCCATTCACCCATTAAAGATGATGAGGCTTTGCCATTTGACAACTGTTCAGAACCAATTATTGCTTATGATCCATGGCAGCTAGAGATGGCATAATATAGTACTTCTTACCACAAAGCTTATCTTGAACAGAGCTACATTTACATGGTAAGATCTGATGTTTTTACTAAAAATCCATCACATTATTTTAATGTAACATGACACAATGGTGACACATAATCAGATATGCATAATGGCAAAATTTAAGATTTAAGAAATGTGTTGGAGGAAAATGAAGCCGTCTGAGCATAATAAATTATAATTCTTTAAGAAACTTAAAACTTTTTAAGAAATTTAAAATACTATATTATTTTATAAACATGAGATAAACTTCTTTCTCTTCATATAAAATGGCAAGAGCAATTACTTTAATAAAAGATCTAAGCATAAAAATTTTTAAACATACAACTGAGAAAATATAAAATAGCTCATTAGTTATGTCTCGAAGTTCTAAGACTCCAAACACACACAAAAAAATTACTTGGAGACTGTAGCTAGTATTAAACACAGCCCACAACTCCCTGTCCATTAAATTTAAGATGTCAGGACAATTTAAGAATTTTTTTTGTTATTCTTTTTTTTTTTTAAAGTCTCACTTTGTTGCCCTTGCTAAAGTGCCATGGCATCATAGCTCACAGCAACCTCAAACTCCTGGGCTCAAGCGATCCTCTTGCCTCAGCCTCCTGAATAGCTAAGACTACAGATGCCCGCCACAACACCTGGCAATTTTTAGAGATGGGGGTTCTCACTCTTGCTTAGGCTGGTTTTGAACTCCTGGGCTCAGCCTCCCACAGTTCTAGGATAACAAGTGTGAGCTACTGCAACTGAACTTGTTTTGTTATTTTTACACCCCTGTCTGCTGCATATTACTTCTAGTCACTTCATCTTCCTAAGATTTTCCTAAAAAGACTACCCTATTTTTTCTCATATACACTACACTCAGAATATGCCAAATCCTTCATCTAGCCACTACATAGATAAATATTTAAATACCTTTAGAAGTATTATAAAGTAACACATTATAAATGAGTTAATCTCAAATTAGACAAGTAAAACAGCTTAAGCCCTCTATAAAATCTGATCTATATTTAGAAACACCTAAAACATAACACCAAATAAAGATTCCAATACCCTTCTGAAAGATAATAATTTGAGTTTCAGTCAGAATTTAAGACAGACATTTCACTAAAGAACAGCACCAGAAAAACATGGTAATAAACTATGCAGGAAAATGTAGAACTTAACATATATTATGTTGTTTTTAATTACTTGAAATAAATGAACCAGATTCCCCACAGATCAGCAGTAAACTCAATCCCTATCACAATTTTAGAAATTATTTTTCCCCTTGAATTCTGGTATTATTCTATACATGAGGAACTTGACTTATTCATTAATGTAAACCAAAAAAAAGTACCTCATGAAATACTGAGAAAAACAACTTCAAAAAAAGAAAGAGCAAAAAGAAAAGGCAGAGAAGGGAAGGAGATTTCGCAAATATAAAATTCCAGTGAAAATGAAAAACAAAGTTTAGTGTGATCAGAAATTAAAGAAATTCAAAATTAAACTATAATGAGACTCTTAGCTGTAAGAAAAGTCTGATATTCAAGGCCAGTGAAAGTATAGACAGATACACCTCGGGTCTACTGCAGGTAGGAATGCAATTGGTATAATGTTTGTAGATGGAGTAACATTATCAAGAAACCTTTATAAAAGTTCACAGAGATAAATATTTTAAGAGCAATGTGATTTAAAATGGAAACAATACAACATGCCAGTAAAATACTAACAACCAATATATAGTAATCATTAAATGTGACCTATTAAAAAACAATACATTATGCAGCCAATAAAATGTTTATAAATAGCATTAATAACTTTAAGTGTAAAAACAGCATACATACACGTTGAATGTAAAAAATCAGGAAATTAAATCTATACTCATATCTATATTCCACACAAATTTGAAAAAAATAGAAAAAGAGTGTGGCAGAAAATCAAAATAGTTATCTTTAGGAAGTTAGTTTAGTCTCTGTGTTTTTCTACCTTGCTATAATAGGCATAATTACATAACCTATAAGTAGTGGTATATACTGGTAAATATGCAACAACCAGTTAGGAACTCAGGGTGTAAGAAAAGTGTTCACTGATTTCTCTGGTGTAAATATTCCTACCGTGGCTAATTATAAGCTGCCAATGGTTTTAGCAACTGGCATGTAAAACTTCCAAAAATTTAGCTATCTCCTCTTACAAGCCACACAAACTGGTTCCAGCACACCAATGAGTCCAAAAGTCTACAAAATATGTAAATAATGGGTGGGGCCTGTGGCTCAAGGAGTAGGGCACTGGCCCCATATACCGGAGGTGGCAGGTTCAAACCCAGCTCGGGCCAAAAACTGCAATAAAAAATAAATAAATAAAAATAATGATTAGGATTTTAAATCACAAATAAAAGCAGCAAACACAAAAAATCATGTTATAAATTTTTAAATGCCTTCTTCACTACATGAGAAGAAAGATGAAGATTAACTATAAAGACAAATATACTACATAGAGGTTCAGAGAATTTCTAGGGATACCAAAAATGCTATCTATAGTCAACTACTACTGTACTTAAAAATAAACAAACAGGGCTCGGCGCCTATAGCTCAACCGGCTAAGGCGCCAGCCACGTACACCTAAGGTGGCGGGTTCGAGTCCCCAGCCC
>NW_003852484.1:457321-464542 GCF_000181295.1 Otolemur garnettii | reverse complement strand
ACTCACTTGAGCCCAGGAGTTGGAGGTTGCTATGAGCTGTGATGCCACAGCACTCTACCCAGGGTGACAGCTTGAGGCTCTGTCTCAAAAAAATAAACAAACAAACAAACAAAAACAAAAATAGCAGGTAACTCATAGCAGTATTTACAGGGTCACTTGTTTATTTACTAATCTGTTCATTCACCTATAACATATTTATTATCTATTATGCCTCTTATTCCAGGCTTTTAGATACAGTTCTGAATAAAATGAAGTCCCTGCCTTCAGAGACATTACACTATTATAGTATCTCATACCTTTTTCCGATGAATAACTAGTATTAAATTTTCCTAAAACTGTAATATTAGATATGTAAAACTAATATGTCTGAGAACAAGGGTACTACATACCATGTTTAGTTTTTAGAGAAAAGAGAGAGATAAGAAAAGCTCATTTTTAGAAAAAAGGGACATAGTGAAAGAGAAGTAAAAAATCAAAGGCCATGGCTCACCACCTCCATGCAGGCATGCGTCCCTTCCCTCCCTCTTGGTGAAGGGGTGAAGCATGCCAATTTTACTAAATCACATGCGACTTTGACATCTGCCTTAATGGGCTAGCCAGGCTCCTGCCTATGAGATTAACCAATATTTTTAAGATTAAGAGGTTAGCAACCACCACCTTAATATATATTTTCTTACTTTTGCAGGAGAACGTTGTTTCCGTTTCTTCTTTTTCTGTAAGTCTACGGGCTCTCTGATCTGTTTTTTGTCTCTCATCAGTTGCTCAGATACATCAGTAAAAGTAATTTCTTGCTTTACACTTATCTGTTTAAAAAAAAAAGCCAATTTTAGAAATGAATATAAAGTCCATTGTGACAAAAAAGTCATAGTTGACTCCTTTGCTAACCCTACATGTAGGTGCTACCAGAGTGACTGTGTGTGTATACCAACTAGTGTGCCACAAAATTCATTAATAGGCAATTGAGAAATAAGAATCAAGAGTACATAAACTGAGGGATAAATTAAGATTTTTGTTTAAAAAAATCTACCTGAGAAAAAGATTAAAGATGTCCTGGGGAAAGATGATCATAGGACCTAGCAGAATACAGTGGAAGTCAGGACATCACAACATCAATTTCACTCCCACATGTAAGGAAACTGATGCTGAAGTTAAAAGAACAAACAAAAAAGGTTAAGTTCCAAATATCAATACAATGTTAGGGAATAAAAGGTACTTAGAAATCTTGATGGGCTTTCTCTTTGTAAAATATCAAGAAAACAACATGAAATTCTAAAAGATGATCACATTAAAAGAAAGGTTAAAGTCAAACTACCAATGAAAATTTAATTATCTTTACGCTCAACATTTTTGACAAAATCTTAGCCAGTATTTACTTGGGCTCTACAACAAACCAGCACCAAATGTGCATATAGAACTGCATATAGTTTGAGGCCACTACTCTGTACAAGACATGATGCTAACCCGGCTGGGCGCAGTGGCTCACAGTTGTAAGCCTAGCACTCTGGGAGACCAAAGCAGGAAGATCACTTGAGTTCAAGACTAGTCTGATTAAGAGTGGATCCCATCTCTACTAAAAACTGAAAAATTAGTTGAGCATTGTGATGCAAGCCTGTAGTCCTAGCTACTTGCGAGGCTGAGGAAGGAGGATTGCTTGAACCCAGGAATATGAGGTTGCTATGAGCTAAGCTAACACCACAGCACTCTAGCCTGGGCAACAGAATGAGATTCTATCTCAAAAAGCGGGGTAGGGGGGAAAGACATGATGCTAACTACATAATAGAGAAGTACTAAGATTTCAGCAATGTTATCATTAAAGCTTAGTTCTGAGTTGCTTGTCCTAAAGACAAAATTAATCTTAAAAAAAAAAAAAGTTCTGGCTCGGCGCCTATAGCTCAACCAGCTAAGGTGCCAGCCACATACACCTAAGGTGGTGGGTTCGAATCCCCAGCCCGGACCCACCAAAACAACAATGACGGCTGCAACCAAAAAATAGCCAGGTATTGTGGCGGGCGCCTGTGGTCCCAGCTACTTGGGAGGCTGAGGCAGGAGACTCGCTTGAGCCCAGGAGTTGGAGGTTGCTGTGAGCTGTAATGCCACGGCACTCTACCCAGGGGGACAGCTTGAGGCTCTGTCTCAAAAAAAAAAAGGTTCTAAGATCACTAGTAGTACTATCAACTCCCATCAGATTTGTTGGTGTCAGTCATCCCCTCCTCACTGTGACATATTCATACCATCCTTGAAATAAAACCAGAAGAATCTTAAAACTAAGAAACTTTCAACTCAACAGGCTACAAAATACAGTTAGAATGATCCTAAAGTCCTTGAGAATAATCCAAGAAGTACAATGTTCTAATGGCCACATTTTTTTAAAAAAGAACAGTAAAAAGCAGGGTGTATAAGATTATGAACATGTTATAGATTTATAGTATAAAGTTAGAAGATGGCTATGTGGAAGGAGTTTATGAAGAAAACACAACATATACCAGAGATTTCATACCAACAATATGAGTGGAAACTTGGATGAATTCCTAAAATGTAGGCAAAGAAAGAAGCACAAATCAAGAATCTTAGCACAAAAACATGATATAAATAATTATGTAGGTAATGATTCTATTACGGCTTCTATCATTTTCAATTATAAGGCATACTTTTAACATCACGAAAGCACAAATTCAGACCTAAAGTATCTGTGGATCAAAGCATAGTGAATGTCAACAGACACACAGCAAGTAACATTTTTAGATTGCTCGAGTAGGCTTATCATTCCTAACAGACTAAAGTAATTTCCTCTCTATGTAACGTATAACTTTAGAGAAGGTATTATCCTAAAATGCTGAAAAAAGATGTTGGTAAATCTAAAAACACAAAGAGATGGCATGATAGGCCTGGCAAGGTGGTTCATGCCTATAATCCTAGCACTCGTGTGGGAGGCCGAGGCTGGTGGATTGCTTGAGCTCAGGAGTTCGAGACCAGCCTGAACAAGAGACCCCCATCTCTAAAAATAGCCAGATATTATGGCAGGCGCCTGTAGTCCCAGTATTCAGGAGGCTGAGGCAAAAGAATCGCCTGAGCCCAAGAGTTTGAGGTTGCTGTAAGCTGGGACATCATTCTACCAAGGATGACAAAATAAAACTCTGTCTTAAAAGAAAAAGAGAGAGAGAGAGGGAGAGATGGCATTATAAAAAAGAATAACCTGCAAAAGGTCTAGAAAAATGTAAGCCTTCTTTGATCCAAGGAAGACTACAATAATCAACAAAAACAAAAAGAAACTTCTTAGGTATAACAAAAGAGAGAATTCATCCATAAACTGTTGATTCTTTCCTTGAGAACTCTTTCTTTAAAAGAAAAACATAGTCTTTTAAATGATGTTACTTTACACATAAAATAAACCAAAGTATAATTAATCAAAAGCAGGCATCAGCAGATAGAAAGACAGGTTGGCGGGATTTTTGAACAATATTCATTAGAGCACCAAGGAAAGCAATAGTCTAGAAAATATGTCAGACTTTTAAAAAAACAAGAACAAATCCTCTGGTTTCTTCCCCATCGCTTGAACCATACCATTTTACCCAGTCCCATTAGCACCCTCATGCCTACCTAAGGGCCTGAATTTCAAAATGCTGATCTCACCACCAGTCCAGAAATACCACCACCACCCACGACCCTGCACAGCCAGCCTCCTTTAATCAGATTTGACTAAATCCAGACACTTCTCCTCCTAACATTCTAAGCTCTCTACTCATCCAGTGAGCCAAGATTCCTTTGAGCATCCCACTTTTTTTTCTTTTCTTTTTTTTTTTTTTTTGGTTAATCAGGCCCAGGAGAGGCTTGAACTTGCCACCCCTGTATGTGGGGGTGGGGATGGGGGTGCTGTTGCGCTAACCACCAAGCTATGGCAGCCCTGCCTGGACATCCCACTTTGAACCTATAGAAGCCATCAGACTTGACTCCCTTTTTTTATTTACCTTCTATACTAATTTAACTTCCTCCCCCAACATACTCAGAAATAGAGCCCCATAGTGTCATGCTTCCTCGCCCCTTGCTATACTGCCTGAGTTGGTCTTTTTTTGCAAATTCTAATACATAACTCTTAATTATCCTGACATTTTTCTTAAATTATTTTTTAATGAATCCTGACATTTTTCTTGTTTCCGTCTCTCACTCTTAATCTTCCTGATTTTAACACACTGACAGCCACACTAGGAAAAAAAATTATTTTCCTTGGGGCTACAATGTTTTATTAGGTCAAAATAGGTCAAGAGACATATATGTATGCTTCAAGAGGTCCTTGGCTCAAAACTAGTGTAAGTTAAAATACAACTTACATGACAGTTTTAAACAAACAGCCCTACCTATACTGAAAAAAATCCTTCCCTTAATTCTATTTACTAACTCAAGCCCATAATCCAGAATGACTTTCTTTTCCAAGACTTAATTAATTTTTAGCCTTTAAATAAATAAATTAGTCCCATACTTTTCTATTTATCTATGTATGTAATTATTGTCTTGATAGGTTAAAGTAAGATATTCTTTGTTGGTATTTCCCATAACAGCTTTCAATGATTTATCTATTCAGCAGTTAGTAAGTGCCTGCTCTGTGCTCAATTCAGAAAGGCTAAAATAATATAACAAAATGTATATTATTTTACATACATACATCTCTGTATGTACTGAGATTCTAATATATGCAAAGCACCATCCTAGGCACTAAAAACACATTCTAACTATGAGATCTCCTGTTCAAAGGTTTTAAAATGTAGATGTGGAGTTTTGCTACATTACAAAAAACCCAAACTAATAATTAAAGACAGCATATATCACACTCTAACTAGCTGAATGGTGTACAGAATAAGTGTGGAAATTAAAGAAAGAAATGAAGAAGGTTTCCAATAATACAATAGGCTTTATGGATGAAACGAGAGATTGAATCACAGCTGCAAATGTATCATATATATCCTCCCTTTTGTTCTTCCGAATCCACAACTCTTCCCAACTTCTTTCTTCCAGATTCGATAATGTTAACAAGTGATACAATAAAATGTACCTCAAATAATGTAACCAGACATAGTACATAATGAATAAATGCCTCCTTTGGTTTGCCAATTTTGTGGTACCCCCATCCCCACCCCATCTCCCAAACAAAAAGGTAACTGACTCCTTGGAATCATTCTGGACTCTTCATCCATTCACTCTCAGTATCTTACTTCTCTACATCCAAGAACATCCATTTCACTTCAGTTAATCTTATCAACCTAACCGACTTTATCATCTCCCAAAGTATTTGTCCATGAATAAATTAATATAAATCTTTTTTTGTCATTTCCCCAGTAAAGAATATGCAATTCAGCCTGCTGCCAATAGTATCAATTATAAGCTCCCCTGCTAAGCTTTCATGATTTTATATGATCTACTTTACAGGAAAGACCTCAGTCACTTGGCAGAAGGATATGTTCTTATCATCTCTCTTCTCCATTTCTGGAACCACATGATCATATCAATTTTTAATTTCAATTTTTAGTATTTTCACTCATCTTCCTACCTGGTAGAGTAAAAAGAAGGTATCTTTCTGCTTCCCTCTATACTCTGCACTAATCCCATTCCCATCCATCCTCAAGGCTCTGCTGCTTTAATATCTCTCTTCAATAGTCTCCCTGACTCATTAGCTACCTCTCTTAAAATAAGACTCATATTTCCTCTATAAAACAAATTCTTGTGGACCGAAATTTTTCCAACTGTTATCCTTTTGGACAAACATTGTGAAAGAATAATCTGTAGTCAGCAAACAGAGATAAAATAACTGTTCCCAAATTTAGAGAAATGGTTATTCTGAGAATAAAAATAGAACAGAACCACATTTAAAAGATATACTTAACAATCACTAGAAAGAACCTGTTTCAAAATATTGCTCAGAAAACACCCAAGTTGAATCAAGGTGACCAAAAGTATAACAACTATTTAAATGTAAAAAGAAAAAGGTAACACAATTAACTGTACTGCAAATACACTGTCTAAAGAGTGTCAGCAATGTATGAGGGTATTTATGGAGCCTGAAAAAAGAAGAAATTTAAGAATAAGAGTATAACTCTGTGTGTGTATATAGTCTGTGCACATCCTGTATGTGAGTGTGTATCTGTCCCTCCACGGTGGATTTGGCAAGAACAGTTAGATGTAACTAGCCAAAAGGAAGACTACAAATTCCAAGATGACAAAGTCAAGGCAAAGGGCAGGGAGGTGAAACAGCATAGTGATGGACAGACCGTGGTAAACCATATCCCTTTCCCTCTGCAAAACAAATGATTATATGAGAGACTTCGAAAGCAGCTTCATTTGTCAGGCGAGAAGGTCCATAGCTGTCCTTTGATTTTGAAAAGATTCAGTAATCCACAACTGGAAACAAACATTCTGATCTAGTTCTTGATTACATTTCTCACTATAAATTTATGTTTTGGTTGCTATATCAGCATCTTATGATTTAGATAATAGACAAAGTGATCAAATAAAGTTTTCTTACCTAAAATAGTGCTACCCATCTCTATTCTATTTGGCAATTTTATTCTTCAAACTTCCGTAAAAATCACAAAATGTTAAGTTCTCTCCTTTTCCTTATGGCAGCTCTGGATCCATCCTTCCAAGCAATATATGAATTTATTTTAAAATGTTTCAGTAAAACTCCATCAGGGTTCTCAAAGCATGGGGACTCCTGAAGATCCGTGATACCAAAACTATTTTCATAATAATGTCTACTTTTTTAAAAATTCTCTTTCTCTCAAAATATACAGTTACATTTTAGAAGTGCTACATGCGGTGTCCCCACAGGCAGAAGACGTGTCACTACAGATAGGAGAATGCAATTAAATTAAGCCAAACAATAAAGAAATTTGCAAAAATGTAAAGCAATTCCTTGCTTCTCACTAAATTTTTTTTGTTTTAGAAGATAAGGTTACTTTTTCATTAAAAATGTTATATGCAGGCAGCACCTATGGCTCAGTGGTCAGGGTGCCGACCCATATACCCAGGGTGGTGAATTCAAACCCGGCCCCAGCCAAACTACAACAAACTACGCCCACTGTGATGGGCACCTGTAGTCCCAGCTACTCGGAAGGCTGAGGCAAGGGAATCGCCTAAGCCTAGGAGTTGGAGGTTGCTGTGAGCTGTGCGACACCATGGCACTCTACTGTGGGCAATAAAGTGAAACTCTGTATCTACAAAAAAAAAAAAAAA
>NW_003852484.1:437907-456511 GCF_000181295.1 Otolemur garnettii | reverse complement strand
GCGCAACAGAGCAAGTCTCTGTCTCAAAAAAAAAAAAAAAAATTATAAGCTAGAACTGTGATGGTGCACACCTATAATCCCAGCACTTTGGGAAGCCAAAGCAGGAGAATCACTTGAGATCAGGCATTCCAGAACAGCCTGGATCACATAGTAAGACCTCATATCCACCCCCACCCCCCCAAAATTACTACTAACACACTAGGTTCCTAAAAGAAAAAATATCTTTAAACGTTATATGCTACCATGCAGTGAGTTTCATTGTTATTTATTATAAGTAAAACTTAAATTTCTCAGGTTTACTTTCTAATATGGTAAATATCGATATATAATCAACATAAGCAATAGCCCTTTAGAGACCATGTCTCTACCAAAACAAAAAAAGAACCAGAGTTCTTTGGCAACTGGTGGAACTCAGAGCTGAGACAAGTAAAAACATAAGACGATCTTGGAAAATCATGGTGGCAGAAGCTAAAGTACTCAAAAAAGGATTATAATATGTCAAAGAACATGACAGCCAGCCTGAATGAACACCTAATGGCCAAAGGTAGAACAATATGAGCACGAAACTAAGCAATGATAGTGGTGGATTATAACCTATAGAATAAAATGAATATCCATGGATAAAAAATTGAGATAACACCCAGAAGACAAAAAATCCTTTTATCATAAGGACATTTGCACTAGACTATTTATCGCAGCTCAATTTATAATCGCCAAAATGTAGAAACAATCTAAATGTCCACTAACCCAGGAATGGAGCTGTCGTAAATGCACACCATGGAATACTAGCCATCCATTTAAAAAGATGGAGACTTTATATCCTTTGTATTAACCTGGATTGAATTGGAACATATTCTTCATATCTCTTGGGGGCGAGACACAATTATAAGAGGGACTTTCTCTCTCTAACAAATGCAATCAGTGTGTAACCTAATTTCTTTCTACCCTCAATGAATCACAAACAATAAAAAGGAAAAAAAATTAAGACAGTTAAAGTAAAAATAGAGAAGAAACAACTACAATCAACATAAATACAGAAGGAATAAGGAAAATACAAAATCACAATTAGACAAACACCACAGTAATAACTATTACAGGCAAGGTGTACCAAATGAATACTAAAATTAAAATCAGTGGGCAAAAAATTTCAGAAACAGGATATTTATAACAATCACAAAGTATCTCCTCCAAGATACCAGTCAATTAAAAAGGAAAAAATTATAACTTTACAGTGGGGCAACATGGCAGTAAGGAAGAATCAAGGTCAGTATCACCAGTTATAAGGTATATTCACATTACATCCCCTGATATGCTGCCATGAGAACACAACAACACATCCGTGAGGTTGTCAAAATGCAGAGCTTCAGTATAACCATGAGAAAACATCAGAAAACTCAAATTGAGAGACAATCTCAAAATAACTGACCAGCTCAGTTATTAAGCTCTTCTATGACCTTGATAACTCAAAGGTCATGGGTCATAGAAGAGCTTAACAACTGAGCTGGTCAGTTATTTTGGGATATCAAGTTATCAAGGTCATAAAAGATAAGGAAAAGTCTAACCAAGTGGCACATGTTGGAGGAGACTAAGAAGATAGAATAACTAACTGAAACGTGGATCCTGAACTGAATTCTCAGACAGAAAAAGGACATTGGGGAGGGGGTGGGGGAGGGGAGGGGAGAGGGGCGGATGGGTGGTGGAAGGGTGACTGGAAAGATCACCTATATGGTCTGTCTAACAAGGGTACAAGTGAACTTTTCTAGAATTAGAGTATAAATGTTTTAACACAATAACTAAGTAAATGACACAAAGTCTATTTTAACGAGTTTGATGAAAATATTTCAAATTGTGTATGAAAATACTACACTGTACTACACTGTACCCCATGTTTGCATTAATGTATACAGCTATCATTTAATAATAATAAAAAAAAGAAAAAGGACATTATGGGGAAAACAGATGGAATTCAAAATAAGTTCTATTGTAAACTTAAAACGTGATTTTTTTTGGTGGATTAGGCAATTCTCAAGTGCGAACTTTGTAGACTACAACACTGTTTCACAATATCACATAAAATAAATATACATATGCTCTCACTATTTTTACACATGCATGGCTTTGGTTTTACGGCAGTGCGGGGATTCCAATGTGTTATTGTCTAAGAGCAGTCAAATTGACAACATCAGATGTTACATGTGCTCATGATGACTTAGAGAGGCAGTGATTATCAATAATATTTCAACCTACCATTGCAATGATAGGCACATAATGTTTAGAAGTCAGGAAACCATTCTTATTTGACAATTAAGGGCACTCCCACGTGGCAACACTGCACTTTACAATCAGCCCTCCACTGTGCCCTGCATCAGCAGCTGAGATGTCAAAGGACCTAAACCTTGCTTTCTATTTTCTTCTCAACTAAATTTCATAAGAAAGTATAGTACCTTATTTGTGATTATTTTTTTAAACCCAGCATGGCAACACTGCACCTTACAATCAGCCCTCCTCCTTGCCCTGCATCAGCAGCTGAGATGTCAAAGGGCCTAAATCTTGCTATTATCTTGTCAACTAAATTTCATAAGAAAGTAAGTATAGTACCTTATTTGTGATTATTTTTTTAAACCCAGCATGGCATCTACAACATCTCAAAAGAAAACAGAGCCCAAAAAAGAAAAATTACAGATGAAGGAAGACTGTTCAATGAAAAGTAGACAGGTGAGTTATGTTTTTGTCAAGGCAAATAGTAAGGCACTCTGCTTAATTTGTAGGGAATTTGTGCAAGTTTTCAAAAACTATACTTTGAAAAGGGCTTATATGCAAAAACATGTTGCCAAAGTCAATATATATAAATGACTGTATCATTAAAAACAAAACAGCAGAAGTGAGAAAAAGTCTGTCTTCTCATCAAAAAAAATTATTTAGAAATTACAACTCACACTAGATTCTACTGTAAAAGCTAGTTATATGTGAGCATATTTAACAGTAAAAATATCACAACCATTTACGGATGGTTAAGTTTATTAAGCAAGGTATGGAAAGCATGCCAGATATAATTTGTCCTGGAAAGGGGGAGAATATTTCTAAAATCAGTTTGTCTCACCAGACAACAGCCAAGTGAATTGAAGAAGCTGGAAAATCTATTGAAAGAAATTTGAAGAGTAACACTGCTAATTCTAATTTTATGCTTTGGTGATAGATGACAGCATTGAAACTAAAAATACAGCTCAATTTGCCATTTTTATTAGTAGTATTGAGAACATATATAATGTCACTGAAGACATGGCTTCTGTAGTGCCATTAAAAGACACAACTAAGTCAAGAGATTTATATGAAGCAGTAAAAAATGTTAAAGTGATTTTCTTTGTCAATTGTCAACACTATCTGGTGTCCTAGTGATAGTAAGCAAAAGAGACTTGTAAACTAGTAGAACATGATGCAATTGCTGCCCAAAGTTCACATTTGCTAAAGTATCACTGCACAGCCACATCAAGAAAATGTATGTGCAAAAGCTTTAAAAATGGATAACATCATGCAAATCATCATCGAAATTGTGAATTTCAGGTTCAGCACTTGTAGCACAGTGGTTACAACACCAGCCACATACACTGAAGCTGGTGGGTTCAAACCCAACCCGGGCCAGGTAAACAACAATGACAACTGCAACAAAAAATAGCTGGGCATTAAGGCAAGAGAATCACTTAAGCCCAAGAGTCAGAGGTTGCTCTGAGCTATGATGCCATAGCACTCTACCAAGGGTGACATAGTGAGACTATCGCTAAAAAAATAAATAAATAAATAAATAAATAAATAATGAATTTCAGGGCCAAGGGACTGAATCTTTGCCTATTTTAGGAATTTCTTAAAAGTACTGATCCTAACTATGATGCCATTATTTACTTTTTGGAAGTAATACGGGTAAGTTAAGGCCATTAGTTAAAAAGATTTTTTACTTAAATCATAGCTTGGTACATTAATGCAGTCATGGGGTACAGTGTGCTGGTTCTGTAAGTTAAAAAGATTTTATAATTTGCAACATAAAATTGCTAAGTCATTTATGGTTTCAAACACCAAATTTGTGCCAGTACTTGACAATGAAAACTGCCTTACAGATTTAGCATTTTCAGTAGATTTAATCATTCATTTACACCAATTAATTGTCTTCAAGGTGAAAAAGAACTTACCAATACAATGTTTCTAACCACAACAGTATTTCAAATGAAACTGAAATTATAGCCAACTTAAATTAAGGCAAACCATTTTATGCATTTTGACACATTGGATAAACACAATCCTATGAATATCAAAAAATATGCAGGCATGCTTTTCAATTTGACACAATAATTTGAAAACAGATTTTAAGATTTCCAGAAAAATAATAAATATTTTGGTGCCCTTGTGACTCCATTTTCAGTCAACATAAATATGTTACCTGCTTATTTTCAAATGAACACGTATAGCTGCAATCTGGAATTCAACTTAAAGAAAAATCTGATCATGTCTCTTTATTGGACTTTTATAGGTCCTATCTTCCCAGAGACAAATATCCTTCCCTTCACAATTACACTTTATTCATGTCACCACTCTTTGGCAGCACCTACATTTGTAAGCAACTATTTCTGAAAATGAAGCACATTAAAAGTATAATGAGAGCCAAAATTATCTGATGAACAACCTGAGAACTCACTAAGAATTGCTATTACATCCATGGAACCAGATATTGATGCATTAGTTTCTCAAATAGTGCCAACTATCCAACTAATTTTATGTTGCTCTCTTTTATGACAAAATATCAAAAAAAAAAAAGACAATATTAGTAATCATAAACTTGAGACCTGCTTAATGATTTTTAAAAGACTCCCTGAACATGGCATTATTAGGACTATCACGTGAGGACGTTTTTCCTTATCTGTGGCAGCAGATATCATGAAAATTATGCATGGCCATGTTTTTTTATTTTGCTCATCAGCTTTCATTAATGTTTATGTATATACGTTGTAGCCCAAGAAAACTCTTTGTCCAATGTGCAGCCAAGAAGCCAAAAGGTTGGACACTCTGTTTTATGTGCAGTCTACTACTTCTCCAACTTTAAGTCTAAAATTATTTCAAAATAAAAAGCTGAATTGTTCTAGACTCTCACTTTTCTAATTACAAAAATCTTCAACGTTTACTGGCATTGTGCAATTTTGTGATCCTCTTTCCTCACCACAGTAAACTAAGATTTATCTAGCATTTACTAGGTTTCAGGCACTGTGCTGTAGCTATAAAAACAATGGATGGTGATGATACATGGTCTCTAGCCTGTACAGTCTATTGCATTTAGACCTACAGGAACCATCTCCTAAGTATCTCCATCCTATTTTAAAAATAAAAAAAGTAAAGCCCTAAAAGGTTAAAGTTATTTGCCTAAAAACTATGAATTAAGAGAGAGAGAAAGCCAAAATTTGAACCCAAGTCCTCCAAATCCAGTGACTGAGATCTTTCTTAACTACTGCAATCTGACATTTACATTATTATATTTATATACATGCACAGTATAATATTACATAAATTCTTATCCTGTTACCAATAAGGAACCTAAAACTCCAGGGAAAGATGTATCATGCCTAAGCTAGTAAGTGTCAAAACTAGACTTCAAACCCAAATCTGATCACTTTCAATCCAGTGCTATTTCCATTTCTATAATTGCTTTTTAGTAAATCTAAATTACACAAATTTAAAAATGTTTTTTGTACATATTGCATTTTTCCATACATAAATTATAATTTACTTTCTTCTATAATATGAAACAAATTTTTAATGGCCCTAGAATGTTTAATGGATACTACACCAAAAGGAAAAGATACTTATAAATTAAAAAGCAGAAGTGGGCTGGGCATGGTGGCTCATCTCTGCAATCCTAACATTCTGGGAAGATGAGACTGGAGGTTCCCTTGAGCTAAGGGGTTCAAGACTAGCCTGAGCAAAAGCAAGACCCTGTCTCTACTAAAAAGAAAAACATTAGCCAGGCATTGTGGTAGGTTCCTAAACTACCAGGTACTCGGGAGGTTGAAGTAGGAAGATCACTTAAACCCAGAAGTTTGAGGTTGCTGTAAATAAGGCTGACACCACAGCACTCTACCCTGGACAGGGGAAAAAAAAAGTCAATTCTGCATTTGATCCTAATCCATACATGCTCTGCCCTTTTATGCTCTCTTACAACCTTCCTCCACTATCTGTTCCTGTCCAAGCTCTGAATGCCCAGTTCCTTCGACCATTGCTCCCATGCCTTCCAGATCCTTTCCCCACCTGAGCTGATCTTGCCTAGAAGCCTCTGGTTTGGAAGAGCCATCTCAAAACTTAGCAGCCACGGACAGCGCCTATAAATCAGTGAGTAGGGCACCAGCCCCATATACCGAGGGTGGCAGGTTCAAACTGGCCACGGCCAAACTGCAACCAAAAAATAGCCAGGCAGGCGCCTGTAGTCCCAACTACTCGGGAGGCTGAGGCAAGACAATCACTTAAGCCCAGGAGTTGGAGGTTGCTATGAGCTGTGTGATGCCATGGCACTCTACCAAGGGTGATAAAGGGAGGCTCTGTCTCTACAAAAAAAAAAAAAAGAAAAGCCTTGGGGGTTTACATGATCCTTCTCAAAATTTAGCAGCTGCAATGAGGTATGGCCCTCCAGGGGTCAGTGCAGCTTACAAGCAGGGCACAGGACAGCTACTGGTGCTTACACTCTGCACCCCTAGGCCCCTCTCAGTTCCTGTCCACAGGCTGATGTCACCACTGCAGGAACTTGAGTGTCTTCATTATCTCCCTTGTTTATCACATAATTCTCCTATTCTTGATTCACAATCTATGTACATATGCATGCGCGTGTGTAAATATGCAGAGACAGAGGAGACCCAGGACGATTCTCTCTCATTCCCCACCTACTCCAAGGCCAGTGTTAGTTATCCTTCTGCTGCTGTGTTTGCTAGGTGGGATGACTTGAATGGCAGCTCCCTGTGAGGTCTAATTCCTAGTTAAGGCTCAGCAGTGGCTGGAGGACATCCACCTCTTCCTTCCACCTGTGGCAGCCCCAGGAAAACAAAGAAAGGCATCATGTCCTCCAATTAGGGACTTAACAAAGATAGGCCAGATGTGATGGTTCATGCTTATAATTCCAGTACTTTGGGAGGCCAAAGTAAGAGGATCACATGAGTTCAGGAGTTCCAGACCAGCCTGAATAAGAGCAAGATTCTGTATCTACTAAAACAAAAAAATTAGCCAGGCACTAAGGTGAGCACCTATAGTCCCAGCCACTCAGGAGGCTGAGGCAAGAGGACTGCTTGAGCCCATGAACTTGAAGATGCTGTGAGCTAGGCTAACATCATGGCACTCTAGCCTCAACAACAGTGTGAGACTCTGTCTCAAAAAAGGGCTGGAGGGGGAAGTGAGCAAACTATGAATGACTACCTTACTAACAAAAGGTCCCAATTGTCAATAAACATGAAAAAAATAGTTGATTTCGTTAGTTATCAATGAAAGAAAACTAAAAAGCATATTGCAATTCCACTATACAACCACTGAAATGGCTAAAATTAAAAGTAAAGGTAATACTAAATAGTAAGGATATGCAGCAATTATAAACTGACAAAATCAGTTAGAAAAACTTATGGCAGTTTAGTACTAAAGCTGAACATATACATACCCAGCAAATTCAATTCTAAGTATATAACCAACAGAATACATGCACCACAAGGCACATCCAAAAATAGTCACAGCAGCACTTTTCATGACAGACATTATCTAGAAACAATCTAAATGTCCACTATAACTGGAATGAATGTTATTCACACAACCAATAATTCTATAGAAATGAGAATACTACTACAAGAATAACATGGATATACCTAATAAACAATGTAAAACAAAGAAACCAGACACACATAGTGCATATGATTCTGTTTATTTAGAATTCAAAATTAGGTAAAACTAATAGACTGTAATAAATGTGTTGGGGTAGTGGTTGCCTTTAGGAATTAGAGGAGGGCTGTGACTTAAAAGGGATAGAATAGGAGGGTCTCTGGGATGCTAGTAATGTTCCATGAGATGTTCACTTTTCAGAAAATTCATCAAAAAGTATACTTAAAATTTGTGTACTTTTCTGCATGATTTTACATTTCAATAAAGACACAGACCTAAGGAAATAATGCTACAAATGTGCATAATCAAACACACACACAAGCATGTTCTTTTCATCATTATTTCATTCAAACATATGCACCTAATAATACGATAAATGTCAACTAATAGGAGAGTGATTAAACAAATTATGGCATACCATTAATAAGTCACTAAAATAAATAAGGCAATACATGTATAACATGAAAATCTCTACAAGACAGGTCATTAAGTGAATAACGCAAATTTCAAGACCAGGAACAGAGGCTCACACCTATAATCCTAATACTCTGACAGGCCAAGGGGAATGGACTGCTTGAGCTCAAAAGTCAAGACAAGCCTGAGCAAGAGTGAGACCCCATCTCTGAAAATACCTGGGCGTTGTGGCAGGCGCCTATAGTCCCAGCTACTTGGGAGCCTTGAGCCCAAGAGTTTGAGGTTGATATGAGCTATGATGCCACAGCACTCTACGGAGGGCAAAAAAGTGAGACTATCCCCCCCCACAAAAAAAGCAAATTTCAAATGCATATAAATAGCATTATCCAATTTGTATAAAACAAAGTAATTTGTACTAATATATATGTTTACATGAAATGGGTATATATTATGTGCCCAAAACATACTGTATAGATACAAATACATGTAAACATATCCAATATGTTTATGATTCTAAAAACTTCTAGAAAGATATCAATATTGGTAGTTATCTCTTTGGAATTAGGTCAGAAACAAAGAAATTTTACTTACTATTCTCTCCTACATCATTTGAATTTTCATGATGATTATGCAGTTCTTTTATAATAAATTACATCACACAGTTAAGAAAAGTAGACACATGGCTCGGCGCCTGTGGCTCAATCGGCTAAGGCGCCAGCCACATACACCTAAGGTGGCGGGTTCAAATTCCCAGCCCAGGCCCGCCAAACAACGATGGCTGCAACCAAAAAATGGCCGTCGCTGTGGTTGGCGCCTGTAGTCCCAGCTACTTGGGAGGCGGAGGCAGGAGACTCGCTTGAGCCCAGGAGTTGGAGGTTGCTGGGAGCTGTGAAGCCATGGCACTCTACCCAGGGGGATAGCTTGAGGCTCCGTCTCAAAAAAAAAAAAAAAAGAAAAGTAGACATCTCTAAAACTGGTCTAGCTGAGCTGGCCCTGTCACATCATTGTCCTGAAAGATTCCCAATTTGTGCAGTATTGACCTAAGAGGGTAACTCATTCAGAACCACTGTTGCACAATTCCAGATCAAGCAATTAGACATTAAAGCTCAAACAGAACTATACTAAGGAGTGTTCAAAGAAAGGCTATGTTATTAAACTTATGAACAAATAAATCTTCTATTAACAATGTACGTCCACCTGAGGGTCAAACAACTTTAAGAACTGGGGAGAATAATAC
Organism: Otolemur garnettii; assembly: GCF_000181295.1. NCBI lineage: Eukaryota > Metazoa > Chordata > Mammalia > Primates > Galagidae > Otolemur > Otolemur garnettii. Next base: position 446,973 of record NW_003852484.1, on the reverse strand, counting down.
AAAATAGACCGTGCTGTATTATTCCTAAATAATACACTAGAAAAGATATTCTGATTCATCTACTTACCAGGTGAGTTGAAGTTAGTAGCATAACTCTCACCAGGAAAGACTATGAAAGATTACCCAATCCAGGCTTTCTGCTCAAATACTGATTCCTATTAGATAAGACACTTTTTATAAGAGTCATGCAGCACAAAGGTTAAGTCATGTGAAAAAACTAGAATGTTAGTTACCATATAGTCTCCTTAAAATAAGTTCAATCGAGAGAGCAGGACGTCCGGCTTCCAGCTCGGAACTTTGGTACTGTCAGCAACCAAACAGCGAATTAAATATGGGTGATACTGAGAAAGGCAAGAAGATTTTTGTTCAGAAGTGTGCCCAGTGCCATACTGTGGAAAAAAGAGGCAAGCACAAGACTGGGCCAAATCTCCATGGCCTCTTTGGGAGGAAGACAGGTCAGGCTGCTGGCTTCTCTTACACAGATGCCAATAAGAACAAAGGCATAACCTGGGGAGAGGATACACTGATGGAGTATTTGGAGAATCCCAAGAAGTACATCCCTGGAACAAAAATGATCTTCGCTGGCATTAAGAAGAAGGGAGAAAGGGCAGACTTGATAGCTTATCTCAAAAAAGCTACAAATGAGTAATAGTTGGCCATTGCCTTATTTATTACAAAAAAATATATAAATAAATAGAATAAAATAAGTTCAATCTATATCCAAAGCGAGATTCAGAGAGTATGCTGAAGTAAAAAGGATCTGAATTTTTTTTTTTTTTTTGAAACAGAGTCTCACTTTGTGGCCCCTAGTAGAGTGCTATAGCGCCATAGCTCATAGCAACATCTAACTCTTGGGCTCAAGCGATTCTCTTGCCTCAGCCTCCTGAGTAGCTAGGACTACAGACACCCACCACAACGCCCAGTTGTTTTTAGAGGTAGGGGTCCCGCTCTAGCTCAGGCCTGTCTCGAACTTATGAGCTCAGGCAATTCACCTACCTCGGCCTCCCAAAGTGCTGGGATTACAGCCATGAGCCACCACACCCAGCCCTGAATGCTTTAAAAAAAAAGAAAAATCACCTCTTGAAACATACAGGCCGAATAAAAGCCAATGCAATCACATCAAAAGATAAGGACCCAGGGCGGCATCTGTGGCTCAGTGAGTAAGGCACCAACCCCATATACCAAGGGTGGTGGGTTCAAACCCAGTCCCAGCCAAACTGCAACAAAAAAATAGCTTGGCATTGTGGGGGGTGCCTGTAGTCCCAGCTACTCTGGAGGCTGAGGCAAGAGAATCACCTAAGCCCAGGAGCTGGAGGTTGCTGTGAGCTGTGACGCCATGGCACTCTACCAAGGGTGACAAAGTGAGACTCTGTCTCTAAAAACATAATAAATAAATTAAAAAGATAAAGACCCAGCAGACAGTGAGAAGAGAACTACTGAATCCCAGAAATGAACTTTAAAAGAAATGCAATGGTAATAAGAATTGGGTACAATTCATAAATGACTTTGGAAAGATATACAATGTCATTAATAACAAATTGGGAGTTAGCCAAAGAGAGGAAGCAGCATATTCTGCCAAAGGCTATTTAAGCAAACAAAGGCAAATGGATTTGTCACCTTCCAGATGATTCTGAAAGATCATTTGTCACAATAAATGCAATCCCATTCTTCAATTAAAGCAGAATACAAAATGTGTGGCAAAAATGATATTGTAAAGCCACTGAAACAGGTAAGATGATTCCTTTTTCTCTCTTAATTGGAAGGAAGAAGTTACAAAGCCCTAGCATCCATATATTAGGTTTTTATTGAGTGGTACTTGAGAGACATGGGAGAATTAGCTATACCATCCTTCTTAGCCTAATAATAGGATTCAAGGAAATTTAAAAATAAACAAACAAAAAAACAGAGGTCTTATACCAATGGCCAAACATATTTTGTCTCTTAGGCCATTAAACAATCATAAATACAAAATGCATAAATGTAGCAATTTTATTCATGCTGCTTTATAGCACAAAAATTGATGACTAAAATAAAACGCTAAACAAATGCTGAAGCATATTTTTTCAAGACTTATACATACCTAAAATATTTTATTACATCATTACATGACTAGAATATGATCTTTTAGATAGCCCCTAATGTATAACACTCTTCACTCCTTGCATATGATACAATGGAATAGTTTTCTAGGAGGCAAATGTAGTATCAACCACTGTGAATTATAATTTTGTTAATATAGAACGTAAGTCTTTCCTCTTAACGTGCTTGCCATCAAACTGGAAAAATAAAGACCATAAAAATTTATGATCTCCTAAATCCTCCTGAATGGATTTGAGAGAAATAAAAAGGATTAAGTTAAATGGGTTTTTTTTAATAATTTCAGAAATAAATATAGTTTCTAACTTGAGAGGCTTTCTGGTACAGCGTTATCTAATAAAACATTCTGCAATAATGAAAATATTCTTTATCTATGCTGTCTGATACAAAAACCATTAGCCACCACATGTGGCTACTGAGGACTTGAAATGTCACAAGTATGACTAAGGAACTGAAAAATTAGTGTTATTAAATTTTAAATATCTAGTATATGAGAAAATTAAAGTCCTAATCAGTAAACTGTAGACACTGAAAAGTTGGCCTATACTTTACTATCAAAAATGCATAGGGGCCGGCTCGGCACCCATAGCACAGTGGTTATGGTGCCAGTCACACACTTTGAGGCTGGTGGGTGTGAACCCGGCCAGGACCAGATGAACAACAATGACATCTGTAACAAAAAAAATAGTTGGGCATTGTGGCAGGTGCCTATAGTCCCAGCTACTTGGGAGGCTGAAGCAATAGACTCACTTAAGCCTAAGAGTTAGAAGTTGCTGTGAGCTGTGACAACACGGCACTCTCCCAAAAGTAACATTGTGAGGCTCAGTCTCAATTAAAAAAAAAAAAAAAAAACAAAGACCATTAACATGTCAAATATGAATTTTTAAAAGACTTAAGCAAAATCTAGGAAAAAAGTGAATGAAAGCCTATTAGCTTAAGTTTCTACACATTTGGAGATCTGGATCATATTGTTCTAGGTCAATGTCTTCTCTTTAATTCAAAAATGTATTTTCATTGTCCCAAGACCTGTTTTTAACCTCTCTGCCTTATCAACAGGAACACAAAATAAGAGGTAATTTTGCCGGTCTGTTATGTTTTACCATAAAACAATGTCATACAAATCTAAATAAATTCTGCCCATCTGGTATATGATACAACTTTTCATTGACTCATTTTCAGAATGGACTTAAATTTATTGTTATATATTAGGAGTAACAAGACCTAAACATGGGTTACTACAGAAATGAAATATCAAGCAAACACTGAAGAAATTTTAGATAATGAACTCAGAAAAGTTCAAAATATGCTAAGTGAAAAGAAGACATAAAAAGCAAAACAATCCTTTATATAGTATGCATGTCAAAAAAGCATAAAGCACATATACCAAAATGTTAAGAGTGATTATATCAGGCTGAGTACGGGCTCACACCTGTAATCCTAGCACTCTGGGAGGTCAAGACAGGTGGATTGCTTGAGCTCAGGAGCTCAAGCCTGAGCAGGAATAAGGCCCTGTCTCTACCAAAAATAGAAAACGTAACTGGGCATTGTAGCTGGTGCCTGTAATCCCAGTTACTTGGGAGGCTGAGGCAAGAGGATCACTTGAGGCTAAGAGTTTGAGGTTGCTATGAGGTATGATGATGCCACAGCACTCTACCCAAGGCAAGAGAATGAGATCTTGTCTCCAAAAAAAAAAAAAAAAGAGTGATTATATCTGGTAATAGAAGAAGGGCTAGGTATTATTCATTCTGGAAATGCAACACTTATGTTCACACAAAACCTGCACACCAGTGCTCACAGAAGCTTTATTTGTAATAGCCAAAATGTGAAAACAACCAAATGTCCATAGATAAGTGAATGGTCAAACCATGGTACATCCATACTATGGAATGCTACTCCATAAAAAAAAAAAGAAAAAAAGAAACAAATCACTGAATATACAACAACGTGGATGGCTCTCAAAAATATTATACTGAGTGAAAAAAATCAATTTCAAAAGGTTACATACTCTTGAATCCACTGGTATAACATTCTCAAAATGACAAAATTATAGAGACAGACAACAAATTAGGGGTAGTTGGGGGTTAGGAATGGTGGAGGCAAAGAGAAGAGGTGTGACTATAAAAGGGTAAACCTAGGTGGAGCTTTGTCATGATGGCTTATTCTGTATCTTTTTTTTTTTGAGACAGAGTTTTTCCTTTTTACCCTCAGTAGAGTGCTGTCACATCACAGCTCACAGCAACCTCAAACTCTTGGGCTTAAGTGATTCTCTTGCCTCAGCCTCCCAAGTAATTGGGACTACAGGCACCTGCCACAACACCTGGCTATTTTCTCAGGCTGGACTTAAACTGGTGAGCTCAGGCAATCTACCCACCTCGGTCTCCCAGAGTGCTAGGATTACAGATGTGAGCCACCATGCCTGGACGTATTCTGTATCTTGACTGCATTGGTGATTGATTACACAAATCTACACTTGATAAAGTACTCAACATTGGATATATTATAGTAATGTCAGTTGCTTGATTTTGACATTTCATTATAGTTATACAAAATATAACCACTGGGGAAAACTGGGTGGAGGGTACATGGAACCAAATAAAAAGTTTTTTAAAAAGTAAAAAGAGTACTCAAAGACTGATAGGACACATCAAGAATACAGAGGCTCCTGTCAGCCAAATCTTAAACTCAGCACTAAAATAATCATGGTAAAAAATAAAATAAAATAAAATAAATAAAGTAAAATAATCATGGTAATTGATTTTAACCCAGCAATTTTAACCCAGTGCACTCGAAATCCATATTGATACATATTAATTAATAAATTTTAAAATGTGATAAGGAATGAAATTAACTTTACAGTGGTGAAGACTAGCAGATATCACTTGATTTAAAGTGAACCATTAGGGCGGCACCTGTGGCTCAGCAAGTAGGGTGCCAGCCCCATATACCAAAGGTGGCGGGTTCAAACCCAGCCCTGGCCAAACTGCAACAAAAAAATAACTGGGTGTTGTGGCAGGCACCTGTGGTCCCAGCTACTTGGGAGGTTGAGGCAAGAGAATCACCTAAACTCAGGAGTTGGAAGTTGCTGGGAGCTATGACACTACAGCACTCTACCACAGGCAATAAAGTTGAGACTCTGTCTCTAAAAATATAAAAAATAAAATGAACTATCATCAGAATAGAATAAATAAAAATCATGTATTGCCTATTGGAAGGCAATGGGTAAAAAAATGCAGCATTACTTGTATGATACTCCTGCCAGATTCTTTACTAAAATTTCATAAGGAGGGGGAAAAAATCAGATAACCCCAAACTGAGGGCCATTCTACAAAATAAATGAAAAATGTATATTCAAGGGCCAGGCACAGTGGCTCATGCCTATAATCTCAGGCACTCTGGAAGGCCGGGGTAGGCAGATTGCTTGAACTCAGGAGTTCAAGACCAGCCTGAGTAAGAGCGAGATCCTATCTCTAACAATAGCCAGGCATTGTGGCAGGTGCCTATAGGCCCAGCTACTCGGGAGGCTGAGGCAAGAGAATCACTTGAGCCCAAGAGTCTGAGGTTGCTGTGAGATACAACACCACGGCACTCAACCCCAGTGCAACTGAGTGAGATGATGCCTCAAAAGAAAAAAGAAAGAAAAATGTACATTCAAAATGTGAGACACTAACTCAAACTAATAAAAACTAAAGAGACATGACAATCAAACACAACGTATAATTTTGAACGGACACTTTCTGCAAACAAACTTGCTTTAACTATTAGAGGCTCCAATAGTCCTGTCAGTAACTGACAGATCAAGAAGATCAGTAAGTATATAAAGATATTCAAGAGAAAACCACAGATTAACATGAAAATATTAAATTTAGCAAACTGAATCCAAAAACAGAAAAGCTGACATATCATGACCAAGGGTGGTTTGTCCTAGGAATGCAAACACTGTTCAACATTTGATAATCAATGCAATTTACCATATTAAGAGAAAAAAAAGAGCATAACCATAGGATCATTTCAATACATACAGAAAAAGTATTTGAGTTAAAAGTATTTGAGTTCATTCATGCTTTAAAAAAATTTTTTTTCAGAAAAATAGGTAGGAAGAAAACATCTTCAGTCTAATAAACAGCATCTATGAAAAGCCTACACCCACCATTTTTGGGTTTTTTTTTTTTAGAGCCCGTGGCCAGCATAAACTTCTCTTGCCTTAGCTAGAGTGCAGTAGTGTCATCACAGCTCACTATAGCCTCAAAATCCTAGGCAAAACCTATCTTCCTACCTAACCCAGACAGGTGGGACTACCGGCACACACCACCACCTCACCAGGCTAATTTTTCTATTTCTTATGAGTTGAGGTCTTGTTATGGTGCCCCAGCTGGTTCTAAACTCTTTATCATAATGCTTTTTCTTTAAGACAGAGTCTTGCCTCAGATAGAGTGCAGTGGTGTAATCATAGCTCCTCACAACCTGAATTCTTGAGCTCAAGTGATCCTCCTGCCTTAGCCACTCAAGTACCTAGGACTACAGATGTATGCCACCATACCCAGCCAATCTTTTCTATTTTTAATAGAGAAAGGATCACGTTCTTGTTCAGGCTGGTCTCAAACTCCTGATCTCAAGCGATCTTCCCACCTCAGCCTCCCAGACTGTGAGGATTACACCTGGCCAGCATAATTCTTAATAGTGAAAGACTGAATGCAGGCTCCTTAAAATTGGGAACAAAATCAAGATTATCTACTCTGACCACTTCTATTCATCATTGTTCTATAGGTTCTAGTAGTGTAGTATGAAAAGAAAAAAAAAAAAAAAGACATTTCATATTGGAAAGTAAGAATTAAAACAGAGACAACAGGATGGCGCCTGTGACTCAAGGAGTAGGGCACCAGCCCCATACACCGGAGGTGGTGGGTTCAAGCCCAGCCCCAGCCAAAACTGCAAATAAATAAGTAAATAAAACATACAGACAATATATATGATAGTGAAAAAAATCTTCTATATCCTAGTAATGAACAATCAGAATTTGAAATTTAAAATATAACATTTTCAGGCAGTGCCTGTGCAGCACTAGGCTTAGTGGGTAGTGCCCCAGCCCCATATACCAAGGGTGGCAGGTCCAAACCCTGCCCTGGCCAAACCACAACAAAAATATAGCCAGGCGTTCTGGTGGGTGCCTGTAGTCCCAGCTGCTCAGGAGGCTAAGGCAAGAGAAATCACCTAGGCCCAGGAGTTGGAGGTTGCTATGAGCTGTGTGACAACATGGCACTCTACCAAGGGCGATAAAGTGAGACTCTGTCTCTACAAAAAAAAAAAAAAAAAAAATAGCATTTACAACAGCATCCAAAACATGAAATATTTAGGGGTAAATTTAACAAAATGTATTCAGTAACACTACATTGAAAACTACAGAACAATGCTAAAATAAACTAAAGAAAACCTAAATAAATGTGGAAATATACCGTGTTCATGAATTGGAAGGCACTATTATTTAGATGTTGGTTTTCATCAAATAAATACAGAAATCAATGCAATCCCAATGAAAACTCAGCTGACTCTATTATATAAGAAAATACAAGGGACCTAAAATAGCCACAACAGATTGGCAAAATAACAACAAAATTGGAGGACTTACACTACTTGATTTCAAGATTTAATATAAAAGGCACAGCAATAAAAACAGTGTGGTACTGACTGGGCATGGTTATACGACTGTAATCCTAGCACTTTGGAAGGCCACAACAGGAGGATCACTTTGAGGCCAGCAGTTTAAGACCAGCCTAGACAACATAGCCAGACTGTGACTCTACAAAAAATAAAAAAAGTACAAGCTACGCATGGTGGCTCACACCTATAGTCCCAGCTACTGGGAAGGCTGAGGTGTGAGGATCACTTAAGCCTAGGAGTTCAAGGCAGTGCACTATGACTGTGCCAATGCATTATAGTCTGGGCAACAGAACAAGAGCCTCTAAGAAAAAAAATTTTAACACAGAAAATTTTTAAAGCCAGGTGCAGTGGCTCATGCCTGTAATCCTAGCACTCTGGGAGGCCGAGACGGGTGGATTGCCTAAGCTCAGAAGTTCGAGACTAGCCTGAGCAAAAAGCTAGATCCCCGTCTCTATTAAAAACAGAAAAACTGAGGCAAGAAGATCACTTGAGCCCAAGAGTTGAAGGTTGCTGTGAGTCATGACACCATGGCACTCTACCCAGGGCAACCGCTTGAGACTCTGTCAATAAATAAATAAATAATAAATAAATAAATAATTTTTTTAAAAAACCCAGTGTAGTACTGATTTAAAGATAGGCAGATCAATAACAAAAACTCCCCAAAAGTAAGCTCCCCAAAAATGTACCAAAAGAAATGAAAAAAAACTTGTACAAAAATTTTCATAGTAAGGAATATGTGAGCCCAGGAACCTGAGGTTGCAGGGAGCTATAATAATACCACTGCACTCTAGCCCAGGTGATAAAAGTGACACCCTTCCTCCCATTAAAAAAGAGAATTCAGAGAAACTTCATTCAAAATGATTAAAAATAAGAGATAATGCAAATAACCATAAAAAGGAAAATGGATAAACAAACCTTAGGATGTTAAAATGATAGACTATTACCCAATAAGGAAAAGGAATGAACTACTGATACATTCAACCAACATAGATGAATCACAAAAACATTATACTATACAAAAGAAGCCAGACACTAGAGCATTACATGAAGCTTAAGGCACAACAGTAATCTATGAAGGAAAAAAATCAGAACAATTATTGTAGAGGAGACTGACTAGGAAGAGACACAAACAATTTTTCTAAAATAGGCCAGGCATGGTAGCTCACATCTATACTCCTAGCACTCTGGGAGGCCAACGTGGATAGAGAGACTGAATTCACTAGTTGGAGACCAGCCTAACCAACAGCAAGACCCCCATCTCTAAAAATAGCCAGGCATTGTGGTAGGCACCTATAGTCCCAGCTACTTGGGAGG
>NW_003852484.1:433989-437300 GCF_000181295.1 Otolemur garnettii | reverse complement strand
GAGTCTCCTGCCTCAGCGTCCCAAGTAGCTGGGACTACAGGCGCCCGCCACAACGCCTGGCCATTTTTTGGTTGCAGCCATCATTGTTGTTTGGCGGCCCGGGCCAGGGATTCGAATCCGCCACTTTAGGTATATGTGGCTGACGCCTTAGCCGCTTGAGCCATAGGCTCCGAGCCAGAACTCTTGAACTACAAACTTAGGATCTAAATATTTCACTTTCAACTTTTTCATAATTAAAAAGATAGTGTGCAGGACGGCGCCTCTGGCTCAAAGGAGTAGGGCACTGGCCCCATATACCGGAGGTGGTGGGTTCAATCCCGGCCCCAGACAAAAGCTGCAAAAACAAAAAAAAGATAGTGTGCATTTTCACTCAAAAAATATCTGATTGCCTACTATAATCCAAATGTTATAACACAAAATTTAAAAGCAACACACAGAAAAGAGACGTTTCAGTATTAAAACAAAGCAAAGAAAGGCAAAGTTATCACAATGAAAATCACAAAAAAGAGAAAACTTTAAAGTAAAAAGTGAACAACAGTAGATTGCCAGAGAATACTATAGGCATAAAAATCATAGTGGACCTAAAGAGATTTGATACGCTTAAAGCATGGGCAGAGGCTAAACTACCATTTTAAAAGGAAAAAAAAAAGCAGCCTCTTTGCTTGCTACTTGCTCGGATAATGGAAGCCCTTTTGCTGTCTACGGCAAATGTATCTTGCTCTGTAAGCCTCTATCTTGCTCTTATTCTATAAACTTTGTTCTACGCTTGCCTTAAAAAAAAAGCAGCTGGGCACCTGTAGCTCAGTGGCTAAGGGGCCAGCCACATACACCGGACCGGGTCTGCCAAACAACAATGACAACTACAATCAAAAAACAGCTGGGTGTTGTGGCGAGCACCTGTGGTCCCAGCTGTTTGGGAGGCAGAGGCTGGAGAATCACTTCAGCCCAAGAGTTTGAGGTTACTGTAAGCTGTGACACCATGGCACTCTACTGAGTGAGACTCTGTCTCAAAAAAAAAGCTAGATAAGAATAGACCTGATTATGAAGGCTATTTCCTCCCACCTCCCATACATTTTAGCTATCTGGCAATAAGAACCACTGAAGAAGTTATTTAAGGAAGGGAGTGAGAAGTATGTATCTCATTTGGAAAACTCTGAAAAATCAGAGAAGGTTCAGGCTACAGTCAATTCAATAAAAAGGCTACCACAATCTATAGACTACTTCATCCAACTACAGCAGAACGTACATTCTTCTCAAGCTCACATACAACATTCATCAGACAGATCACGTCCTGGCCTGTAGAAGATGCCCTGACAAACTTAAAGGAATAGCAACCAGTATCTATTCTCAGATCACAATGAAATTAAACTGGATATCAGTAACACAAAGATACCTGAAATATATTCAAAAATACTTGGAGATTAAGCAACACACTTTTTTTTTTTTTTTGAGACAGAGCCTCAAGCTGTCCCCCTGGGTAGAGTGCCATGGCATCACAGCTCAAGCAACCTCCAACTTCTGGGCTCAAGCGAGTCTCCTGCCTCAGCCTCCCAAGTAGCTGGGACCACAGGCGCCCGCCACAACGCCCGGCTATTTTTTGGTTGCAGCCATCATTGTTATTTGGCAGGCCTGGGCTGGGGATTCGAACCCGCCACCTTAGATGTATATGGCTGACACTCTAGCCACTTGAGCCACAGGCGCCGAGCCTAACCAACACACTTTTAAATAATACATGGTACAAAGAAAAAACATCTCAACAGAAACTGAAAGATACATATACGGAATTAAATGGACATAAAAATGTAACTATCAAAATCTGTGGGATACACTTAAAGCAGTAGAGAAAAATTTATAGTATTAAATGCATACTTAGAAACAAAATAACTACAATCAATAATCTAAGCTTTCACTTGAGGAAATTAGAAAAAGAGCAAACTAAACTCAAAGTAAGTAGAAGAAAGAATAAAAATTAGAGCAGAAGTCAGTGAAACTGAAAACAGGAAATCAAGAGAATTCAACAAAAACAAAAGTTGTTTCTTTGAAAATATCAATAATACAAACAAACCTCTACTGGGGAGTAATGGAAAATGGGGAATTACTCAACGGATAGAGTTTCAGTTTTGCAACATGAAAAAATTCTATACATTTTCTGTACAGCAATGTAAATACAGTTTACAGTTATACACTTAAAAATAGTAAAGCCAAGGTGGCGCCTGTGGCTCAAAGGAGTAGGGCACCGGCCCCATATGCCAGAGGTGGTGGGTTCAAACCCAGCCCTGGCCAAAAACTGCAAAAAAGAAAAAAATAAAATAGTAAAGCTAGTAAAGTAATAGGGAAAAGGTCAAGAAAAAAAGAGAAAACAAAAATAATATCAGAAATGAAAGAAGGGACACCAGTATAGCCCCCTGGGATATTTTTGTTTTTTCAGATGAATAGGAGGGTACAAACGATTAGGTTACAATGTTTGCATTTTTAGGTAAGATTCCTGTTGTAGCCATGTCCTGCACCCAGGAGGTGTGCCACATAATTGTACCCATTAGGTGGGAGCACATCAATACCCCTCCCTCCACCCTCTTCCTTTTCCTCCTCTCCCTCTCTCAACTTCAATTAAATTGAGTTTTTCTCTCGTGTGGCGTGTATTATTAGTTCATCTACTGGCTTCATATTAGTATTGAGTACATGCATACTTGCTTTTCCATTCAACCCCTGGGATATTAAAAGGATAATAAAAGGATACTATGATCAACTTTGTCCCACATGTTTGATAACACTGATGAGATAAACAAATTCCTTGAAAGACAGACAATCTGCCAAAACTCACACAAGAATCAGACAATCTGAATAAACCTGTATCTATAACATAAATTGAATCAATAATTAATAATTTTCCAAAAAAGGACTAGATCCAGAGGGGTTCACTGGTGAGTTCTACCAAGCATTTAGGAAGAAATCATGCTAATTCTCTACAATACCTTCCAGAAGACAGAAGAAGAGGAAATACTTCCGAATTCATTCTATGACACTGACATTACCCTAATACTAAAACCAAACAAAGACATTGTAAGGGAAAAAAACTACAAAGTATTTCTTATGAACACAGATATAAAAATCCTCAGAATATTACTAAACTGAATCCAACAATGTGTGTGTGTATGTATGTATATGTATATGTGTGTGTGTGTATATATATATATATATATATCATGAGCAAAGAGGATTCCTTCCAAGTATGCTTACGCTGGTTTAGCCTTCAAAAATCAACCAGTACGATCCATCACATCAACTGGTTAAAGAAGAAAAGGATATGGCTC
>NW_003852484.1:421513-433728 GCF_000181295.1 Otolemur garnettii | reverse complement strand
AAGAAGAAAAGGATATTGCAATGGGCTAGGTAAAAGTTAGTGAATACATGTATTAGTATTAGAACACAACTATAGGAAGTTATCCATTCATTCACACCATGTGCCAGCACCTGGGGTACAGAGAAAAATAAGACAAAACTCCTGCCATAACAGAGACTACTACCAATCAGAGACACAGACACTAAAGAAACAATCACAAGTTCCTATCAAGGGGACTCAACCAAGAGTCAACAAAAGTGGCAGGATACTGCCAATGAAGCACTAAGTTAAAAAAAAAAAAAAAAAACAGGGACAAGGTATGGCTAAGAATAACATTCCAAGCAGGATATAGGAAGACCCTAAAACAAAAGAAAAAGTACAATATGTCAGATGAACTGAAAGGAACACAGATCTAATACTACAGAAAGAAGAGGTAAAAATTACATTACAGTTGTGGTTTTCCTGGTCATTGGGTAAAAACAAAAGTAGAGAGTGGCAAGAAAGATACAGGCACCTACCAAAAAACACATCCTAAGCAATGTCTATGGTAGAAAGGAAAGAGTAAAAGGCAGATGTACTTTAAGAACTAAACAGAAAAAGCAAGTGGAGAATGCAAATAAGACAGAGAATAAGGGTAAATCAGAAAAAAAAATAAAGAAAGAGGGAATTCCTGAGAGTTACAAAATCTAAAGAAAACCCCCTGAGTGTGTGATATTCTTCTAGTTAATACTCTTTAATAAGAAATCCAGATGTTAAATGTCTTTAAAAAGCAATTAAAACTTAATACACAAGGTAAATTCTGCTAGACAAATAAATGGTATTCCCCCCCAAAAAAAGTTTCTAAGATAATGTAATATAAAAACTTAATTCTGCCTTTCAAACATGATCTCTGTCAATATTGTAATATATCTATTCAAGAAAACTAGTCTTTAAACAATTTCTGAAATTTCTTTAATAACTTACAGTATTACTTAAAACTAATTAAGTTTCTTACTACAATATCTTATGAAGGAATTACTTACAGGAACGTTAAGTGCATACTGTAGTCCTTGAGGAAGTCTTTCATGTGTTTCCATCTGCTCTTCATCATTTTTCACTGTTTCCTCATGGACCATGAGTTCATCATGTGATATCATATCCTGTTGCCTCATTTCACTTTCTTGTAGCACTTCATCTGCAGCGAGGATCTCCTGGTGAGGCATACTTCGATCCTGAAGTACTGAGTCCTGCAGCTCTCCAGACACAGTAGACTGGCCAGACACTCCACCCATTACAACCATTGCCCTGGAAGACTGCATTTCGTCTATGCCGCCACATTTAAGAAACAATCCTTCCAGTTTGTCGTCAATGTTCATGCTTAAGTATAACTGCCTAGAAAGACCAAGTTCAGCAACAGATAATTAGTTTTACATGCCTACCTCATTATTTTTAAATCTCGAAATATGAATTTGAAGATTCAAATAGAAAAATTTTTATTCATATAATTCAGAATTGCCTCCAATTTTAAAATTACCAAGACAGGTTTCCAAAGGCTGGTAGAGAAAGCACAAATTTTCATTTTGATATTAAGAAACAAAATCCTAAATCTATTTTATTATTGGAAAATGAGACTGATAGATATAAAGCAAACTGGAAAACGTATTTATAGTATCAGCCATAGGATCCAAATCCTTTATGTTAAAATGTCTTAAAAAAAAGGCTCGGCGCCTATAGCTCAACCGGCTAAGGCGCCAGCCATGTACACCTAAGGTGGCGGGTTCGAATCCCCAGCCTGGACCCGCCAAACAACAATGATGGCTGCAACCAAAAAATAGCCGGGCGTTGTGGCGGGCGCCTGTGGTCCCAGCTACTTGGGAGGCAGAGGCAGGAGACTCGCTTGAGTCCAGGAGTTGGAGGTTGCTGTGAGCTGTAATGCCATGGCACTCTGCCCAGGGGGACAGCTTGAGGCTCTGTCTCAAAAAAAAAAAAAAAAAAAAAAATGTCTTAAAAATAAAAAAGAGAGAGATGAATTCAAGAACAAATTGACAGAGAACATTCTTTTTTTTTTTTGCAGTTTTTGGCCAGGGCTGGGTTTGAACCCGCCACCTTCAGCATACGGAGCCAGCACCCTACTCCTTTCAGCCACATGCGCCATCCAACAGAGAACATTCTTAAGCAAATCATTAAAGGAACAGAAATAGTCATAAACATATAAAATATCATCATAGTAGTAATTATAAATATGACCATTAAAACAGTAGTACCATATTTCATCTGCAAACTGTAACAAATCTTCTAAAATAAAAACACATCTAATGTTAAAATGAAATGGTTAAATAAAAAGAAAACACCCACCTATTGATAATGGGAGGATAAATTAGATTGACTACCTTCAAAGGTAATTTGTTGGTATGTACCAAAAGCCATAAATATGCACATATTCTTTGAGCCAATAATTCTACATTTAGGAACTTTTCCTGTTGAAATCAGAAATGTATACAAAGATATACAGAAAAAATCACTATAGCAGTAACTATAATAACAAAAACTTGTGAAAAAAATAACTAAGTGGTCTACAACAGGAAAACTGGTTAAAATATGTCCAAAGGTATTTTTTTAAACTGGATGATAGTGATACTGCAAAACTCAGTAACTTTACCAAAAAATCATTGAATTGTACAGTTAAAATGGGTAAATTTTGTGTAAATTATACCTCAATAATTTTTTTTTTTGAGATACAGTCTCATTTGTCACCCTGGGTAGAGTGCTGTAATGTCATAGCTGACAGCAACCTCAAACTCTTGGACTCCAGTGATTCTCTTGCTTCAACCTCGCAGGTGCCCACCACAATGCCCAGCTATTTTTTTTTAAGAGACGGGGCCTCGCTCTTGCTTAGGCTGGTCTCAAACTTGTGAGCTTAGCACAATCCACCCACCTCAGCCTCTTAGAGTACTAGGATTACAGGCGTGAGCCATCCGCCAGCCAATTATTTTTTCTTAATAGAATCAAATTAGAGACTATCCTTTGGGTGTGGAGGGGGTTGCTAACAGGAGGCAGAAAAGAGGAGCTCCTGGGCACCTGGTGATGTTTTTTCTTGAGAGGCAAATGCTAATTGCACAAGGGTGCTCAGTTTCTGAAATTTTAAGCTGTATTCCTGGGTGGCGCCTATGGCTCAAGGAGTAGGGTGCCGGCCCCATATACCAAAGGTGGTGGGTTCAAACCCAGCCCAGCCAAAAACTGCAAAAAAAAAAAAAAAAGATGTATTCCTGTTATAGATGCATTTTTTTTGTCAATTATATTTCAATAAAAAGTTTAAGTCTGGTGAAACTGAAAAAAATCCACAGTCATAAAAAGCTTTCTTGAAAAATGAAGAATTGGGAAAATGTTACAACATGTTAAGGGAAATATTTGCATGCATATGTATGTATGAAATGTACTCAGGTTTATCTAAAAGGGTAACAACATTAACATTACCACTGAGTGGTAAAATTGTCAGGCATTTAAAATTTGTATTTATCTCAATTTAAAACTCTATTCTCTATTTCAAAACTTTCCATAATAAATGTTGATTACTTTTTAAAATGTTTTTAAATTTGTTCAAATGAAATAAAAGTACTACATGCATTACTAATATATTCTTAATAATATGATGTATAGTCAGGCATCAGTATATAAATTATTTTATTTTGTTCATTATTACAGGAAAGACAGGCAATTTTTTAGGAAGTATTTTAAATCTGTCCTTCTAACTGTTTCTGTAAAATTCATATTCTACTTGGTTACTATAGCAACTAATGTAACAGTTAAGTATGAAATCCAGAGAAAATTCTTCATCTCAAAGAAGGTCAAAGTGTTGGCAGAAAGCAGCTACTTAAAAACAGTTGTATTATCGGATTGTGTGAAATATATATTCACTACCCAATGTAAAGACCTATAATTAGTAAATGCATTAAGTATGTTTTGAGTTAGTCACCTCTTTCCCAAATCAATCATCTAACTAATGACCAATGCCTGCTTTTAACAGTCAAATAAATGATGTTAAACTCCAATACTCTTTCATTTATTAAGGCTTTAATAAATCAAGAGAGCTTTACTAAAATAAGCAGCTCAAAAAACATTACAAACAGCAAAGAAAACAAAAGTATAATTCATACTTGTTCATCCTGTCTTCCCTGGTACCAAATATTATCAGCCTCAAATACATATAGGGGATACAAAGGACAAGTATTTGATTTTACTGTCCAAAATCTTGTTAGAAAACTTTAAATCTAAAGGTCAATGATTTTAAATATACCACCAAAATAGCTACTTTCCTCAAATATTCCATTTATTACTTACTTTTTTTTTTTTTAAGAGACTGAGTCTCACTTTATTACCCCTGGTAGAGTGCTATGGCATCACAGCTCACAGCAATCTTCAACTCCTGGGCTTAGCCAATTCTCTTGCCTCAGCCTCCCGAGTTGCTGGGACCACAGGCGCCCACCATAACACCCGGCTATTTTTTTTGTTGCAGTTTGGCCAGAGCTGGGTTCAAACCCACCACCCTTGGTATATGAGGCTCATGCCCTACTCACTAGCCACAGTCACCACCCCATTTATTACATTCTTAAAGAATAATCTATCCTACAACTAAATGAAACCTAAGTCTTTTAAGGCTAAAATTTAATTATTCTGGCCATGTCTTTGGAAATCTTTACAAATCAAGTACACTCTTTTCTTTTTTAATCTATTTACTGTTTCCTTATGGAGTTTGGAAAGCCCCTAACTTAATAGAGACTTAAGATTATATACACAAAGCCATACTTTACTGTAATTCTTTGTTGCTGCTGTAGCTGCTATTGCCACATACATTATTTTTAAAAACTTGAGAGCTTCTAGAAAATATTGGAAATGTAAAAGAAGTTACTAAGAGAAAGACCCACTTAGAGAAAATGACTTAGGAACTCAGTTTTATTTTTTGCTTTTTTAAAAAAACATTATTCAAAGTTGAACCTGACTTTGTTGAACTAACCCAAGATTTACATTTCCCTACAGAACTGGTCCCGAGTTACAATGTTTTTGATCATATACCCCATTAATTTAAAAACTGTAGCACTGGGCTCCTTGGCGAGCATTGAGGCCAGGCATGGTGGCTCACGCCTGTAATCCCAGCACTCTGGGAGGACGAGGCGGATGGATTGCCTGAGCTCAGGAGTTCGAAACCAGCCTCAGCAAGAGTGAGGTCCTGTCTCTAAAAAATAGCTGGGCGTTGTGGTGAGCACCTATAGTCCCAGCTACTTGAGAGATTCAGTCAAGAGAACCACTTGAGCCCAAGACTTTGAGGTTTCTGTAAGCTATGATGCCACAGAACTCTATCCCAGGGCGACTGAGTAAGACTATCTCCAAAAAAAAATTGTAGCACTGGTTAGCATGGTTACCATGCCTATAATCCTAGCACAGTGGGAGGATCCCTTGAGCTCAGGAATTAGAGATCAGCCTTAGATTGAGACCCCATCTCTACTAAAGCTAGAAAAATTAATTGGACTTTGTGGCAGGTACCTGTAGTCCCAGCTACTCACGAGGCTGAGGATGGAGGCTTGCTTGAGCACAGAGTCTGATGTTCCTATAAGCTAGGCTGAGGCTATGGCACTCTAACCTGGGCAACAGGAAAAAAAAAAAAAAAAGAAAAAAAATTTACATGGCACTCTACCAAGGGTAACCAAGTGAGACTCTGTTTCCAAAAAAAAAAAAAAAATTTAGCATGTCCTAATATATGCATATTACATAAAACTATATTACTATGGTATCATGCCAGTGTATTTTATGTATATTAAAAAACACCACCAGGTGCCATGGCTCATGCCTGTAATTTTAGCACTTTGAGAGGCCAAGGGGAGAAGTTCACCTGCACCCAGGAGTTTGAGGTTCTAGTCAGCTATGATGATGCTACTATACTCTAGTCCCAGGTGACAGAACGATACCCTGTTTCAAAAAACACAAAAATATAATTTTTTACTAACCTTATGCCTAACAAGGTAAAAATAGTAAGTATTGAGGAAGTAGTACTACCCTGGGGATAGAAAATATTTTGAGGAAAAAAGGTATAAAGCACTCAAGGGACTTAAAACAGAAAGACAGCACACTTCAAAGTGTGAAGGCAGGAAATTGAAAAGAAAGTGGAAATACTTCAAGTAGAAGACAAACTTGGCCTCTTCAAAAATTTTCCTGACAGTATACCATATGCACAGACAAAATAACCTTTCTTCCATCTTTCATACACTTCCTTATTCCCATGGCCACAAATTAAGCCATACATTTTGAGTATATTGGCTAGCCTAAACATTGTATTTTTCAAATACCCTGAAAATTTCCTGGATATAGCAGAAAACTATACTAAGATAACAAAACTATACTAAGATAACAACACAGATTCCATTATCAATGAACACTGCTCAGACAAGATTTTAAAGTGAACCTTAGAAATATCCATCACAATGAAAACTGCATGTACTCTCAATCCAGCAACTTCATTGCTAGGGATATACAACACAGGATTCTATGAGTTTACTCAATAGAAGTTCATCAAAGATGTATGTACAAAGATGTTTGGTACAATCCTTTAATGAGAAAAGACTGGAAACAATTTAAACATCCTCTGCTAGAAGACTTGTTTCATTAATTATAATTCAACTATCC
This sequence comes from Otolemur garnettii, assembly GCF_000181295.1. Classification (NCBI taxonomy): domain Eukaryota; kingdom Metazoa; phylum Chordata; class Mammalia; order Primates; family Galagidae; genus Otolemur; species Otolemur garnettii. Next base: position 427,095 of record NW_003852484.1, on the reverse strand, counting down.
TGTGGAACACATGCCACCATGAGCACTATTTGTTGGTTCTCTAAGATACAGTAAGTGAAAAAAATCAAAGAGAATCAAGGAGAACTATGTAGATAGTAAGATCCTTTCCAATTTTTTTTGTTTTTTTCTGAGATAGACTCTCACTCTGTCATCCCAGGTAGAATATGCTGGTATCATCATGATTCACTGCAACCTTGAACTCTGGGTTTAGGGGATTCTCCTAAGTAGCTGGGACTATAGACCCATGCCACAATGCGTGGCTAATTTTTTTCTATTTTGGGTAGAGACACGGTCTCACTCTTGTTCAGGTTGTTCTCATTCCTGAACTGAAGTGATCCTTCCCCCAGTCTCCCAGATTATAAAATTATAGGTATAAACCACCACACCCAGCCCACGTGATTCTTTAAAAGGATAAACAGCTCCAATCAGCAATTATTCTGAAGAGAATGCTTTGTTCTATAAAGAAACTTAACAGTGGAATTTAGAAAGTGAAATAAAAGAAAGATCTACTGTGGGTTCAGCACCCGTAGCACAGTAGTTATGGCATCAGCCACATGCACCAAGAGTGGCAGGTTCAAACCCGGCCCAGGCCAGCTAAACGACGACAACTACAACAAAAAAATAGCCGGGCATTCTGGTGGGCACCTGTAGTCCCAGCTACTTGGGAGGCTGAGGCAAGAGTATCACTTAAACCAAAGAGTTGGAGGTTGCTGTGAGCTGCAACACCACAGTACTCTACAGAGGGCAACATAGTAAGACTCTATCTCAAAAAAAAAAAAAAAAGATTTATAGTGAAAAGACTAAGAGAACAGGATAAAACTACACTAGATAAAGTAGGGAAAGTATGTTTTTAAATTATCCTTACACTTTGCAACTATGCCATTTTTACATTTCCCCCTAATAACTCCTATGCAGTCTCAGTCAAAGCTCTTATGTGCTTCACTGCACATTTAAAAATCTAAATATTATCCAACAAAGGGCCCCATGTCCAAAAGTTAACACATGCTATATCCCTTCTCTAAGTTCAGTATTTTTAGGGAGAATCAGCCAAGCGTAAAGAAAGAAAATTCATGTAATCTATCCACACTAATATGTGAGTAAATGTCTTCTCTTCCTACTAAACTGAAAGGTCGAGAGAGTATTCAGAGACAAGACCAGAGAATGGAGAGGTCGAGGCCAGTTTAATGAAAGGGACAAAGACCTGCCTGGGCAGAGCTGACCATGGCATCTGCCCCAAGAGCAGTTGGAGGCCTTTTTATACTGGGCTGTAGGGGGTGGATAGATGCCACTGCTTGATGGGAGGTTTCTGGCTGAGCTAGGGTCTTTTAGCATAAAGTTTTGGTGCAGGGCTAGTTAGCCCCTTTGTAGTCTTTTGTTCAGGGGGCAGGGCTAGGAGGGGAGGAGGGGGAAGTTAAAGGGTTCACATGAGGCTGGCCACTAACACTAACCCCTAAAAAAGCCAACTGCTTGCTTTGGCTTGCCAACTGCAAACATATAAGTATGTACAATGAATGGAAATTCAGGAGTTAGGGATATTACACAGGAGAGAAGAAGAAAGAAATGATACTTCTTGTAAGTCATATCACTCACATGAAAGACTGCTCTAGAAAGAAAAAGAAAAACTATACAATTATCCTGTGTTCCCAGGAACCTCTGTCCAAATTGAGGAAAAGAAAATATGTGGAATAATAAGCTACTCTGAGCTTCTTGTGAAGACCCTGTAAGTGGAAAGAAATGGGAAGCTGACTCAATAGAGTACAAAATGGCAGAGCTGTTAAAAAGAATGGGATTGGCAATGATACCCTGGGGCTAATTAAGCTAAAGCTGGGGTGGTAACCCCGCATGCAGACGAGAGAAGAGAATGCTGAAAACTAGAACAGAGCAAGAAGAGGTCCTTTAGCAGATTACTTCATTCAAACGCAGCATTCTTTGTGCTTCCCTCATCACCATTCCTCTGCAAGAAAAGCTAGAAGGTACAACTACAGGGGTATTTAGGAGGTCACAGAATATCTTCCTGCTCCATTTTATCTCTACCATTCCTTCCTTTCCAACTGACAAATGTTTGCTTTAACTGCATAGGTATAATACTAACTATAGCAGTTTAGGTAACCTCTAGTGATTTAAGCCTGGGGGCACAGCTGAACTTTAAAAAAGCATAAATTAACAGCCATCACTTTTCTCCTATAACTCAGAACAGCTTCTTGCCACCTTCTAATTTAAAGTTTCTATTCAAGGCTGGGTGTGCTGGCTCATAACTATAATGCTAGCACGATGGGAGGCCATAGCAGGTAGATTGCCTGAGCTCAGGAGTTGGAAACCAACCTGAGCAAAAGAGAAAAACTAGCCGGGGGTTGCAGTAGGCGCCTATAGTCCCAGCTACTTGGGAGGCTAACGCAAAAGGACTGCTCAAACCTAGGAGTTTGAGGTTGCTGTGTGCTAGGAAGCCATACGACTCAACCCAGAAGCAACAGAGTAAGACTCCTTAGCTGACTATTCCAACTCATGGAAGAACTTTCTGACAGACCCTCTTCTTTGCGATAACTGGAAACTTTCTATATTTTCTCTTTTCCAACTTTTATGTATTAGTTATACCTCAGTGAATTTGTTCTCAATTATTCTTTTGTCCATGGGATTACACATCTCCTCTTAAAATAAGTTCCTGGCTCAGTGCCTGTCGCACAGTGGGTACAGCACCAGCCACAAACACGGAAGGTGGCAGGTTCAAGCCTGGTCCAGGGCAGCTAACCAACAATGGCAACTGTAACAAAAGAAACAGCTGGCATGATGGGTGCCTGTGGTTCCAGTTGCCTAGGAGGCTGAGACAAGATAGTCACTTAAGCCCCAAGAGTTTGAGGTTGCTATGAGCTGTGACGCCACAGCACTCTACTGAGGGTAACATGGTGAAACTCTGTCTCAAAAACAAAACAAAACAAAACTAAGTTCCTTTGTTAAAACTCAATTTAAGACCAGTCAGTGCTAATAATAATCATGATCAAAATATGAGGGTGGTTTTTTGGTCTTCTCGATATATACCTAGCAGAAGAATTATAGGATGAAATGGCAGATCTATTTTTAGTTCTCTAAATGTTTTCCAGATGACTTTCCAAAAGGGATGTATTACTTTGCAATCCCACCAGCAGTGCAGAAGTGTTCCCTTTTCTCCACAACCACACCAGCATCTTTGATTTTGGGGATTTTGGGATATGGGCTAATCTTACTGGTGTTAGATGATATCTCAAAGTAGTTTTGATTTGTATTTCTCTGATGATTAAGGATGGTGAGCATTTTTCTATATATCTGTAGGCCATGTGTCTGTCCTCTTCAGAGAAGTTTCTCTTCAAGTCCCTTGCCCACCCTGAGAGGGGATGACTTGTTCTCTTCTTGCTAATATGTTTGAGTTCTCTGTGGATTCTGGTTATTAAACCTTTGTCGGAGATATAACCAGCAAATATCTTCTCCCATTCTGAGGGCTGTCTATTTGCTTTACTTACTATATTCTTGGAAGTGCAGATGCTTTTTAATTTGATAAGGTCTCAGTAGTGTATTTTTGATGTTGCTTCAATTGCCCGGGGGGTCCTCTTCATAAAATTTTCGCCCAAGCCGATTTCTTTAAGTGTTTTCCCTATACTTTCTTCTAGTATTTTTATAGTTTCATGTCTTAAGTTTAAATCTCTAATCCAGTGAGAGTCAATCTTAGCTAGTGGTGAAAAGTGTGGATAGGAGCATGGCCTACAGATACATGAAAAAATGCTCACCATCCTTAATCATCAGAGAAATGCAAATCAAAACTACTTTGAGATATCATCAAACTCCAGTAAGATTAGCCCATATCACAAAATCCCAAAATCACAGATGCTGGCATGGTTGTAGAGAAAAGGGAACACTTCTACACTGCTGGTGGGATTGCAAACTAATACCTTCCTTTTGGAAAGACATCTGGAGAATACTTAGAGAACTAGAAATAAACCTGCCATTTGATCCTATAATTGCTCTATTAGGTATATATCCAGAAGACCAAAAATCACACTACAACAAAGATATTTGTATCAGAATGTTCATTGCAGCCCAACTCATAATTACTAGGTCATGGAAGAAGCCCAAGTGCCCACTGACCCATGAATGGATCAATAAATTGTGGTACACATACACCATGGAATACTATGCAGCCATAAAGAGAGATGCAGACTTTACCTCGTTCATGTTTACATGGGATGGAGCTGGAAAATATCCTTCTTAGCAAAGTATCTCAAGAATGGAAGAAAAAGTATCCAATGTACTCAATCCTATTATGAAACTAATTTTTAGCTGTCATAGGAAAGCTATAACCCAATTTTAGCCCAAGAATACGGGGAAATGGGAAAGGAGAGAGGGAGGGGAGGAGAGTGAGGAGGATGGGTGGAGGGATGAGGATTGCTGGGATCATGTCTATGATTTACCCTATAAGGGTACATGTCAATCTTTCTAAATGTGGAATATAAATATCTTAACAAAACAACTATGAGAACGACATGAAGGCTATGTTAACCAATTGGATGAAAGTATTTCGAATTGCATATAGAAATAATTCGATAGTTTTACTCCATGACAGTACTAATGTACATAACTATGATTTAATTAAAAAAAAGAAAGAAAAAAAATATGAGGGTAGTAACTTTTAAAGTGAGATTAGGTTTGAAGACCTGTGCCGTAAGTCTCTAAAATTCTTAAAAACACCTAGTTCCCCTTTAGCATGCACATGAACATCCATCTGCCACATATCACCTTTAATTAATCCTCATTCAAGCATGAAAAAAGTATTTCTTATCTAAAGATCCTGATTTTCTGTTTTATTTATTGAGTCCAGCAATACTTTCCACAAGCTTTTATTGAACAATGTGGAAACTTCAACCAAATAAAGCAAGCAAGCTTAGAAACCTAAACATCCTGCCTTTTATCCTTACTATGAAAAGAGAAATTTCCAACTTAAAAGAAATTTCCTGGCTCGGCGCCTGTGGCTCAAGCGGCTAAGGCGCCAGCCACATACACCTAAGGTGGCGGGTTCGAATCCCAGCCCGGGCCCACCAAACAACAATGATGGCTGCAACCAAAAAATAGCCAGGCATTGTGGTGGGCGCCTGTGGTCCCAGATACTTGGGAGGTGGAGGCAGGAGACTCGCTTGAGCCCAGGAGTTGGAGGTTGCTGTGAGCTGGGATGCCACACTCTACCCAGGGGGACAGCTTGAGGGTCCTGTCTCAAAAAAAAAAAAAAAAATTTCCTTACAAACTCTAGTGCCCCTCCTCTCGAAGGGAAAAAAGAGACCTAAACAATTGTTATTTGGAAATGCCAGTTACAATAACTGGATATTAACATTTCTAACATATATATGAGCTAATGAAAAATTACAGTTTAAAAATATCAGCTTTAGAAGTATCAAGCAGCCTCAAATCATTTGGTGATATGAGGAAACCCATGATCAATGAGAATCTTTAAGAAATTTTCCACATGGCTCGGCGCCTATAGCTCAACCGGCTAAGGCGCCAGCCACGTACACCTAAGGTGGCGGGTTCGAATCCCCAGCCCGGACCCGCCAAACAACAATGAC
>NW_003852484.1:420255-421351 GCF_000181295.1 Otolemur garnettii | reverse complement strand
AAAAAAAAAAAAAAAAAAAGAAAAAGAAATTTTCCACATGTTAATTCCAAAGTAACAGTGTACTTCATTTCTCATACAGAGATATATCTGAAGAGGTCTTTGAATGTAGAACATCCCTAGATAAGAAATAGATTTTGTTTTTTAATAACTACCATTTTCCATTTGAAAAGCATTCTAACAAACCATGCTGATTTTTAAAGTGCTACTGTTTCAAAACATCTTAATAGAAGCATCATTTATAATAATGGCAACTACACAAAATGGTCTTTCTGACCAAAGTAACCATAATAAAAGACATTTAAACAGATATAAAATTTTAATAGCTCCTAACAAAATTATTAATCAGAGAATTTAAAAACTAAGATCATTTTATATAGTATGACAACTAAAAAAATTTCTGACCATTCTTTAACTACAAAGATACTTTATAAATATTTATACCAAAGTTAACAAGCATTTCTATATAACACTGGAGACTCCTCAAATAAAGCAGAATCTAATCATAACATTTTTAGCAACCAAAAAAATCATTTTTAAAATTTACTTATTCAATTATAAAAAGTAAGTATTAAAGTTACCTGAGACCAAGGTAAAATGAAGACTTCAAGGAAAGGAATGCTGGAGAGTTGAAAAAGAAATCATGGTTGAGTTTCTACTGCTCATAAGCTTCAGAAACCTTTAATACCTTAATCACTTACACCATCCAATTCCTACAATAAAACATACACATACAACAAACAACAACATTATTTAAAAAGAAAAAAAGTACAAACACAGTATGTGCAAATCGATGAAAACCAAAGATCACTTTTTAAATACAGTTAAGCATGTGTGACCAATGCCCTAACTTGTTTTTTAAGTCAGAAAGTGGGAAAATGCAATAGTGGTAGGTAGTAAATGAGAAATACCCTTAGCTTTATAAAGAGTAATAACCCTTGATCTAGTGTCTACAGCTTTAGAGACATAGGTTATTGAAGAAAATGCAGAGAATACAAACCTAATGGCTCGGCGCCTGTGGCTCAAGCCGCTAAGGCGCCAGCCACATACACCTAAGGTGGCGGGTTCGAATCCCCAGCCCGGGCCCGCCAAACAACAA
>NW_003852484.1:416025-420094 GCF_000181295.1 Otolemur garnettii | reverse complement strand
AAAAAAAAAAAAAAAAGAATACAAACCTAAAAAGTTAGAAAAGAAAAAAAACAAGGCTCAGCACCCATAGCACAGTGGTTACGGCACTAGCCACATACACCAAGGGTAGTGGGTTTGAACCCACCCGGGCCAACTAAACAACTGCAACAAAAAAATAGCCAGACATTGTGGTGGGTGCCTGCAGTCCCAGCTACTTGGGAGGCTGAGGCAAGAGAATCGCTTAAGCCCAAGATTTTGAGGTTGCTGTGAGCTATGACACTACAGCACTCTACCACAGCACTCTACGTACCAAGGGCGACATAGTGAGACTCTATCTTGAGGGGGAAAAATAAAATCTTTGGCTTGGCACCTATAGCTCAGCAGCTAGGGCGCCAGCCACATACACCAGAGCTGGTGGGTTCAAACCCAGTCCGGGCCTAACAAACAACAATGACAATTACAACCAAAAAATAGCTGGGCGTTGGTTGTGGCAGGCACCTGTATTCCTAGCTACCTGGGAGGCTAAGGCAGGAGAATCCCTTAAGCCCAAGAGTTTGAGGTTGCTGTGAGCTGTGATGCCATAGCACTTTACCAAGAGTCTAAAAGTTCAATTTGCGATTAGAGCTACTGACCTGTCAGTACCCTTCCATTTCAGAGTTTTCCTGGATATTCAGGCATTTATTCTTACAAAGAAACTTTAGTCCAAAATAAAATATGTTAAATGGAACCTATATTTTAAATCTTTTTAATTATGAAATCAACAAATAACAGTTTCTCAATAAAGAAAAAATATGTGAAAGGGCCAAATGCAAATTCTAAAATTGAAATGATACTGTAACAAAACATTTATCATAAGGGCACAACAGGAGATTCAAGATGGCAGAAGAAAATCATTGACCATAAAGATACATCAACAGAAATTATCCAATCTGAAGAACAAGTGAAAAACGATTGACAATGAACAGAGACTCACAAGGCATATGAAGAAACATCCAATTTACCAACATTTCTGAAGTACCAAAAAGCCAGAAGGTAGAGTGAGAACAGAAAATTATTTGTCAACTAAAAATGTAAAACAAACAAACAAACAAAAAGAAAAAATGACAGAGTTCTTTTCTTTACTATACAAATATACAAAAAGCCCCATAAAAGGGCAAAACACATGACCAAATAGATCACTGGAAATACATATTTGGTCAGTAATAATGAGAAAAATGCTCAAACTCAACCATAATAAAAGTAAAGTAAAGCAAAAACAGACAAACATTAAAAAGTTCGACACTAGCTAGGGTTAAGAGATTCTCTCTCACACAGACTACTGATATTGGACATTCTTTTTAAAAGTTAGGCACTTTACTCACTGAACTATTAAATGTGCAAACTATGGCCCAATATTTTTCCCCTTAGGAATTTATACTGCATGTATGTGCAAAGATGAACCCAAGAATATTCACATTACCTTCTATAATAGCAAAAAAAACTAAATAGGTGACTAGTTAAAATAATTATTGTACATACAAATACTAGAATACTATACAGAATGAAATGAGAGGGAATGATACACAAAGATATGAAAGTTTTTACACAGAAACATGTTGCTGAATAGTATGTATGGTGTGATTTCATTTGTGTAAAGAACATGTAAGTACACATCTAAATGCTGGTATATGGGGTGGCGCCAGTGGCTCAAGGAGTAGGGCGCTGGCCCCATATACCAGGGGTGGCGGGTTCAAGCCTGGCCCTGGCCAAAACTGCAAAAAAAAAAAAAAAAAAAAATTAATTAATTTTAAAAAAAAAGATTTAAAAAAAATAAATAAATGCTTGTATATGTATAGAAAATGTCTGGAAGGATATACGATGCTAAGTAAATAAGATAAGGAAAACCATTTTTGGATAATATTATAACATTGTCCACTGCTCTGATGTATATTCCTTTTATACTGAACCTGGGTAAAGGAGTGAAAAATGCTGAACACATTAGAAGATATGAAAGAAAGAAATTCTAAAATATGGCCACAAAAATGAAAAGTTTTTAGGGCAGTGTCTGTGGCTCACAGGAGTAGGGTACTGGCCCCATATGCTGGATGGCAGATTCAAACCCAGCCCTGGCCAAAAACTACAAAAAAATAATAACAATAATAATTAAAAGTTACCAAAACAAATAAAAAATTCACAGAGAAACTTCAGAATTTTTTTGAGACAATCTCACTCTGCTGACCCGGGAAGAATTCCCTGACATCATCATAGCTCACAGCAACTTCAAATTTTGAAGTTCCTCTTGCTTCAGCCTCTGGAGTAGCTAGGACCACAGGCATGTGCCACCACACCCGGCTAGTTTTTCTGTTTTTAGTGCAGATAGGGATCTCACTCTTTCTCAGGCTGGCATCAAACTTCGGAGCGCAAGCGATTTTTCTGCTTCAGCTCCCATAGTTCTAAGCTACCACCTCTCCCAGCCCAAACTTTAGAATTTTTATGATCATTAATAACTGACATGAGAGTGTGTGCCCACTAACAGATATGTAAATTCCTTGAAAACTATTCTATATATTTTTTTCCATGTTTGGAAGACAAAATTTCAGGTTTAATAAATGTACCAACAAAGACCAACAAGAAAGGAGAGGATCACCTGTCTTCTTAACATAAGGGAACTGCAACCTAACAGAGATAATGCAAGCAATCAAGTTAAGTGACAGATAATTATGGACTTTACCCTATGAAATTGAGAATGTTAGGTATTTTCAATGTATAGATGCCCATATCTACATACAGTGATATTATGTTATTTATATGTAATATTCATGCTACCTATAAGCAGTTATAAGGAAAACAGATTGTCCAGTATTTGTACTACGCAACAGTTGTGAGCACACATGTCCATGTATAAGCACATGGGCATCTATCACACTGTAAAAAAATAAACTTTGAGTAAAACAATGTTGAATTACCTCTATAAAATATGTCTGGCAAATGCCCATCCTGGCAGATCACTTGGCTGAATTTCCAAGGTGCTGATTCCTTTCTCTATCCTATGAAAGTACAAAAATATAGGTTAACCTCCAAAAGAATCAGGATTAGACATAAAGTGAGGTAAAATGGTTATATCTAAAAGTAGTAAATTCAAAAAACTATTCCCAGAGTTGAACTGTTATAGTAAATAAAATTAGTAGCAACTAACATTCAGTACAAATGCAATGACCCATCAACACTAAATGATATAAGAAATCAAGATACAAGAAATAACTAGACAAAAATTAGACTTTTTCAAACATAACTCCTAGTTAAGGATTATGACTTCTTTGAAGTCAAATCAACAACATTAAGTCACCTTAAGCATCATAAAATAGGAAGGAAAGCACCAATGTTTTTCACTAAAATTGGATGTTGACACTCTCTATTACTCGAATAGTAGTATTTCTTGATAAACTCCTACAATAACATTTCCCTCAGCAGAAATGTCAAATATATTAAGAATGCAGTTGTTTTAAATACAACAATAAATGTTTTAAATTTTCAAGGCCAATGTATTTAATAATGCTAAAATGATCCAATTTTTTTTTTAAAGACAGAGTCTCACTTTGTCACCCTTGGTAGAGTGCTGTGACGTCACAGCTTACAGCAACCTCCAACTCCTGGGCTTAGGTGATTCTCTTGCCTCAGCCTCCCAAGTATCTGGGACTACAGGTGCCCGCCGCAACACCTAGCTATTTTTTTGTTGCAGTTTGGCCGGGGCTGGGTTTGAACCCACCACCCACAGGCACCGCCTGATCCAATTTTTTTAAACATTATGCTGTAATCAACCTTTTAGAAGAGTAATACAGAAAATTAACACTTTACATTGATGTTGTTGGTATTATATTGATGTCTGACATAGACCATTTTTTTCATGTAACTGAAATATTTTCCCCAAGTATATAAAATGAAGGTAATGAAGACTGAATGCTGAATCATCAAAAACAAAGAATAGGTCAAATATAATTATTTTAAAAACTACTGATAAAATTTTTTTTTTTTTTTGAGACGGAGCCTCAAGCTATCCCCCTGGGTAGAGTGCCATGGCATCACAGCTCATAGCAACCTCCAACTCCTGGGC
>NW_003852484.1:412803-414403 GCF_000181295.1 Otolemur garnettii | reverse complement strand
GTGATTTAGGTGGGTGGGTGGTGTCTCACTCTTGCTCAGGCTGGTCTCAAACCCATGAGCTCAATCCACCTGCCTCAGCCTCCCAGAGTGCTAGGATTATAGGCATGAGCCACTGCACCCAGCCTAAAGTTTTTCTTTTTCTTTGAGCCAGTGTCACTATGTCACTATGTTGCCCTAGGTAGAAAGCCCTGGGGTCATAGCTCACAGGAACCTCAAACTCTTGGGCTTAAGCGATTCTCTTGCCCCAGCCCCCCAAGTAGCTGGGACCACAATGCCCGACTATTTTTGTTGCTGTTGTAGTTGTCATTGTTGTTAGCAGGCCTAAGCCAGGTTCAAACCCACTAGGCCTGGTGTATGTGGCCGGCACGCTAACCACTGAGTACAGGCACCACCACACCTAAAGTTTTTCTTTTAAAAAGTGCATCTTCATTACACTGTTCTTCACTATTCTATTAGATTATTTATATTCTATACACATTATTGCATTCAACTTTTAGAATTGTAAAAACAGGTGCAGGAATAAGTTAATCAGAAAAAGCACTACAAAGTCCACATAAAGGAAATGTCTTCAAATTACACAAATACTGTACTGTCTCTTTTAAAGTTAATTTGATATATGTATTCCACAATCAAGACACTATTACATAGCTTATCACATAAGATGGTAACATTTATAGACTAAACAATGTTTTTAAGGAAAAATTTTTTACAGTAGCCTTTTATTTTTATGCCTTGAATTCATAGGGAATCATTCCAGCAGCTCAGTCTCCTTTCCACTGGTTCCCACAAAGTGTGCTTCTCTGGATGGAGCAGGCTAGCACTTCAGCTGAACCCAAGTACCTTTCACTTTGGTTTCCTTCTTTTTCTCATCATTTTCCTTCACCTGTTACAGGAAACTATCTTGGGTCTTAGAGTACTTAATATGCTCAATATGGAAAATTAATCCTCTTGGCAAGAATCTTGCCCTTGTTTGTTTACAACCATGCCAACATGCTGGGTAACACTGTAGACTCTTCCAATTTTGCCATGGTGACAATTGTGGGGCATGCCTTTCTGAATGGTACCCATTCCCTTAATGTCTACAGTATCATCTTTCTTGTAGATTTCCATGTTAAGTGGCCAAAGGAACAACTCTATGTTTTCTAAAAGGTGTAGAGAACATGTATCAGGTGCCTCTCCTCTTTCTCCTTGTGTTCTTCATTTTGGTGAATTACTTGAAGATGGCCTCTGGACTGAAAAGTGTGTTTGAAATTTCAACCCTTTGACTGCAGAGGGCTCAGAAAACAAAAAGTGCACTGTTTGCACCCAAAAAAATCTTGTATTCAACACTTAAAGGGATTTTTTGCACCAAAGGAACATCTGGTTTGAATGTCTATAGGCACTGTTCCCAAGCAAAAGGTTAATAACCTGCTGAAAACATTTTCACAAAAAGCATACTTATCGGCTCGGCGTCTATAGCTCAACGGGCTAAGGCGCCAGCCACGTACACCTAAGGTGGCGTGTTCGAATCCCCAGCCCGGACCCGCCAAACAACAATGACGGCTGCAACCAAAAAATAGCCGGGCGTTGTGGCGGGCCCCTGTGGTCCCAGCTACTTGGG
>NW_003852484.1:396282-410226 GCF_000181295.1 Otolemur garnettii | reverse complement strand
CTATTTTTTGGTTGCAGCCGTCATTGTTGTTTGGCGGGTCCGGGCTGGGGATTCGAACCCGCCATCTTAGGTGTACGTGGCTGGCGCCTTAGCCAGTTGAGCTATAGGCGCCGAGCCAGCCTTGAAGGTCTTAATAAAAAGATCCAACCTACTGATGATCTACAATAAACTTTATGAAACACCATAACAAATGCACCATGGTAATTCTATGCAATGTAAAGAATAGTTTAATTCAATTTCCAGTCTTTGTTTGAAAATAATACTAATAACTAATTCCAGAAGTACTCTATCAGAAAAACTATAAAAACTACATGCACGTTGCAACAGATAAGAGCTGCTTTAGTTTGTTCAAATATTTCACAGACTTCATGTTTGGTTCTGGGAACCTACACAACTTCTATTGATACTATTATTTTCAAAATACACTTTTATGTTGGTATAATACTTTTGGGTCTACCAAATGACATTTGTCTGCTGTCTTTGCAGAGAAAAGAATGCAGAAGATGAGATTTTATGAATTAATGTAGGAAGATCCAGATAAAAGATGTGTTAAAAGAAATATCCACAAAAATTCTTCCAAGATCTTAAATGTCTAAGACAATAAAAATTCAATGTAAGGGGCAGCGCCTGTGGCTCAGTGGGTAGGGTGCCAGCCCCATATACTGAGGGTGGCAGGTTTGAACCCAGTCCCAGTCAAACTGCAACAACAAAATAGCCAGGCAGTGTAGTGGGTGCCTGTAGTCCCAGCTACTTCAGAGGCTGAGGCAAGAGAATTGCCTAAGCCCAGGAGTTGGAGGTTGCTGTGAGCTGTGACATCATAGCACTCTACCGAGAGCGATAAAGTAAGGCTCTGTCTTTACCAAAAAAAAAAAAAATTCAATGTAAGGAAGAATCTAATCAAACCATAACTGTTTTACTATTATCTCCTTATACCAACCTTAATTTTACTCTCAAATATGACTATTTTAGAAAAGTCATTCACTGATAAAGAATATAATTCTTGGTTAAATAAGGTTTTTTTTTTAAGCTTCATTTTTAGTTTCACTGAAATGTGTAATGCTTACAAATTTTAACTGGTTAAAATGATGATCCCACGAGCGCTATAAAATAAAAAGGCTACCTCTGCCCTTTAAATAAAACCAAAAGCCTAAAGCAATGAAAGGATAAATTATAGCACACATGGCATAAGAATCTGAAACTAAAAAAGCTTAAAATCCTTTAGGATCCTTTCTCACATTGCACACATTAGTCAAGTTATATTTTTAAATTAGTTCTTACTTGTATGATTTAATGAGGCTTTCTGAATAATTTTTTATTTTCCTAAATTTTCTGCTCCAGGCTTGGTTGCCCATAGCTCCTCAGTGGTTAGGGCAGGGGCCACATGCACTGGGGCTGGTGGGTTCAAATCCAGCCCAGGCCAGCTAAAGAACAATGACAACAACAACAAAAAAAAAATAGCCGGGCATTGTGGCAGCCACCTATAGTCCCCTGGGAGGCTGAGGCAACAGAATCACTTAAGCCCAAGAGTTTGAGGTTGCTGTGAGCTGTAACACCACAGCTCTCTACTGAGGGCACCATAGTGAGACTCTTGTCTCAAAAAAAAACCTTGTTACAGTCAAGAGATTTCTACATATTTGGTTAGAATTTCTATACAGTGACAATGCAAAGAACAGACTTATTTGTTCTTTTAATTTAAAATATTGCTTTGAAAAATTAAAGTTATCAAGACTCCCTCTAAAGAGGTATATTTTACATATTTGAACTAAAAACAGTATCTGAATAAGATCTCATGGTATACTTGTCATAATCAGATCTATCCCAGATTGACAGCCCAATAAATTTAAGTCAACTACCCCCAAAATTACCCTATCCAGGTCTGTCTTAAAACATTTTCCATTACTACTCTTGCCAAAAATCAAGTACAAATCTTAAAAACATTGCCATTAATATAGTTATTGCACTTAGTTGAGAAAGAAAACCCCACAGAGTAGTAGTCAAATACTTAAAAAAGATTACTGTCAGCTCTACCAAAAATAGAAAAAAAACTAGCCAGGTGTTGTGCCAGGCACCTGTAGAGGATCTCTTGAACCCAAGAGTTTGCGGCTGCTGTGAGATAGGCTGATGCCAGGGCACTCTAGCCTGAGTAATAGAGCGACAGTCTGTCTCAAAAAAAAAAAAAGAGAGAGAAAGAGAGCTTGATGAGCAAAGTAAGTAAAAATAAAACCACTAAGTGAAAATTTTCATCTGGCCTTGATCTTTTCATATCAACTAACTGGTAAACATTTGTCAAACAAGAAACAAACCACCCATCCACGTGAGAAAACACAACAGTATGTAATTTTTATAAATTCCTTAGGCTATGAACCTCTAAAAAGATAGAAGCTTTAATTTCAAATCACCTATCCTTGGAGAAATATTCCCAAAACTATCACTATTACAGTGAAGATGCTAAACTGTCAAGCAACTATGTAATCCTTCCCCAAATTTACTACTAGAAATTAGTTTTTAAGGTTAGTAAGCCACCAAACTCAAAGAAAAGCTTTTTTATTTTTGCATGAATTTTTACTGAATAAACATTAATTTTGTAAATAACCATGATATATTATTCCTAGGATGACCAAGATTACCCAGGCAAATTTTCAAAGGATCTTCTCAAAGATGATACAAGCATATTCTGATAAAGTACTTCAGAATTTACAAAGTGCCATCACAAGTTACATTTCATTTGACCCCCTATAACTACTTGGGCACGTATGTATATGTCATTATTTGTTTCAGTTCCATAGATGACAAAACCAAGGTTCAAGAGCTTAAGTACTCAACAGTTACACATCTAAGCAGCAAGGCAAAGACTTCAACCAGATCATCTTGTTCCTAATATTTATTCTAACATAACACCACTGGAAAGGTCTTTCCCAAATTTAAATATATTTAACATTGTTCTTAGTAATGTATTAGAAGTAGGAGGAAAAAATTCTAAGTATAACATCAATGCAAATAAAATTTAAAATGAAAAGGCTATCTACAATGATAGTTACATACATATATGAACAGAAAATCTTCATCAGAGTCTAGTAACAAAAATTATTATAATGTAATAACTAAGGAAACCTAGACAGGATTATAGGAAGGAGTGAGCAGGATGAAGAGAAGTGGATTAAAGAGTACAAATAGATAGAATAAATTCATGTTGACAGCAGAGTAAAGTGACTATGGTTAATGAAAATGTATTGTACTCAGGCGATAGGATACCCTAAAAACCCTGAGTTTATCACTACATATTAAGTACATGTAACAAAATTTGACATGTAATGCATAAATTTCTACAAATTTTTAATAAAATTTCAAATTTAAAAAACATTAATTTAAAAAATCAAAGTTTAGGGCTAGCCAGGGCAGCTCACGCCTGTAATTCTAGCACTCTGGGAAGCCAAGGCAGGAGGATACCTAGATAGAGCTCAGGAGTTTGAGACTAACTTGAGCAAGAGAGACACTATCTCTACCACAAATAGGAAAAGTAGCAGGCATGGTGGCAGGCACCTGTAGTCCCAGCTACTCAGGAAGCTAAGGCAGGAGGATCACTTGAACCTAGGAGTTTGACATGGCTATGAGCTAGTTTAAGGTCATGGCACTCTAGCCCAGGTGACAGAGTGTGACTGTCTCAAAGATAAGTAAATATTTATTTAACACTTCATTTAAATTTGGGTTTTTTTCTTTTTTGTTCTGGAGATAGAGTCTCAAGTTGTTGCACTGGGTAGAGTGCTGTGACATCACAGCTCACAGCAACCTCCAACTCGGGCTCAAGCGACCCTCTTGCCTCATTTTTTTGTATTTTTAGTAGAGATAGGGTCTTGCTTTTTCTGCTCAGGCTGGTCTCAAACTGGTGAGCTCAAGCAATCCACCTGCCTCGGCCTCCCTGAGTGCTAGGATTACAGGCATAACCCACCTTGCTCAGCTCATTTAAATCTGTTTTTAAAGTGCCAATTCTGTGTGAACAAAAACATAATGGTAAAATACTATTACAAGTCAAAGGTAAGAGGGAATTGGAATTATTACTTTTAGTATGAAATATTAATTTATAATAGGCTCATTTAAAAATTTGTAAATGAGTCACAAAAAGCCATATTCTATTTCCAGCTCATCTTTTGACAATTTTCACACATACTCCATACCACAGTCAGTCACTCTTATCTACTCTGTCTAGAATATGAACAGAATTACACTAGGCATTTAGCACAATGTAGAGGTGTGCCTAACTTCAAAAGAAATGGTATAATCCCTTGACCTAAGGAAACGGTTTTTAATTTCACTAGGAAGTGGAGATATGCCATAAAAGTCAATCAGAGAATACTGCAAGAAGTAGCTACAAAGGAGCCAGCAATTTCTCCCTAATTCCATTAGCTGTGTTAAGATTGAACCATTCACAAACCATGTTTGTTGGTGAGACATTTTTTTAAATGGTGGAAGTCAATTTATCTAGTTAACTCATCATTTAGAAACACTACCTTACAGCAGTACAATTCATAATTTAAAAACTTGGCTCGGCGCCTGTAGCTCAACCAGCTAAGGCGCCAGCCACGTACACCTAAGGTGGCGGGTTCGAATCCCCAGCCCGGACCCGCCAAACAACAATGACGGCTGCAACCAAAAAAAATGGCCGGGCGTTGTGGCGGGCGCCTGTGGTCCCAGCTACTTGGGAGGTGGAGGCAGGAGACTCGCTTGAGCCCAGGAGTTGGAGGTTGCTGTGAGCTGTAATGCCACGGCTCTCTACCCAGGGGGACGGCTTGAGGCTCTGTCTCAAAAAAAAAAAAAAAAAAAAACTTAAAATGAACCCAAATGCCCATCAATTCTTGAGTAGATTAACAAAATATAGTATATGTACACTATGGAATACTACTCAGCCATAAAAAGAATGAATTAATGCCTTTTGCAGCAATTTTGGAAGGAATTAGAAACTATTATCCTAAGCAGAGTATCTGAAGAAGGGAAAAAACAAGTACCACATGTACTCTCTACTAAACTGGAACTAAGCAATGGGTACACAAGTACACTAAAGTAAATATCACTGGAAATCATGGAAGGGCAGGAAAAAGGAGAGAGGTAAAACCTACCTAATGGGTCACATTTATACCCCCTCAAAACATATAACAAAAACATTTATACCCTTTTAATATTTTGAACTTTTGAAAAAACTAGAAATATTAGTTCCTACTAATGTAGAAAGAACATTTTCTTATTTGGAACCCATGTATTTTCAATTAGAAAACTAGGGAATGCAAAAGCAGGACATCCTGGCTCGGTGCCTGTGGCTCAAGTGGCTAAGGAGCCAGCCACATATACCCAAGGTGGCAGGTTCGAATCCAGCCCAGGCCTGCCAAACAACAATCAACAATGATGGCTGCAACCAAAAAATAGCCAGGCATTGTGGCAGGCGCCTGTAATCCCAACTACTTGGGAGGTAAAGGCAGGAGACTCACTTGAGCCCAGGAATTGTAGGTTGCTGTGAGCTGTGATGCCACAGCACTCTACCCGGGGGGACTTGAGACTAAATTAAGCTGGTTACATAATATAAGATTTTCAGCCTTGGCACCCATAGCTCAGTGGCTAGGGCGCCAGCCACATACACCAGAGCTGGAGGGTTCAAACCCCACCCAGGCCTGCCAAACAACAACAACTACAACCAAAATCTATCCAGGCGCTGTGGTAGGCACCTGTAGTCCAGGCTACTAGGGAGGCTGAGGCTTAAGCCCAAGAGTTTGAGGTTGCTGTGAACTGTGCCACAACAACACTCTACCCAGGGCAACATAGTGAGACTGTCTCAAAAAACAAAACAAAACGTTCAGGAATATTAAAATACAGCACTATTATGCATTGCTAGAATACTTAAAATATCTTAAATATAAATAATCTATTATACACATCTTTGATATGTTTAATAGAAAATGCCCAGAATTCATAAACTCACTTAAATTAACAAAATAACAAAATTCTATTTATGTGACAGATGCAGAGTAAAATGGCATATATCTACTCCCTAGCCCCCTCTTGAACTAGATTATGACTGACCTCGAAAAAACTTCCTTGATGTCAGATATTGTGGTTTGTGACTGAAGTACATATTTTATATAATGCTTAAAAGTCCACAAAGCACATATTCACATACTATTATTTTCAAAGATGCTGCAGGCTCATAAAAATTAAGGGACTTGAACTTTCAGACCAGACAATATGGCCTAGATCTGTTTTTCTCTGTCCTTCCTCACAAAACACAACTATAAAACACGCAAAACCGATGGAAAACCCTGAAAGGTGGTAAGAAAGCAGCAAACCTATTTTGGACCTGAAGATTACAGAAACAAGGGGGCAGGCAACAGGATATTTTATGTCCCTACTCCCAACACAAGGCAGCAACTCAGACCTGACATTTCCCACCACCAACCCAGCAACAGAAAGCAAAACAGATAGTCCCATTCCTCCCTCCAATCCCATCAGGCAAGGGAGATCAACTGGAAGCCAAGGTAATAACAAAGGCCACCAGAAGCACTCTCCTTTTCTACTTGACCTCACATTCCTTTGTTTTCTGCCTGAGGGTCTCAAGCATAGCAAGTGGCTCAGTTTAGGCCAAGACTCTCCTCTCTGGCCCAAAGATGCCAGGGCAGGGGAGGAAAGAAGAGACCAGTAGATGGGTCCCATTACATTCTTCTCCCAAGTGGGGACAACTGGAAAAAGCATGGGGAAGCCCCTTCCACTTGCTAAGGCAGTACCAGCAGGGACCAGTGGGCACTGCCACTGGAACCATAAACCACAAAAGTGAGGCAAGACCTACATGCTAAGCTCAACGAGGTGATTGCTTGCTAAAATAAAAAATGCTAAATAAGGCCCAGAGCCTAACCTAACAGATAAAATGACCATGATACAACAGAAAATCACCAAGAAAATCATGAATGAGAATGGACTATCAACCAGGGCCAATATGGAGATCAATCAGATGTTGGAATCATTTGACAAGAATTTCAAAGCAAATGTTTCAAAGCAATCAATTAAATTCTTCTGAAACAAATTTTAAAAAAATGCCATAAGGAAAATGTTTTAGAATCAACTACACATTCTCCTGAAACAACTGAAAATGTGGAAAATCTCAGCAAAGGAGCAAAAGTTATAAAAAAGAAGCAAACGGAAATTATAGAGCTAAACAGTATAATAACTAATTTTTAAAAGTAATGGATGGGGGAGGGGAGGTGAATTATGGGGGGAGGGAGGGCATTTGGAGGGACCTCACCTAATGTGCAAGATGCAATGGTACATTTCAAAAAGAAAAGAGTATAATTGTGATGGATGTGTTACTTAGTTCAATGTAAACATTTCACACTGTATATCGAAGCAGTAACCTGAACCCCATAAATGCATCAATGTACAAAGTTATAATTTAATAAAAAATAATAATTAAAAAAAAAAACTTTTGGATAGGCTTGATACAGACCCAGAGTTGACAAGAAGGAAACTCAAAAAGTAGAATTCACCCAAAGGAATAACAAAGGGGGAAATAAACTGGAAAAAAAAAATTGTTTTAGGAAATCATAGGGCAATTAAAAAAAAGCCAACATTTACATCACCAAAGTCCCATAAACAGAGACAGGAGAGAGGGAGGCTAAAACAGTATTTAAAGAAATGATGACTGAAACCTTCTCAAATTTAGAGAACACTAACCTGTAGATTCAAAAAGCTAAGCAAACCCAAAGAGGATATATTTAAAGAAATCCACGCTGACATATGATATTTAAACATTCAAAAGCTAAAGACAAATTTTGAAAAAAATCTCAAAAGCATACAGAAAGAAATGATAAATTACCACCAATTCAAACGACACAAGACATTTCATCTGAAACAAGCAGCCAAAAACAAAAGTAGCAGTTATTTTTCAAATGTTTAAAAAAAAAAAAACAAGAAAATTGTCAACCAATAACTCTGTATCTAGTGAAACTGCCCTTCAAAAGTAACAGGGAAATAAAACACACTCTCAAAAGAAGAAAAAGAATGTGTTTCCATCAGACCTATCTATAAAGACTGGCTGAAAAAATTCTTCCCAACAGAAAGAAAATGATTTAAACAACAACAACAACTTTGGAGCAGCAAGAAGAAGAAACAAGACACTATCTTTTCCTTCATTAGTTTTATTATTCACGTTGGGTGATTAAGATAAAAATTTTTTTGTTTGTTTTTTGTTTTTTTTTTGAGACGGAGCCTCAAGCTATCCCCCTGGGTAGAGTGCTAAGGCATCACACTCACGGCAACCTCCAACTCCTGGGCTCAAGCGAGTCTCCTGCCTCAGCCTCCCGAGTAGCTGGGACTACAGGCGCCCGCCACAACGCCCAGTCATTTTTTGGTTGCAGCCGTCATTGTTGTTTGGCGGGTCTGGGCTGGGGATTCGAACACGCCACCTTAGATGTATGTGGCTGGTGCCTTAGCTGCTTGAGCCACAGGCGCCGAGCCAAGATAAAAATTATAACAACATCTGATACTTAACCAATTATAATTAAAACTGGAAAAGGGGCTCGGCGCCTGTGGCTCAAGTGGCTAAGGCGCCAGCCACATACATCTAAGGTGGCAGGTTCGAATCCCCAGCCCGGGCCGCCAAACAACAATGATGGCTGCAACCAAAAAAAAAAAATATGGCCGGGCGTTGTGGCAGGCGCCTGTAGTCCCAGCTACTTGGGAGGCTGAGGCAGGAGACTCGCTTGAGCCCAGGAGTTGGAGATTGCTGTGAGCTGTGATGCCATTGCACTCTACCCAGGGGGATAGCTTGAGGCTCCCTCTAAAAAAAAAAAAAACTGGAAAAGGTAAAATAGAGGCCAGTGCAGTGGCTCATGCCTATAATCTTAGCACTTTGGAAGGTCTAGGTGGGTGGATTACTTGAGTTCACAGATTCAAGACCAGACTGAGCAAAAAGCAAGACCTCCATCTCTACTAAAATAATAGAAAAACTGAGGCAAAAGGACCACTTGAGTCCAAGAGTTGGAGGCTACCATGAGCTATGACACCACTGCACTCTACCCAGAGCAACAGAGTGAGACTCTTGCCTCAAAATAAATAAATAGTCTATGGGTCAAAAAGGAAGCCTGAAAGAAAATTTTAAAATATATACATAAAAATGAATGAAAATAAAAACATAACATGGCTGGCCAGTGCAGTGGCTCATGCCTATAATCGTAGCACTGTGGGAGACCAAGGCAGGGTAGATTGCTTGAGCTCAGTAGTTCAAGACCAGCCTGAGCCAGAATGAGACCCCATCTCTAAAAATAGCTGACTGTTTGGCAGGCACCTGTAGTCCCAACTACTTGGGAGGCTGAGGCAAAAAAATCACTTGAGCCCAAGTATTTGGCTGCTGTGAGCTATGACACCAGAGCACTCTACCAAGGATGACAAAGAGACTCTGTCTCCAAAAAACAAATAATATCAAAATATATGGGACACAACTAACACAGTAGTTAGAAGGAAAATTTACAGCATTAAATGCTTACATTAGGTGGTACCCGTAGCTCAGTAGGTAGGGCACTGGCCACATACACTGAGGCTAGTGGGTTTGAACCTGGCCCAGGATAAACAACGACAACTGCAACAACAACAACAAAAAAGCCTGGCATTGTGGCAGGCAGCTGTAGTCCCAGCTACTTGGGAGGCTGAGGCAAGAGAATCACTTGAGCTCAAGAATTTGAGGTTGCTGTGAGCCGCGATGCCACAGCACTCTATCCAGGGTAACAGGTTGAGACTCTGACCCCCAAAAATAAGTAAAATAAAATAAATGCTTACATTAGTCTGAGGAAAGATCTCAAATCCACAGCCTAATGATCTATCACAAGAAACAAAAAGAAGTGAACAAAATTAACCCAAAGCAAGTCGAAAGAAGAAAATAATAAAAAAGTAGAAATCAATAAAATAGAAAACAGGAAAATAGAGAAAATTAATGAAACAAAAAACGTATGAATAAGACTGTATGAACAAGAACAACAAAAGAAAGATATAAATCAGTATCAGGAACAAAACAGGGTATCGACACAGATCCTATTAACAATTAAAAAGATTATAAGGGGCCAGGTGCAGTGGCTCACACCTATAATCCTAGAGCTCCGGAAGGTCAAGGCAGGTGGATTGCTTGAGCTCAGGAGTTTGAGACCAGCCTGAGCAAAAACAAGACCCCATCTCTACTAAAAATAGAAAAAACTAGCCAGGCATAATGGTGAATGCCTGCAGTTCCAGCCACTCAGGAAGCTAAAGCAAAAAGTTTGCTCAAGCCTAAGAGTTTGAGGTTGTTCTGAGCTATGAGACCACAGCACTCTACCCAAGGTGACAGAATAAGACTCTGTCACACAAAAAAAAAAAAAGAAAGAAAAAAATAAGAGATGACATTTTGGTGTAGATGAAAAAATAAATAATACTATAAATAACTTTATACTCTTAAATTGGACATCAATTTCTTAAAACCACACTACCCAAATGCAACCAAGATGAAACAGAAAATACCACATAAAAATACCTCTATACCCAGGCAGTGAGCCAGGATTTGGTAGCTGGTGCTGAGAGAAGACCCTTGATTACATCTTTGCCCTAGAACCCTATCAGTGGCAACTGTTACTCAATAGGACAGAGACCATTCTGTGACTTCTTATCTTTGTGCCTTTCTTTTCTTATTCTAGCCAACAAAATTAAAAACTAAAAAATAAAATAATAAAATGATTAAAAAAAAAAAACTATAACTGTTAAAGAAAACTTCCCCAAAAAAAGAACCTTAAGGCTCACATGGCCTCACTAGTGAATTCTACCACACATTTACCATAGAATTAATATCAACTGTTCACAACTCTTTCCAAACACAGAAAACAGAGTAGTTCTTCATTTTATGAGGTCAGTATTAATACCAAAATGACAAACCAACAGTTCTTATGAATATAGACACAAAAATCCTCAACAAAATACAACAAACCCTCCATAGTTGACCACCTCCCTACACTGACCACTTCCTTTGCACAGACCAGACATGTACCACATGTATGTTATCAGTATAGCAGGCCTAGTTCCTTATTTTACCACCTCTATGTTGACCAGTTTGTTACAGTCCCTTAAGTGGTCAACTTACAGAAGTTCTACTGTATTAGCAAATTAATGCCGCTAACACTTAAAAAGGATTATGTGCTATAATCAGTAGAATTTATCTCAGGAATGTGAGGTTGACTTAACAACCAAAAATTTAAAAAACAAAAGCGAAAGGCCATTTTTGGCTAGCAGTGGTGGCTCATGCCTATAATCCTAGCACTATGGGAGGCAAGGCTAGATAATCACTTGAGCTCAGGAGATCCCACCTTTAGTAAAAATAGGGGAAAAAAACTGGCTGGGAATCTTGGAGCCTGTATTCTCAACTACTAGAGAAGCTGAGGCAGGTGAGCTCAGGTGTTTAAGGTTGCTGTGAGGTAGAATGACACCATGGCAACAGAGTCTAATCTGGGCTACAGAGTGAGACTGTCTCAAACCAAAACAAAAAAAACCTAAAAGTCAATATAATACACCATATCAGAAGGACAAAAAGACAGAACCTTCTTTTTTTTTTTGAGACAGAGTCTCAAGCTATCGCCCTGGGCAGAGTGCTGTGCTGTCACAGCTCACAGCAGCCTCCAACTCTTGGGCTTAAATGATTCTCCTGCCTCAGCCTCCCAGATAACTGGGGTTACAGGCACCGGCCATGACGCCCAGCTATTTTTTGGTTGTAGTTGTCACTGTTGTTTGGCAAACCTGGGCTGGAATTCGAACTCACCGGCTCCAGCCACTAGCCGCTTGAGCTACAGGCACCAAGCCAAAAGGAAAGAATCTTTATTATTAGATTATCTCAATATATGCAGAAAAATGTTTGATGAAATCAATCACCCTCACATAATAAAAACACTCAACAAACTAGAAATATTATAGAAGGGAACTTCCTTAACCTGATAGAGACCATCTATGAAAAATCCAGAGAAAACATCATACTCTAATGGTGAAATACTCAAATGTTTTCCAGTAACATCAAAAACAAGACAAAGATGTCTATTCTTGCTACTTCTATTTAACACAATAGCAGAGGTTCTAACAAAGTAAATTAGGCATGAAAATGAAATAACAAGCCTTAATATTGGAAAAGAAGTAAAACTATACCTATTTTGCAGATAACATGATCTAGATACAGAAAACCTACAAAACCCCAAAAAAACTACAAGAACTAGTAAGTTCAATAAGGTTGCACAGTACAAGTATCACATACAAAAGTCAATTTCTATACACTATCAATGAACAATCTAAAAAAGGAAATTAAGAACAATGCCACAGGCTCGGTGCCTAAGGCTCAAGCAGCTAAGGCGCCAGCCACATACACCTAAGGTGGCGGGTTCGAATCCAGCCCGGCCCGCCAAACAACAATAATGGCTGCAACCAAAAAAACAGCCAGGCGTTGTGGCAGGCGCCTGTGGTCCCAGCTACTTGGGAGGCAGAGGCAGGAGACTCGCTTGAGCCCACAAGTTGGAGGTTGCTGTGAGCAGTGAAGCCATGGCACTCTACCTAGGGGGACAGCTTGAGGCTCTTTCTCAAAAAAAAAAAAAAAAAAAAAAAAAGAACAATGCCACATATAATAGCATCAAAAAGAATAAAGTAGCAATAAACTTATCAGAACTTATAGGACTTATAGACTGGAAACTGCAAAACATCGCTAAAAAAAAATAACAAAGATCTAAATACATACATAGCAGAAAGACATCTGTTGTTAATGGATCAGAAAACTTAATACCGTTAAGATAAAAATACTTCACCAAATCATCTACAGATTCAATGCGACTCATAGCAAAACCCAAGCAGATTTGTTTTTGTTATTTGCAGAAATGGAAAAATTGATCCTAAAATTCATGTGGAATTGCAAGGGACACAGAATACTCAAAACAAGAGAAAATATGGTGTGTGTGTACACAATGGAGTATTATTCTGCTTTAAAGAAGTAAATTCTATGTGTCTACATGAATGAACCTTACGAACATTATGTATGCTAACTGAAAAAAAGTCAATACAGAAGGACCAATACTGCATGATTCCAGTTTTATGAATTATCTAAGGTAAAGCTGTCAAACTCATAGAAACAGAGAGTAAAAGGTATTTGCCAGGGTATGGAAGGAAGTAGAAAAAGGAATTAACATGCAATGGGTATAAAGTTTCAGTTACACAAAACGAAAATGTACAATATTGTGCTTCTGGTTAACAACACTGTATGCTGAAATTTTTATTAAAAGAGTAGATGTCATGTGTATTTTATCACAAAGAAAATGTAGGCCAGATGTTGTGGCTCACACCTATAATCCCAGGACTATGGGAGGCCAAAGCAGAAGGATCACCTTAAGCCAGGAGTCCCAAGATAAAGATCAATCTGAGCAACACAGTGAGATGCTGTCTCTACAAAGAAAATTTTTTAAATAAACCAAATCTATCAATGCATGCCTGTAGTCCCACCTACTAAGGTAAGAGGACTGCTGAGCCAGGAGTCAAGATGCTCAGTTAGCTATGACTGTGCCACTGCAAAAGAGTGGCATGGGCAAAAGAGTAAGACTTCACCTCTAAAAATAAGCAAAATAAGCATGAGCAAAAGAGTAAGACTTCACCTCTAAAAATAAGTAACTGTAAAAAAAAATTTTAACTATTGTGCTTCAAAATTATCAAGAAAGTGAAAATATCCCATAGAATGGGAGAAAAAATGCACAAATCATTTTATCTGATAAAAGTCTAATATCCAAGATATATAAAGAACTCTTGGCTCGGCGCCTATAGCTCAACCGGCTAAGGCGCCAGCCACGTACATCTAAGGTGGCGGGTTCGAATCCCCAGCCCGGACCCGCCAAACAACAATGACGGCTGCAACCAAAAAATAGCCAGGCGTTGTGG
>NW_003852484.1:394491-395942 GCF_000181295.1 Otolemur garnettii | reverse complement strand
AAAAATGGGCAAATTCTCATCTACTTGAGAGGCTAAGGGAGGAGGATCACCTGAGCCCAGAAATTAGATTATAATGAGCTATGACTACACCACTGAACAGCCTAGGCACACACAGAGCAAGATCCCATCTCAAAAAAAAAAAAAAAAAAAAAAAGGCAAAGTAACCAGACACAGTGGCCCATGCCTGTAATCCTAGCACTCTGGAAGGCTGAGGTGGGTAGATAGTCGAAACTGAGGAGTTTGAGACCAGCCTGAGCCAAGTGAGACCTCATCCCTCCCAACAATAGAAAAACTAGCTGGGGCACCATGGTGGGTACCTGTATATAGCCCCCGCTACTCAAGAGGCTTAGACAAAAGGATGATTTGAGCCCAGGAATTTGAGGTTGCTATGAGCTATGATGCCAAGGCACTCTACCCAAGGTAAAGTGAGTGATACTGTGTCTCAAAAAAGGAAAAAAAAAAAAAAGGCAGGCAGGATGCAGTGGCTTACACCTATAAGCCTGGCACTATGAGAAGCCGAGGCAGGTAGATTGCTTGAGCTCAGGAGTTTGGGACCAACCTGAGCAAGAAAGAGCCTATCTCTACTAAAAGTAGAAAAAACTAGCCAGGCATGGTGGCACATGCCTATAGTCTCAGCTACTTGGGAGGCTGAGACAAGAGGACTGTGCAAGCCTAGAGTTTGAGGCTGCTGTGAGCTCGCCTGATGCCATGGCACCCTAGCCTGGGCAACAGAGTGAGACTCTGTCTCAAAAAAAAAAAAAAAAAGAGACAAAGTATCTGAATACATATTTCTCAAAAAAATACATACAAATGGCCAATAAACACATGAAATAAGAAACAAGCAAATCAAAACCATGAAATAACCGCTTGACATCCACTAGCGTATCTATTATCAAAAAGACAATATCAACTGTTAACAATTATGTGTGGATGGCTGGGTGCCTGTAGCTCAGTGGTGAGGCTGCCGGCCACATGATCTGGGGCTGGTGGGTTCCAACCCAACCCAGGCCTATTAAACAAAACAAGGATGTGTGCAAACTGGAAACCTCACATTGCTGGGAGAAATGTTAGGCTAGAAAAGTGGACAGTCCTTAAATAATAAAACATAAAGGAAATGTGTGACTTAGCAATTCCACTCATAGGTATACATATACACAAAAGAAAAATGAAAACAAATGTTCACATAAAAACGCAAAACATGGCTCGGTGCCTGTGGCTCAAGTGGCTAAGGTACCAGCCACATACACCTAAGGTGGCGAGTTCAAATCCAGCCCAGGCCTGCCAAAACAACGATGGCTGCAACCAAAAAAATAGCTGGGTGTGGTGGCGGGTGCCTGTGGTTCCAGCTACTTGGGAGGCTTGGGCAGGAGACTCGCTTGAGCCCAGGAGTTGGAGGTTGCTGTGAGCTGTGATGCCACAGCACTCTACCAGGGGATAGCTTGAGGCCCTGT
>NW_003852484.1:392114-394298 GCF_000181295.1 Otolemur garnettii | reverse complement strand
CCAGCCACATCTATCAGAGCTGGCAGGTTCGAATCCAGCCCAGGCCTGCCAAACAACTACTACAACCAAAAAAAGAAAAAAAAATAGCTGGGCCTTGCAGCAGGCGCCTGTAGTCCCAGCTACTTGGGAGGCTAAGGCAAGACAACTGCTTAAGCCCAAGAGTTTGAAAGTCGCTATGAGCTGTGACACTACAGCACTCTACCCAGGGTGACAGCTTGAGACTCTGTCTCCAAAAAAAAAAAAAAAATTTTAAAATACGAAGAATGTTCATAGCAGTATTATTCACAATAGCCAAAAAGTGAAAACCACCCAACAACTGACAAAATGTGGTACGTCCATACAACAGATTACTATTCAGCAATAAAAATGAACTCACACACACGACACGTAACATGCTAAGTGACAGAAGTCAAAGACCACCTACTTTACGATTCCATTCATATGAAATGTCCAGAAATACAAATTTCTAGAGATAGAAAAGAGATTAGTGGTTGCCAAGGACTGGGAGGAAGGGGAAAGGGAAAATAACTGATAATGAATAGTTTCTTTTTAGGGTAATGAAAATGTTCTAAAATTGATTGTGGTCACAGCTGTAGATTCTAAATACACTAAATACCAACAAACTATGCATTTTAAATGGGTACACTGTATGGTATGTAGGTTGTAGCACTGTTTAAGAAAAACTATACAATGGCTGGGATTTGCTTCAAAATAATACTACGAAAGAGTAAATGGGGAGATATCCCATAATCACAGATTGAAAGTTTCTATGTAAAAAAAAAATTCTTCTCAAACTGAACTATAGGTTTATTCAATTCCCATTAACTCCCAGCAAGGTTTTTTTTTTTTTTTGGTAGCTGTAGATGAGATTATTCAAAAATGTATTTAAAAAAACAAACAATGGCCCAGCACCTTTAGCTCAGCGACTAAGGGCACCAGCCACATACCCTGGAGCTGGGGGGTTAAAACCCAACCCAGGCCTACCAAACAACAATGACAACTACAATCAAAATAAATACCCAGGTGTTGTGGCAGGCGCCTGTAGTCCCAGCTACTTGGGAGGCTAAGGCAAGAGAATCACTTAAGCCCAAGAGTTTGAAGTTGCTGTGAGCTGTGATGCCATAGCACTCCACCCAGGGCAAAGTAATGAGACTCTGTCTCAAAAAAAAAAAAAAAAAAAAGTTAAAGAAAAGACAAAAAGACCAGAAGAATTAAAACAATCTTGGCAAGAATAAAATGAAAGGGCATACTCCCCAATAAGATGTAGAGTAAATCTGTAATAATCAAGAAAATGTGATACTTTAGCAAAAGCAGACACATACACCAATGGAACAGAAAAGAATCCCAATATATATTCAACTGATTTTTGACAAAAGGGTAAAAATTCAATGGAAAAAGACAGTCTTTCAATAAATAGTACTGTAACGAATGAACATCTGCCAATAAAAAAAAAGTGAGACCCCCATCACTACTAAAAATAGAAAAACTGAAGCACGAGGATCACTTGAGCCCAAGAGTTGAAGGTTGCTGTGAGCTATAATGCCATGGCACTCTACCCAGGGCAACAACTTCAGGCTCTTGTCTCAAAAAAAAAAAAAGACTCCCACCCTAAACCTCATAACCATATATAAAAATTCACACTGAAGGCAGGACACAGTGACTCACACCTGTAATCCTAGCACTCTGGAAGGCTGAGGCAGGTGGATTGCCTTAAATCACAGGTTCAAAACCAGCCTAAGCGGTGGCACCTGTGGCTCAAGAGGGTAGGGTGCCGGCTCCATATGCCAGAGGTGGTGGGTTCAAACCCAGCTCCGGCCAAAAAACACTGCAAAAAGAAGCTTCAAAAGAAAACCAGCCTAAGTAAGAGCAAGACCCCCATCTCTAAAAAACAGTCGGGCGTTGTGGCGGGCACCCATAGTCCTAGCTACTCAAAAGGCTGAGGCAAGAGAATCGCTTGAGCCCAAGAAGTTGGAGGGTGCTATGAGCTATGACACCACAGCTCTCTACCAAGAGTGACACAGTGAGATTCTGTCTCAAAAAGAAAAAAAAAAAAAATTCACAGTGAATTGTGAATTTATAAAAACATAAAACATAGGCTCAGCACCTATAGCTCAACCGGCTAAGGCGCCAACCACGTACACCTAAGGTGGCGGGTTCGAATCCCCAGCCCGGACCCGCCAAACA
>NW_003852484.1:389717-391981 GCF_000181295.1 Otolemur garnettii | reverse complement strand
TCTCAAAAAAAAAAAAAAACAAAAAACATAAAACTATAGAACTTTTACAAGAAAACACAGGAGTACTCTTTCAGAACCTAAATAAGCAAAGAGATCCTAAGCATGGCACCAAAAGCATGCTCCATAAAAGAAAATTAACTAGGCATCATCAAAATTAAAAATGTTTCCCCTCCAAAAGACCTTGTTAAGATGCAAAAATGGCTTAGAGAAAATGTTTGCAAATCATATATCTGAAAAGGTCTTATACTGAGAACATATGAAGAGCCCTCAAAACTCTACCATAAAAGAACAAAAGATCTGATTAGAAAATAAACAAAATGTATCATGGACACCTCACCAAAAAGGAAATCTGAATAGCAAGTAAGTAGTAAATATAGGAGAAGATCTATATCATCAGCCAGTGGAGAAATACAACTTAAAACTATAATGAAGGGGTGGCACCTATGGCTCAAAGGAATAGGGCGCCAGCCCCATATGCCGGAGGTGGTGGGTTCAAACCTAGCCCCAGCCAAAAACTGAAAAAAAAAAAAAAAAGACTTAAAAAAAAAACTATAATGAACATAACTATACACCTGTAAGAACAGCTAAAATTTAAAAATAGCAATACTGGGCATCACCTGTGGCTCAGTGGGTAGGGCGCCGGCCCCACATATGGAGGGTGCCAGGTTTGAACTCAGCCCCGGCCAAACTGCAACAAAAAAATAGCTGGGCACCCGTAGTCCCAGCTACTCAGAAGGCTGAGGCAAGAGAATCACCTAAGCCCAGGAGTTGGAGGTTGCTGTGAGCTGTGACATCACAGCACTCTACCATGGGTGATAAAGTGAGACTTTGTCTCACTTAAAAAAAAAAAAAAAGCAATACTAATAAATGATGGCACAGATGCAGAAAAGAAAAAGTAGACCCCATCTATTTCTGGCAGCAATGTAAAATGGCACAGCTACTATGGAAAACAATTTGAAAGTTTCTTAACTAAGTATGTACTTGCCATACAATCTAGCAATGTCACTCTTGGGCATTTACCTCATAGAAATGAAAATTTTCCTTTATTGGTAACAGCAAATTCTAGAACATACTATTGTCCTTCAACAAGTAAATAGCTAAACAATGTATGTATTAATAGCATATCATCACATACCATTCCAGAAATGACAAAATTATAAAGAACAGGTTGCCAGGAGACAAGGAGGGGTGCTGCAGTGGGGTGGAATTATAAAGGGGTAGCAAGAGGGGCTTCCCTTGTGGTGATTAGGAGCCTGGCTCTACACTGTGGTGGTATTACATGAATTTATAAATGGGATAAACTGCTTAGAACTATACACACACAGAAGAGTGCAGGTTAAAATAAAAGGGTGAAAATAGAGTAAATTTAGTAGTGTCCTTAACAGCAATATACAATATCAATTTCTTGGTTTTAATGGCTTAGCTGAGCTTTACAGGATTTCTAGGTGAAGGGGTAGATAGTACTTTGTACTAATTTTGCCACTTCCTATAAGTCTTATGACTTTTTCAAAATAAAGTTGTTTTTTTTTTTTCCTTAATAACATAAGAGAAGAAAAGGGGGGTAAGAGAGAGGTATAGGTGAAAGAGACTAGCCATTGACCTCTAAGTGTGGAAGCTAGGTCAAGGGTATATGAGAGATCATAATACTAATCTATTTTTCATCTATTTAAATTTTCTCATACTAAAAAGTTAATAAAACATAATGAAGCCAAATACCAAATTAACCGCAGTTTCTCTTATTTATCTTTTTGCTAATAGGCATTTTAAGTTTTTCCCATAAATTTCTTATATAAAACAATTTCAAAAGAAATCTTTGCTCATATTGTCTTTTGTCCTCATTGTTTTATCTATTTTTTAAAAAGGTGACACTACACAAAAATCTTAAATATAAAAAATCCCAGTGATACTTCTTCCTCTAATAATACACTGTTAATCTGAAAATATTTCATCAAATATCCAATTTACATTTCACCCAATTACATTTCATCTGAAGGTTCCAGTATCTTTTTCTAAAATTAACCAAAGGGATCTTCCTAGAACAGATTTACAATCAGCTCAATAACTCACCTTTATAATGATCCCCACACAATAGAGCAAATGTTTAAGTTTAAAGTACCCTAAAATGTTTTAATATTTTAATTTCATTTGGATTTGAATTCAATACTTGCTTAAGCCCAGGAGTTGGAGGTTACTGTGAGCTGTGAGGCCACAGCACTCTACCCAGGGAAACAGCTTGAGGCTCTGTCTCAAAAAAAAAAAAAAAA
>NW_003852484.1:379840-388868 GCF_000181295.1 Otolemur garnettii | reverse complement strand
CCTGTGGTCCCAGCTACTTGGGAGGCTGAGGCAGGAGACTCACTGGAGCCCAGGAGTTGGAGGTTGCTGTGAGCTGTGATGCCACAGCACTCTACCCAGGGGGACAGCTCAAGGCTCTGTCTCAAAAAAAAGAATCAACAAACATATGCGAATTTGAAAAAGTATCTAGAATTTACTGAAAAATAGTATTTCTCACAAAGCAATTATTTTAAAATTTTGAATAATTTATCAAGCAAAAATGATAAAATATCTTTTATCTCAGTAATAACTTAAATTAAAAAGGTAAATTAAAACTGAGATACAACAAGAGACCTAAGCTCTGCACTAACTATGGGACCTTAAGTCACAATCTCGCTGAAATTCAGTTTATCAGCATACTGAAGGATTAATTATACTTGTTAATCTTCCAGCTCCAAAATATACTCCATAACCTCTGACTCATAATTATTCTAATGACAAGATTTATAACATGTATGATATAGAAATACAAATTCCATTATAAATAACTTTCAAAGGATTAAATCATTTGGGAGAATGTTATTCTCAATATATTAGGTCAAGGCTTCCTTGTTTTTTTTTTTTTTTGAGACAGAGTCTTACTTTATCACCCTCTGTACAGTGCATGGAGTCAGAACTCACAGCAACCTCAAACTCTTGGACTCAAGGGATCCTCTTGCCTCAACCTCCCAAGTAGATCCGACTACAGGTTCCCACCATAAACACCCGACTAGTTTTTTTAAGAGGCAGGGTCTCACTCTTGGTGCAGCTGATCTTAAACTCCTGAGCTTAGGCAATGCACCTGCCTCAGCTTCCCAAAGTGCTAGGATTACAAGCATGTGCCACAAACCCTGCCTCAGATCAGAGTTTCTCAACATCGACTCACATTCTGCACTGGATAATTTTACTGTGGAGACTGTGGCATGCACAGTCTAACATGGTTAGCATCTACCCACTAGATGCCAGCAGAATTCCCCAGCATGACAACCAAAAACATCCACAGATATTGACAAAATCATCTCTGGTTTGAGAACCACTGTATTAAAAATTTCCAGGATTTTTTAAAGATGGGAAGGAAAAAGAAGAAACACTGTTTTTGTTTTGTGATAGGAGGAAAGGCTAGTAATGTTTTCTAACAAAACAAAAAAGTCCAATTGCAATTCATATACTATTTAAAAGGTCCCCTTTGTATGAGACCTACTGAACACATTAACCAAATATTGTGTTATGTAGTATCAGACTAAAAGTATATAAAGCTGTGAGGGAAATCTATAGGTATTCCATCCTTAACTACATTAAGCATTCCCAATAAAGAGGTCCAAAGGTTTGTTGTTTTTTTTTAAGACAGAGCCTCAAGCTATCCCCCTGGGTAGAGTACCATGGCTTCACAGCTCACAGCAACCTCCAATTCCTGGGCTCAAGCGAGTCTCCTGCCTCAGCCTCCCAAGCAGCTGGGACCACACGCACCCGCCACAACGCCCTGGTTGCAGCCGTCATTGTTGTTTGGCAGGTCCGGGCTGGATTCAAACCCACCACCTTAGGTGTATGTGGCTGGCGCCTTAGCCAGTTGAGCCACAGGCGCCGAGCCAGTCCAAAGGTTTTTAAATAGATTAATGAAACTAAAATAATTCCCCCTTCTCTAACTTTTGAGGAGGCTAAATGTCATCAAATTACTCTCTATTCTCTAACACTGAGAATAAAGAAAAACACATCCACCCACAGTTAAATATTATAAACAGTCTATCTGTATCAGATATAATCATATGTAAATGTGGTACAAATCCCATTGAAAGTTAAAAATGAGGACTATCTTCATGTACTTTGTATTCTTAAAGAAATGCCAAAGAAATCTAGTAAATGTTCACACATTCACTTTTTAACTCAGCCATATTTTCCACCAAACAGACAAATACCCACTTTCCTTCGTCTATTCTTGGAGTGGTCACCAGACTAGGAATAAGAGACCCAGAGTCTATTCACAGCTGCAGAACAGACTGGTAATCTTAAGCAAATTATTCACTCAGGTTAAGGTTCTACACCCGTTTCATGCTGACAATACTAAAAATCTGCCCAGAAACAGCCACAGAGAAACCCAGGACTTCCTCCTGCACACAAAGGGCAACTGCAAATGTTTAAGTTTATTAAATCTAAAAATCTGAATAGGATTTTACTTACAGCAACAGTTAACATTTCAAAACTGTGTGACTTTACCAGTGCCCTCTATAAAATTAAGAAATAACTCTTATTTTATTCACACCATACCCAATTTGCAAAATTCTATATGCAAACTAAAATCATAATTATTACGTAAAAAAAAAAAAGCTGTTTTAAATTCAAGCTGTAGGGAAAAGCTTCAACTTTTACATTTCCTAACAATAACTTTCATTCTACTACACAAATAGTTCTTTCCGGACACTGTAAAAAGTGCTTTGCAAAGTCTGGAGAGCAAAAGTTTTGCCCCATAGCCTAATTCTGGAAAGGCCTTAGGATTATACTTTCCATTAAACATGCAGGTTTTACTAGCCCAACCAACGTAAGGACTCGGTGATACATTATTTTGCTTTTGATATCAAGTAAAAAACTCTCTAAAAAAAATAAAATAAAAACTCTAGTAGACCAAGTTACTCGCTGACCTTTTCGCAGACATAAAAACTGTAAACAAAATGCAGTCCAAAAGACTTGTAAAAACAGGAATAACAGGGAAAGAAGGGTGTCCACTAGCCTTCGGCGGCACCCCGTTGTCAAGTAGGCCACTCGCAAACTTTCCCACCTCGTGGTGAGAGGGAGCACTGACTGTGCCAGCCAGGGAGACCCGGAAGACGCGGTGTCTGGGAGGCGGACTGCAGAGGGGCCCCACAGCCCGCTGAGGCCCCAGGCGCGCGCGCCTGCCACCCGGCCAAGAAAAGCCCCCGCTTCTCCCTCCTACTCGGCACGTTAAACACACATACACACACATACGCCTGAGGCCCCAGGCCAAGATAAAGCCCCGGCTTCTCCCTCCTACTCCACGTTAAACACACGCACCCCACAAAAGGAAGCCGTGGAAGTCGCGTGCGGAGGTCTGCAGGGACTTTCTGCGAAGGCCCCTCCTTCCAGCCCCAGCCGCTAGGGCCCCGGGCCCGCTCACAACTGAAGCCCCTCCTTTCTCTGGGCCGGTGAGTGCACAAATCCCCACCGCCACTATGCAGCTCTACGCGGCTGCACTAGCCATAGCGTAGGCTGCAAGCAAAGTATTTACTGCCCGTGCAGCTGGTCAGATTAGACCTGCACTCCCAAACCCAGAGACTATAAAGGCTCTCTACTCTCGGGTTTCTTAAGAAATAAAGATGGCTCGGCGCCTGTGGCTCAAGTGGCTAAGGCGCCAGCCACATACACCTAAGGTGGCGGTTCGAATCCAGCCCGGGCCCGACGGCTGCAACCAAAAAAATAGCCAGGCGTTGTGGCGGGCGCTTGTGGTCCCAGCTATTTGGGAGGCTGAGGCCCGAGACTCGCTTGAGCTTGAGCCCATAAGTTGGAGGTTGCTGTGAGCTGTGATGCTACAGTACTCTAC
This sequence comes from Otolemur garnettii, assembly GCF_000181295.1. NCBI lineage: Eukaryota > Metazoa > Chordata > Mammalia > Primates > Galagidae > Otolemur > Otolemur garnettii. The sequence continues at coordinate 385,321 of NW_003852484.1, read as the reverse complement.
CCAGGGGGACAGCTTGAGGCTCTGTCTCAAAAAAAAAAAAAAAAGAAAGAAAGAAAGAAAGAAATATATGTCGCTTAATTATCCTTGTAAAAATCCGCACTCCTCCAAACCATGGCCAATTTAAACCCCTCTCCTTACCGAACCAGTAATCAGAAGTAGTCAGAAGTAGTGTTCCAACAACCGTAGAGAACAGTCTTGCAGTATCACACAGCCTTACAATAAGAAATCTTTTAGTAATCTCTTCCTTAGTCCTTCCTCTTACTTTTCTCCATACCTTAATTTACTCATTTTAGTTTTTCCTTGCCTTGCTGTTTTTAAAGGAAGAGCTGTATTTTCCAAAAAAAAAAGTCTTCTCTAAACCAACTTTCCATTTTACTCTTTTAAAATTTCCTTTTCTAATATCTGTAGCTTCATAAATCCCTTCCATTACATCTCCCACTTAGCTATTCAAAATCTCCACAACTTCTGTTAATTTTTATCAGCTCCTACCAAATAATTTCATAAATAATCTTCTAAAGCACTGCATTTTTGTGTTCCCTCATTCCCTCAAAGCTAATACTTTACAACTTAACACACAAATTTACCAAACTGCCCTCAAATTTTATGAACCTACTGGAGAAGCCACCACAGTCACTAAAAGCTTCATTTCCTAAGCAAGCCCCAATCGTGACAACAATCTTTCCAGACATTCTCTAACAACCTGTTTGAATCACTTATAACTCAAAATTACCAGGCTCATTTCCCTAACAAGTGTATAACCTAATCAAATGAACAAATTCTCCCACCATTATATGCATATACATATACAGGTGTATACATATGACAAGCACACATATACAGGATCCTACAGAACACCAAAGTGTGTATTTCATTCTAATCCCTTGAATACTGGCCCTTCTCAAGTTTACAATTAAACTCCTCCATACCAACCTAAATCAGGCATCCAACCCTTATCTTGTGAAGTCATTTATCAATGTCAAATCAATATAATTAAGGTACCTCTTTCCATTTCTACTTATCAATGTCAAATCAATACAATTAATCACCTAAAACATACCTCTTTCCATTTCTACTATGTATAATCCTTTCCAACATCATCCTTAAGATTTCCATCACCAGTCTAACTCACACAATCCACCCAAATATTCAGAACACATCCCCACCCAACAAGGCCCAGGTATGTATGGGCAGGTCCTGGAAGTAATTCTTGACCAAACCAGGCAGGGCTGCTGCTGATTATAGCCATGTTTTTTAAATTGAGCAAAGTGATATCTCTGGGACTTCTCAAAGCTCTGGGTCCAAAGATCCTTAATTATTAGATTTGGTAAAAGACTAGGCGTAGAAGTTAAAGAAATAGCGAATGCCCCAGAGCTAGATGTTGAAACCAATTCTGAAGAACACAACACTGGGATGAAACACCAATACTATGTATTTTGTGCCCTGTCATACTTTATGTTTCTGCCTTAAATATGCTCTCTCTCTGAAATATGAACTGACATCAAAAACTCTTAACACGGAGAGTAAAATAGTCACGTAAGGAATATAATGCATATACAAAGGTTTAATGAAGATAGCATTGGTCCCTCAGAGGTTACAAAGGTCAGTTGCCAACTGGGAACAGAGGCTCACACCTATAATCCTAACACCCTGGGAAGCCGAGGCAGGTGGATTGCTTGAGCTCAGGAGTTTGAGACTAGCCTGAGCAAAAGTGAGACCCTATCTCTACTAAAAATAGAATAACTGAAGCAAGAGGATCACTTGAGCCCAAGAGTTGGAGGTTGCTGTGAGGTATGATGCCACGGTACTCTACCTAGGGTGATAGCTTGAGACTCCGTCCCGAAAGAAAAAGTCCGTTGCAAGACCATACCAAGGGCCTGATGGACAATCTCAAAACCACAGTAAGATAATAAGTACCTGAAAAGTCAAGTCTTTAACAGTTCAAAGGCAAAGATGATGGAAGACAAAGTCTGACAAAAATTACTACTACTACAGACTAGACAAGCTAAAGTTTAGGAGCAGAAACAAAAGCCAAAGAATAAGAAGCTTGGTCTAGGTCTTAAATATCATCAACAAAAGTTAAGTGCATTAAACTTAGATGAAAAAGGTTTCAATTCCTAAAGTTATGCCTGGCACAGTGGCTCATGTCTATAATCCTAGCACTCTGAGAGGCTGAGGTGGGTAGACAGCTTGAGCTCTGGAGTTCCAGACCAGCCTAAGCCAGAGCGAGACCTCATCTCTAAATATAGCCGGATGCTGTGCTAGGCGCCTGTAGTGCCACTACTTAGGAGGCTGAAGCAAGAGAATCCCTTGAATCCAAGAATTTGAGGTTGCTGAGAGGTATGACCCCATGGCACTCTACCAAAGGCAACAAAATGAGACTCTATCTCAAAAGAAAATAAGGTTATAACGCTCAAGATTTAGGGGGAAAAAAGCAAATTTTCATTTTATCTAGTAGACCCTCCCTAGTTGACCACCTCAAGTTGACTTAATTTTCATAGACAGGACAGATACCACATATACTCAATGGAAATTCCTTATGTTGACCAGTTTATGACAGTCCCTTGGGTGGTGAACTTACAGAAGTTCCACTATATTAGCAAATCAAAGCTACCAACACTTAAAAAGAATTATGTACCTTGACCACGCATGAGTTATCTCAGTAATAAGTGGTTGATTAACAACCAAAAATCTAAAACTGGGCATTTGGGAAAAGTAGTGGTGATTGACACCTGTAATCCTAGCATAGGTGTGAGGCTGAGGCAAGAAGATCCCTTGAGCTCAGGAGTCAGGCCTCAAGGCCAGTCTGAAAAAAAGCAAGACCCCCATCTCAGCAAAAAATAGAAAAATTAAGCCCTGAATTGTGGTGGGGGCCTGTAGTCCCAGCTACTAGGGAGGGTGAGGCAGAACTGCCTAAACCGAGGAATTTGGGGTTGCTGTGAGCTGTTTATGCCATAGCACTCTAGCCTGGGGCAACAAAAGTGAGCCTGTCTAAAAAAAGAAAAAGAAAAAGGCCAATTTTAGATTCTTTAAGACATCTTCTGACTACCCACCACATTCTTTTCCACTTTTCACCTGAACCTCTTCACATATACAAATTATTGCCAATTTTTTCAAATAAAATGTTTGATATGGTTTTTTATCTTCTTTATTTAATAATTATTTTTTATTAGATCATAACTTTGTACACTGATGCATTTATGGGGTTCAGGGTACTACTTCAATATACAATGTGAAATATTTACATTGAACCAAGGAACACATTCATCACAATTATACTCACTTCTTTTTTTTTTTTGAGACAGAGCCTCAAGCTGTCCCCCTGGGTAGAGTGCCATAGCATCACAGCTCACAGCAACCTCCAACTCCTAGGCTCAAGTGAGTCTCCTGCCTCAGCCTCCCAAGTAGCTGGGACCACAGGTGCCCACCACAATGCCCGGCTATTTTTTGGTTGCAGCTGTCATTGTTGTTTGTCGGGCCGGGACTGGATTCAAACTCGCCACCTTAGGTGTATGTGGCTGGTGCCTTAGCCACTTGGGCTACAGGCACCGAGCCTCTTAATAGTTTTGAAATGTACCATTGCATCATGCACATTAGGTGAGGTCCCCCGAATATTCTCCCTTCTCCCATATCCCCTCTCCCCAGCCCTCTCTCTCTTCCCTTCTATTTTATGGACTACAGTTATATTTTGCCATTTGTATGATTGTATAGGTGGTTATATATTGATTTCATACTAGTATTGAGTACACTGGATACTTTTTTTTCCACTCTTGGGATACTTTACTAAGAAGAATATGTTCCAGGTAAACATAAAAGATGTGAAGTCTTTGTCTTTTATGGCTGCATAGTATTCCATGGTGTACATAAACCACAATTTGTTAATCCATTCATGGGCTGATGGGCACTTGGGCTGTTGCCATGTCTTGGCTATTATGAATTGGGCTGCAATTAACATTCTGGTGCACATGTCTTTGTTGTAAAATAATTTTTGATCATCTTGGTATATACCTAGTAGAGGAATTACAGGATCAAATGGTAGGTCTACTTTTAGTTCCTTGAGTGTTCTCCAAACTTCTTTCCAAAAAGGCCTTATTAGCTTGCATTCCCACCAGCAGTGTAGAAGTGTTCCCTTCTCTCCACATCCACGCCAGCATCTGTAGTTTTGGGATTTTGTGATGTGGGCTAATCTTACTGGAGTTAGATGATAGTTTGATATGGTTTTTGAAGTACTCAGGTAGAGATTAACAATCTCAATGTCTCTGTCACTGATGGTACTGGTTTTTGTTTTGTTTTGTTTTTTTGAGACAAGAGTCTCACTTTGTCGCCCTCAGTAGAGTGCTGTGAGTCACTGCTCACAGCAATCTTAAACTCTCAGACTTAAGCAATCCTGTTGCCTCAGCCTCCCAAGTAGCTGGCACTACAGACACCCACCACAATGCCCAGCTATTTTTAGAAATGAGGTCTTGCTCTGTCTCAGGCTAGCCTCCAACTTGTGAGCTCAAGCAAAACCACCTGCCTCAGCCTCCCAGAGTGCTAAGATTATAGGCGTGATTATAGTGCTAGGATTATACCGCACCCAAAAACTAATACTATTTTTAAAAACATGTACATGATATACTACCACCTTTTTAATAACATGGGTGGCATATACTGTTCTTATTTGCACAGAGAAGGACTAGGCAGGCATTAGTTATTTCCTAGGTAGCGGAGTTTCTCCATATGCTCTGCTGTAAGCTACTCCCCTCCTCTCATTTTGTTCTCAGGTCAACTCCAACTTCCTCATTCCTTTCCAATCCATCTATTTAAACAGCTTGTCCATGTTCTATTGTCAACAAACTGCCCTACATCTTTTATCTTTCACCTCCACCTCTTCTTTTCTTTTTTTTTGAGACAGAGCCTCAAGCTGTCCCCTGGGGTAGAGTGCCATGGCATCACAGCTCACAGCAACCTCCAACTCCTGGGCTCAAGCGAGTCTCCTGTCTCAGCCTCCCAAGTAGCTGGGACCACAGGCGCCTACCACAACGCCCAGCTATTTTTTGGTTGCAGCCATCATTGTTGTTTGGCGGGCCCAGGCTAGATTTGAACCTGCCACCTTAGGTGTATGTGCCTGGCACCTTAGCTGCTTGAGCCACAGGCACCTAGCCCACTTCTTCTTTTCAATGCCTATTTTCTAATCCACAAATATTTCTCAGCTGAATGTGTACCAGTATATTAGAAATGAATAGCTGTGGCTCGGCGCCTGTGGCTCAAGTGGCTAAGGTGCCAGCCACATACAGCTAAGGTGGCGGGTTCGATTCCAGCCCGAACCCACCAAACAACAATGATGGCTGCAACCAAAAAGTAGCCGGGCGTTGTGGCAGGCACCTGTGGTCCCAGCTACTTGGGAGGCAGAGGCAGGAGACTTGCTTCAGCCCAGGAGTTGGAGGTTGCTGTGAGCTGTGATGCCACAGCACTCTACCCAGCGGGACAGCTTGAGGCTCTGTC
>NW_003852484.1:370591-379449 GCF_000181295.1 Otolemur garnettii | reverse complement strand
AAACAGAAAGTACTGGTAAATGTAACAAATTCATTTATTTCTCTCAATCCCCATGCCACAGCAACAATTCAGATCACTATCCTCTCTTGCCTGAACTGCTGTGAGAGTTTCCTCATCTTAAGCTTGACTTTTCCTGGACAACCTCCTTCTCTCATGACTTAGCTATATCATTCTTCTACTTCTCTAACTTTATAAAAGAACTTTACTCCTTCTTGCTCCCAAGGTCACTCCCATTGTTTTCCTAGCACCAAAAAAACTGCTTTGCAGTTTGTTTGTTTTTTAAACCTTCACCAGCACTTCACCTAGCCATACACATATACTGAAAACAGATCATCAACTGAAAGTGCTACACCACTTGGACTTTAACTTCAGAGATACCCTTTTTTTAAAAACTGCAACCACCAAGGGTGGTGCCTGCAGCTCAGTGAGTAGGGTGTCAACCCCATATACCGAGAATGGTGAGTTTGAACCCAGGCCCAGCCAAACTGCAACAACAAAAAATAAACAAAATAAAAAATAAAAACCACAACCACTTCAGAATCTACAATAGTTATACACTGCTCTTTACTTTCATCTGACTTCACTTGTCCCCCTATGTAATTTAAGCCTGTCCATCAGCCTTTAACACTGCCCTCTCCAGAATATCATGACCTTTCATTATACTCACTACACTTCTCTCCAGTGATAGACAATCCTTACCATCTGTTCTCTCCACTCCCACGCACTGGGTGTTAAGCACCACCAAAAAGCTATGAAATCTTCCACAACAGATTCATTCTAAATACAACTCTCTATCTCATTGACTAATCAAAATCATTTTCATATTTAAATCCTTAATCCCATCAAATACTCAATCTCTTCCATAAAATTCCCTCAAATCACACCTTCTCCACCTGTAATCAAATCCTCTTCACAATTTCTAAAATGCTGTATCTTCAACCATCTGTTATTTCTTGTCTCCAGTTTTAGAATAAGAGTTGTTCTTCCTTCTTAAACTAAACTTCTTAATTTAATTCCTACTTTCATTGCTTCCATATTTATCCAATTCACTCAGTAAAACTCCCATGCATTCTGGTCTCTAAACCATTCTCTTGAAGACTATACCCCCTCAAAAATCTATGTACTAAATACTATGACTGACCACCCAAGTTTTTATCCTCTCTTTGGCAATGACATTTGACCCACCTACCTTGGTTTATATCACTACACCACATGATTTTACTCTAATTCCTATTTTCATTCTATCTCCACTAACTACCACTCCTCTCCTTAATCCAAATTGTGGGTATTTCTCCAAGTTCTGTCCTGGAGCTTCCCGTAATTCTCTCCCACTCAGGGTCTCATCCCTTAGCACTGCTTCTACATTTTCAATGTGCACACGGATATCTTTCTCCAGCTCCCAAAAATAATGTTTAAACCATCACCTTCTGGTACAATCTAATTTATTTCTGAGGAATCAGAATATATAATGATTTCTTTTTTGTTGTTCGGTTTTGAGTTTTTCCTTTTTCTTGGAGGCGGGGTGTTGTTTTAATAATGATTTCTTTTCAACTAGATTTTTCAACTTTTCCTTCAATTAACACCTCAATTATCAGTCTAAATAATTTCACAACCATCAGTGCCCTACGAAATCCAGAATTAGTAGCTTCAATTATCAACTCTATGTTTGTATTCCCAAATCTCTATTGGACCTCCTTCTTCAATTTCTACCCAGTATTTTTAACTCTAGCTAGGTAACTCCCCCTAGATCAGTGGTTCTCAACCTTCCTAATGCTGCAACCCTTTAATACAGTTCCTCATGTTGTGGTGATGGCCAACCATAAAATTATTTTCATTGCTACTTCATAACTGTAATTTTGCTAGTTATGAATTGTAATATAAATATCGATATGCAGGGTGTATTTAGGAGACCCCTGTGAAAGAGTCGTTTGACCCTGAAGGAGTTGCAACCCACAGATTGAGAACCACTGCCCTAGATACTTTCATTGGTGCTTCATACACAAAGTCAATGTGTCTTAAAACACCAAAATAGTTCTGCTAACTGATCCAATAATTTCTGTTAATGACACCACTACTAAGTCATCTAGATCAAAAGCCCTAACTTTTTTCTCCACTGTTTCCCAAAAATTCATTAGCTATCAATCCCTTCCTTTCTTTGAGATACTTCTTATATCTCTCCCTTTCCTTCTATTCACATATCACTATCCCAACTTAGACCCTCAAGACTTCACCCTTTTGCCATAACCTTCTAACTATCTCCCAGTTTTCAGGTTCTCTTCGTTACAAAAAGATCACCAGATTAGGATAGTAAGTCCTGTCTTTCTTCTCCATTGAAAAATCATCAATAGCTCCTGGAACCCAAAACTCCTTAAACTTCCAAAAAAAAGAAACCATCTAACTGTACAGCAATCATAGTATGAATAAATACACTGTGATATACTCATATAATGGTATATTGATAGCAATGAGAAAGAATGAACTGTTACTGCATGCAACATGGATGAATCTTACAAATGTGCTGGTTGAGCAAAAGAAACCAGACATTGGCCTTTTTTGTCATGACAAGGGGTCCATTTGTTGTCTGTGGCAAACATATCTTGCTCTTGCTGTGTAAACCTTTCTCTTACTCAATAAACTTTGTTTCACACTTGGAAAAAAAACAAAAGAAAAAGAAACTAGACACAGAAGTATGATTCCACTTACAAGAAATTCAAAAACACACACTACTACTCTATTATGATAGAGGCCAGAATAATAGTTAATTATGGTTGGAGAAGGTAACAACCTGGAAGTAAAACACGAGAGAGCCTTCTGGGATACTGGACTACTGTATATACTAAATTGGGTGGCAGCAACATAAATGTATACCTAAGAAAAATTCATTAACCTGTACCCTTTACAATGGAATGTTTTATGGTATATATTTCAATAAATAAATTTTCAAAATCTGGTTTAGCCTGGATTTTGAGATTTTTCTACCTACTTTCCAGATTTACTTCCCTCCATCCTTCAAAATGGCCACTAACCTGGGTATGTTTAGGAAACATACCTAGAACTTTTCTCACTATCACTCATACCACACTCCCTTTTCCTGGAATGCCAACTCTCACTATCTTGCCTACTGTATAATCCCGTTTATCCTCCTTCAAGGTCTAAGCTACACACAACTTTCTCTACGAAGTCAACCCTGACCAAACCTGTTATGTATTTGTTATCATAGATGTGTATACATTTTGTCCCTAAATTCCTAAAGAACTTGGGATGTGTCATCTATCAATACATATACTTTATACCACCTACTTCATACCACCTAGAAAACTGTACACAGGAAGTATAAAAAAAAATCCCCTGGGGCGGTGCCTGTGGCTCAAAGGAGTAAGGTGCAGCCCCCATATGCCAGAGGTGGTGGGTTCAAACCCAGCCCCAGCCAAAAACTGCAAAAAAAAAAAAAAAAAAAATCCCCTGAATGAATAAATTCTGGCAGTCCATCAAAAGCACATTCAATCTAAACAATCCTCCTATCCATCCATCCATCACTGTCTCTACTCACAATTCATTCCATAGTTTACATATTTAATCATTCAACAAATAGAGCACCTATTACATGAAAGAAATTATAACTATCTACTTTAATGTACCCCATTAAACTTCAAAAAATGTATTTCATGGCTCAGCGCCTGTGGCTCAAGCAGCTAAGGCAACAGCCACATACACCTGAGCTAGAGGGTACGAATCCAGCCCAGGCCCACCAAACAATGATGGCTGCAACAAAAAATAGCCAGGCGTTGTGGCAGGCGCCTGTAGTCCCAGCTACTTGGGAGGCAGAGGCAGGAGAATCGCTTGAGCCCAGAAGTTGGAGGTTGCTGTGAGCTGTGATGCCACGGCACTCTAACCAGGGCGACAGCTTGAGGCTCTGTCTCAAAAAAAATAAATAAATAAAAGTATTCCACTTTTGGCTTCTGCCATTTGAATATTTCCGAAATTCTAAATTTCCAGGCACCTTCCCCTCCTTACTACCTCCGATCACATCCTATTCCCTCATATTCCCTCACTCTAATCCTATTGCTACTAAAAGTCAAGTCTTTCTTGAATTACTTTCTACAACAGCTTCCTAACTGGACCTCTCATCTCCAATACTACTACTCTACCACCACACTGCCCCCAATCTATCCTATAAGCTAAAGTATAGCTACTATCAGATTAAAACATCTAATATGCAGTTCTTGGCTCAATTCTCTACTCATAAAGTACAGCAACTATACCATAATGATATGCATACTTTAGTCCTTGTTACCATACTTTAATTCTCAAGTCCTCACAACCACCCTTGCCAACAAGGTATAATGATTATCAATTTCCGGATGAGAAAATTGAGACTCTGGCTCAGCGCCTGGACTCAAGTGGCTAAGGCGCCAGCCACATACACCTAAGGTAGCAGGTTCAAATCCAGCCCAGGCCTACCAAAACAACAATGATGGCTGCAACCAAAAAGTAGCCGGGCGTTGTGGCGGGCGCCTGTGGTCCCAGCTGCTTGGGAGGCAGAGGCAGGAGACTCAATTGAGCCCAGGAGTTGGAGGTTGCTGTGAGCTGTGATACCACAGCCCTCTACCCAGGGGGACAGCTTGAGGCTCTGTCTCAAAAAAAAAAAGAGAAAACTGAGACTCAGAAAGGAAGCAATTCTCCATAATCACAGAGCAGATAAATAGGACAAGACTAAAACCCAGCATCTGTTTGCTTCCTAAGCACATCATCATATCAAATACAAACTACTCAGCTTAGCTTTCAGGGGCATCAATTTTCTACCCAATCCCAACTGATTCTTCCTACCCTGTATCTTTTTATGCCTTATTCATGACTGGTGTTCCAAATTACATGTTGTGATCAATTATTTAGTTGGTCATGAAATCAGTTTAACGGGTGACAACTGACTTTATTTTTCCCCTCAAGCAGCTTTTTCTTTTTAGTCAAACAATAGAAAACATCCAAGTACATACAACATGGTAAAGACAGTTACTGCATTCAGAAACTTTGTTTTACATATATGCACAAACATAAATATATGTACGTATTAGCTGATTATGTGACATCTATTTCTTTTTGTAGGTCACAACTTAAAATTAAAAAATCACCATTCCCCACATATCTGAGGCTTCTCACCTTCAAATCTTCGCTTATGCTAATCCCCCAGGATGGAAAACTCTCTTTAAGTAATCTCTGCCAAATGAGAATCCTACCCATCCCTTCAAAGGCTAGCTAAAATTCTACTTTTATACCACTAAAATGTGGTCCCAGGTTTTTCCCTACTCAAATGCATTTTTACCTTTTGACTTCAGGAACATTTGGTATTTTTCTTATAACAACATTTATGATCATAGTGCAGGTATTTATGCACAAGTCCAGCTCCCCTACTAGAATAGAAATCCCAAAAGATTTATTCCTGACTGCAAAGCAGCATATGCTTTTGCATATGACAATTATCTATTAGAGAAAATTCATCTCTTCATTTTCTGAAATCTTCAGTTATAAATCAACACAATAATTTCCACTACATTCCAAACTTCTGTTAACACTCATCCTCAGAATAGCCCTTTCACATAATCAATCCTCTTTTTTTTTTTTTTTTTTTTGAGACAGAGTCTCAAGCTGTCCCCTTGGGTAGAGTGCTGTGTGGCATCACAGCTCACAGCAACCTCTAACTCCTGGGCTCAAGCGAGTCTCCTGCCTCCGCCTCCCAAGTAGCTAGGACCACAGGCGCCCACCACAACGCCCGGCTATTTTTTTGGTTGTAGCCATTGTTGTTTTGGCGGGCCTGGGCTGGATTCGAACTCGCCACCTTAGGTGTATGTGGCTGGTGCCTTAGCCACTTGAGCCACAGGCACCGAGCCACATAATCAATCCTCTTTAAGTTCCACCTTCTCAAACATTCCCTAAACATAACCTGTTATATTTCAATCTCTTCCTTCTCTCAGAATCACCCTTTCTAACAGACAACACCTTTCTTTCCTTCCCCATCTGCTTATTTTCCACTTTATTCCTAGATCTCTAACATCCACACTGACAGATCTTATATTATTTAGACATTTTTCTTTCTTCATCTTCTTTTCAACTAGACCTCCTTGAATTATTTCCATTCATTTCTAGTGCATACATGTTTGTCAGCCCCACTAAGTCCTCTGCAGAAAAAGGCAGTTTACTAATAAATGAAAAATAAACAGAAAACATATAGATAATTCAGAGCTCCTAAATTATCTCAAACATCATCTCATTCATTCATTTATTCAACAAGCTTATGTCTACTGGACACATGCCCTCAGTTTTCTATTCTGTAATTCAAAAAGCAGCTTTGAGAAGTATGCAGGAAAATGCCAGGATAACACAGCCAAGTTGACTCATGCTCTTCACTCACAGAAACCAAGTAATTTGTGGGGTGCAGGCTCAGAAAAGAACAAACTAAAAGTTACACTAGGCATAGATGGAAACAGACCCCACAGTTGTTTTAAGGGGTTTAACATCTACTCAACAAATGTGAATTTGAAAAGGAACAAACCAGTGGGAGTAGCTAAAATGAAACAGGCAGAAAGCATTCAGCCAAAAATAGATCCAGACTCTAGGTTCATTCTAGGGCTGCAAGAGAAATTCGGAGCCATTTAGTTCCTCTCTGAGATCCCTAAGGAAACCTTTCAAATATCTAGCTAAAGTATGGTTCACTTAAATCCTTTTGCCAAACCTTAGCCAATGTTCATTTCTCCATTCCCTGAACTCCTACAGCACTTACTATCTGTAAAACCCATTTGTGAACTTAATCATAAACCATCTTGTTCAAAGTAAAGAAACTAACTGTTAACAAATACACCCAAATGTATTTACATATTCAAATCCGTGTGGTTATCTTAAAGTAAGTTACCTTGGGAGGCTACTACTTACTCATTTATCCACTCCATCCATTTAACCATCTGATACAGTCAACCCATATTTTAGTGCCTAACTACAGGAAAAGCTATCACTACTGTTCAAAGTATTTCCCACTTCCTCTTTGAGTTTTCTAAATTCAGGTAATAATTCAACCAAGAAACTCACTCCCATGTTAGCAGTTAACTAAATTTAAAGCAAAACTATTCTTTATTCACTCTATTTGATATTGATTGATGTTTACCACTTCTAAAAATCAAAACTTTCAAAGTGATAAGAGTTGTCACCAGGGCGGCACCTGTGGCTCAAAGGAATAAGGCGCCGCACCCCATATGCCGGAGGTGGTGGGTTCAAACCCAGCCCCATCCAAAAACTGCAAAAAAAAAGACTTGTCACCAATGAGATTCAGAATAAGATTATACCTCAAATTATTTATAAATGTGTGATTATGAACTCCTAAAAAAGAGGGACCATGTTTTACTCACCTCTAGAGGCCTCCTCCCCCAACAGCACACAATAGGTACTTGATAAATAGGTAAATTATATAGAATTGTGCCAGAAACTCAGAAGGAATGTAATTCAGAAAAAGAAGTGCACCAGCTCAGTGCCTGTGGCTCAAGTGGCTAAGGCACCAGCCACATACACCTAAGGTGGCAGGTTTGAATCCAGCCCAGGCCCACCAAACAACGATGGCTGCAACTAAAAAAAAAAATAGCCAAGCGTTGTGGCGGGCGCCTGTGGTCCCAGCTACTTGGGAGGCGGAGGCAGGAGACTCACTTGAGCCCAGGAGTTGGAGGTTGCTGTGAGCTGTAATGCCACAGCACTCTACCCAGGGGGACAGCTTGAGGCTCTGTCTCAAAAAAAGAAAAGAAAAAGAAGTGTACCAAGGCCAGAGACCGTGGCTCATACCTGTAATCCTAGAACTCTGGAAGGCCAAAGCAGGTGGATAGCTTGAGCTCATGGGTTAGAGAACATCCTGACCAAAGAACGAGACCCCCGTCTCTACTAAAAATAGAAAAACTGAGGCAAAAGGATCACTTGAGCCTGACCTGGAGGTTGCTCTCAGCTATGACGCTACAGCACTCTCTACCAAGGGTGACAGTTTGAGACTCTGTCTCAAAAAAAAAAAAAAAAAGAAAAAATGTTCCAAAAATTTCTGAACATTACTACTGAAAATAACTTCCAAAATATAAAAATTATCATGTGGAGATATAATTTTGATATTTGATTTTTAAAAATCTATTTTCTCAGCTCCACGCCTTTACCTCAGTGGTTAGGGCGCCAGCCACATGCACCAGGGCTGGTGGGTTTGAACCCAGCCCAGGCCTGCTAAACAAAAAAACAGCCCATAACTGGGTGTTGTGGTGGGCGCCTGTAGTCCCAGCTACTTAAGAGGCTGAGGCACCCTAGACCCCAACAGTTTGAGGTTGCTGTGAGCTATGATGCCAAAGCATTCTACCAAGGGCAACATAGTAAGACTCTGTCTCAAAAAAAAAAAAAAAAGGCAGCACCAGCAGCTTAGTCAGCAGGTGGCGAGGTTCGAACTGTCCCAACCAGCTAAAAAAACAAGGACAACTGCAACAAAGAAAATAGCCCGGCGTTATGGTGGGCACCTGTAGTTGGAAGGCTGAGGCACACTTACGCTCAAGAGTTTGAGGTTGCTGTGAGCTGTGATGTCACAGTACTCAACTGAGGGCAACATAGTGAGACTTTGTCTCAAAAAAAATATATATATATATAGGACCCCACCTATGGTGCATCTTACAACAGTACATGTGAAATTTACTAAATGTAGAATATAAATGTCTTAACACAATAACTAAAAAAAATGCCATGAAGGCTATGTTAACCAGTTTGATGAAAATATTTCAAATTGTATATAAAACCAGCACATTGTACCCTATGACTGCATTAATGTACACATAGCTATGATTTAATAAAAAAAAAAA
>NW_003852484.1:361530-369566 GCF_000181295.1 Otolemur garnettii | reverse complement strand
CGTGGCTGGCGCCTTAGCCGGTTGAGCTATAGGCGCCGAGCCTATTAAGCCTTAAGAATCAGAATGTTCTGAGTTTTTCCAGAGATTAAAGAAAGTCTCAGCTCTAGAGCAAGTTACAATCTCTCATTTGCAAAACAAAGAGAATAATTCGCATAAACAAATACAAAATTTAGCAGTACATAATATACACATAAATTCAGTTGCTACTAAAAGTAAGGAAGACTTTCAAGAGGTGCTATTACTTAAAAAAAGACTTCCTAAAAGAAGTAAAGCAGTATTTTCCTATTCTCCCCAATATCCATCATGCTGACTTACATATGAGAATACAAATTTCAAAAGCAGTTTATGACTCTTCCTACTATATGAGCAGTATAGTTTTTTCCATCACATCCCCAACATACTAGTGACTTAAACATGCTAATTCTCTTATATCTTCCATAAATTTTAGTCTCACGATTATAAAGTAAATTTCCTTCACATCAACCATATCCAAATACCCTTAGAGTTCTTTACCTTTTCTCTAGCCTCCCCCCAAATTATCATAGCCCCCATCAAACCCTCATCCTTGTCTCCCCTTTTCAGCACACTTCCCCATCCCTCCTTTCCCACAAAAAAAAGAAACACTCATGCCCATGCCAATCCATTCCTTCCTAAAAACATAAGAATTGCCATAGAAGCCTGGAAAGAATATTTAAGGGCCACTTTAATACATTTCCAGATTTTCCACATTAAAACTCTCCAGAAACTGTCAAAGAACACAGCAACCAATTTCAAGATGAACAATTATACCAGTGCCCTGCTCCAGAACAAATTTTACTCCAGATTAAACTAGTGTCAGATTAGAAGACACTTTAGTCTCACCCCTTCCATGTTTCTATAGGATTGTTGCAATTCCATTTTAATCCATTCTATCTTCCTTCCTCAAATCACTGTCAAACAACTCATAATCTCTAACCAGCAAATCTTATGTTCCAAAGATGCTGTTTCCTACAACACAGTCTTTTGTACAGGTCCATTTAGGAGTAGGGTGCTGGCCCCAGATGCCAGAGGTGGTGGGTTCAAACCCAGCCCTGGCCAAAAATAAATAAATAAATAAATTTCCCTGTATCATCTCACCTAGTGTTTCCAGTTTATTAACTGCCCTCTCTACTTCAGGAAAGAAAGCTCTTTCTAGTCTAACTCCTCATCTAACAGAATTGGAGATGTCAAGAAACTGAAGGGACTCTAAAATGAAGGGTTTAAGCATATTAAACATACAAAGACATCAAATAAAAACTAAAATAATAACTATCACAAGATGAGAAGGAAGGGCATAATGTGAACAACACAAATACTTTTCATCATAGACGTCTTCTGACTTCCTTGATGTCATTTAGACAAATTAAGAAGTAACAGGACGGGCCTGGTGGCTCACACCTATAATCTCAGCATTGTGGGAGGACGAAGCGTATCCGGAGTTGGAGACCAGCCTGAGCAAAGCGAGACCCCCATCTCTATTAAAAATAGAAAAACTAGCTGGACATCATGGCAGGCACCCTGTGAGCTATGACCCCAAGGCACTCTACCCAGGGCAACCAAGTGAGCCTCTGCCTCAAAAATAGATAGATAAATAAATAAATAACAGTATTTGACTATTACAAGAAATAGTAGTACATGCCTATTAGACCTAGAAAAAAAGCATAAGACTACAAAAATTAATGCTTAAAAGCAATAGCCTCTGGAAAGTGGGACTGCAATGGACAGGTGAGGTAAGACAAGGGCTTTTGCTTTTCATTGTAAGTCCCTTCAGAACAATTTTTTAAATCACACACAAGTATTAATAATAATTTAAAAGAGAGCAAAAAAAATTTTAAAGAGAAAAACACTAATTATGTACTATATTTAAATACACTCTATTTACAAAAATGGAAAGAACATATAATATACAGTGCTGGTGAGGAGGAGGAAAGGAAAACTGGTTCTCTCAAACTATGACGACAAGGAAGATGGGTACTTTGTAATAAAACCCTTCAAAATTCTAAATGTACCAAGAAAGTTTTCCAAATTTTTTAAATAATAATCCTGGGTTATTTCTATGAGAAAATTGTAATTAAAGAAATCCCCTCTCCTTTTTAATGCTAAATTATCATCCTCCTTTAGAGGTATTTGCTAAAAGAATGATTGAATTTTCCCTTCCCTCTCCAAATTTCCTCATTAATCCTTTGACCCTCTGCTTCCATAAAAAGATTTTCCATACTTAACATGCATTATCACCACCTCTTTAGTTGAAAAACTACAAGATAATGTATATAACAAAAACGAATAACAAAAGGTTAAAAACATCCAGGTAAATTTTAAGAGTATGGTTCTAGTCCAGTGTTCTCTTTTGGAAATCTAGTCTAGTGCGAGCTCACCAAATCCAGAGAGAGCTTGGTTCGTCTCCTGAGATGCTAATCCTCCCTCCAACCTGGCTCTAGAATCATAAAGTCTCTTCAAGTTCTCCTAGACCTTATAATAACCACTCTGACCTTGCAACCTATGATCAAAACCTATTCTAGATCGTCCATTCTGCAGCCCCACACTTTTGCTGGCTGTTACATTTTCTTCAATGTCACCATGTCTCAGTGAGACAGTACTCACTCTCACCAGAGGACTTTAGCAGCTCACATCAGGAACTATGAACAGCAAAAGATATCCCACCATGCCTAGAGTTACAGGACCAATCTAACCAACCTGACTAATTTACATAGCTACAAATGGAGCCTCCAAGGAAGGGCTACCATGCATGTACCCCCACCCTGGACATTAATTATAATCTTGTGTACTGCAATCCAGGCTGAATAATATAGCACTAGCTTTCCTGGACCAGATAAGCTGGGCAGTGAAGAAGAAAATCGCCAACTCAAGTAATTTCCATTTCAGCATTTGCCAGGATAGTGTTCATTCAGCCTCTGGTAAGTCACAGTATTTCAAATATGTTAAAATCTAAATTCCATGTCCCAGAGAATCCCCACAGGTCAGGCCCTTTCTCCAGGTCTGTTTCAGAGATTGTCCTATTCACCGGTGCAAGTCTAAAATGTCTCAGACCCAAATACAAACCAAGGTCTAATTCTCAGTGACCCCACTCACAGCCAAAACCCACACTTACCAGATGTCATCTACTGAAGAGCCCACACAGGTTCAGAACTAGGCCATCCTGGCCCATCTGGAATAACTCTTTAGTCCTTAGGCCAATATTTATTAATTGGACTACATCTGTCTGTTCTATTATGCATTCCCTGCATCTTCTCTAATATTTAGCACTCCCTCTTGCTCCAAACGATATCCTTTCTATTCACGGGAACTCTTATATCCCTTCTTTCCTTTCCTTAGAAATGCTTCAGTTCTTTCCATAATGAAACATCTAACGTAACTGCACAATGAACAACCTCCAGAATCCTCACGACTCCTCCACAGCCACCCCCTGCATTCCTCCACCTATCCGGCATCTTTCCTCTGGCCTCTCCCGGCTCACACTCCCACTATGTTTCCTGCGAGCATTCCCTTTTCTCTAGCCCCTGCCCTTCCCTTCTCCCAAAGAGCACACTCTGGCAGCAACAGCGACTGAGGCCTGCGGTGCATAAAGCACTGCACCAGGCACGGTGGACAGAGAGCTGGTGTCTCCTCAGCTTCTTCACACCGACACCCAGCACCCTCCAGACTCCCGGTGCAAACATCCCACCACCTTCCCTACCTCTGACACCCCCCTCAAGCCCCGGAGGCCAACTTCTCGCCTCCGCCGCCCCCGTCATTATCCTTTCTCAACCCCACAGCCCACCATCCGCGCCCTGCTTCCTCACGTCCCCCCGCCAGCTCCTGCGTTTCCCTCGGCCTCGGCCGGTCCCTCGGCCACCCCCAGCCTCGCTGCGGCTCGCTCCCCCCGGGGTCAGGCCGTTACCGCCGCGCGCTCCCCCCGCGCGCCGCCCCCTCCCCCTCCCCCGCCCTCCCCCGGGCCCGGGCCTGCCAGGCCGAGCGCTTTACCGCGAGCGGGCGCCGAGTCGCGCGGTCACAGACTGCAGGCGGCGGCAGCCCCAACCTTTCTAGGGGCCTTGAGAGGAGGGGAAGGGGGGAGGGGGGAGAACTTTTGCTGTGGCAGCTTCGGCAACAGCTCCCACCCCTGCGCCTTTCTCCTCTTCCTCCCCCTCCTCCTCCTCCTCTTCCTCCTTCTCTTCCTCCTCCCAGAGCAGTAGAGACGCAGACATGCCGTGGCTAGAGCGCCGCCGCGGTCGCCGCCACTGCCGGCTCGGTGCATTGTGGGAAGGCCCGCACACGGGAAGCGCACCGCGGCGCCCGCCCTCGCCTGGCGCGGCGACCTGGCTGAGAAGACGCAGCGTGGCTTCGGTTCCGGCGCCTGCGTGTCACCAGCCCAGGGTGGCCGGGGAAGCTGGCTCCGAACTGCGGGTCCCCCAAGCTGAGCTAGGGAGGAAAACATTTTGAAAAAGATCGGAACTGAGGCAATCTCTTTGAATGAGGTTCCCCCCACCTCAGCCTTAATGCCTAGCGCTCCTGAAGCGGAAGACTCCTGTGTCGGGGGCGTTCCACCCTCAGAGAATGGAGGGGTCGGGGACTTAGTGAAAAGTTATTTCCCAGAATGTCTTGGCTTTTTCGTTTATCATCTCATACCTAGCCCTCTCCCCTGCCAATTCCAGTCTTTGGCCTCTACCACCCCAAATGCCACCTGTTCCGGAAGATGCTGCCATGCGCCCTTGAGACTGGTAAACCCTGTTAGTGTCTGCGAACAGATGGAGGGTGTGAGTATAAAGATCGAGAGAACCAGTCCTGGACCTTGTTGGGCCGAATCTTGACATAGTATTTCCTTTTCAATTTCTCTGAATCCCAATCCTTGACAATCTGTATGTCAAAGATTTGTTAATGACCTTTATAGAGCTAGGATTGCACCCTTGTCTCAGCCTTTGGGGGCCCTTTAAGTAACGTTAGCCAAATTGGTGCCTTCATTCAACTAACATTTACTAGGTGCCCTGAAGTGCTTGGGCATACTGCGGTGGTTTGCAATTACTCATCTGTGTGTCCCACGCTAGTACAAGGTCAGCTATGTAACATAAAAAGATGCTTGATGAATGTTGAGTGATTTTGAGTATTAAGAATTTGCTGTGGGATGAAACACTTTCACTGCAATTTCTAAAAAATCTGATATTTAGCACCTGCCTCTCTGCAATATTTAAATATAACCTTTGATGGGAGAGAAAAGAAAGGGCATTAAAATATCTACATAACCATTTCTGGAGTTCTCTTTCCCTTGTCCACACCCACCTTCCCACCTCTTGCGAACTGAATGTTCATTTGAATAGTGCTTTTTGGCTCAACTCCAAACTCCCGCATTATGCACTTGTGATGACACCGAATTAGATTAGTGTCTGCAAGGTTAATGTTCCCTCAGGCATTAACCTTAGTAAATCGTGATGCCTGTTTAGAAATAGCTGAGGCCCAGAGGTTCAGCTTAATTTAGACACAGGTAACTAAGAAGAGCAAGGATAAGCCACAGCTCCACTATCAACTTTCCATGTGCTTTTTCCATTAAAAATATGTAAATTTTAATAAGATGACAGTGCATATTTGAATGTTAATTGCTGCAACAAACTAGTGATATAATCTACAAGGGATGATTATCTGGAGGACAGCCTTCTGGCAACTTCTAGCACCTGCAGTGACATCAAATTCAGATGTTAAAATAAAATACACCTCTGGCAGCAAAGAAGCAGACTCTCAGTATTAAGCAATGGGAAAACTAATAACTGTGAAAGGCTGAAAACTGGAAGATTACACCCAATAGGCTTGATTGATTGGTTTGCCATTAGGAATAGCTCTAGTTTTCTGTTCAGCACCATAACTAAGAAACAGTAGAGAAACAATTGTCTAAAATAGGCAAAATAAAGAGCACTGCAAGGGTAGTGACAGGAGAAGTAATGGTGAGGAGCAAGTTAAACTTCGGGAAGTATTTCTCAGCCCCAATTTGCCTCTCGGTGCTCCTCCTGCTCACCTCCCCAAACACCGGCCCTAGGTGTTGAACCTACTTTCCTTTTTGTTTTTTAGCATTTTATTATAAAATAATCATAGACTTGGAAGACATTGTAAGAATAGTACAAAGAGTTCCATTTACCCTTCACCCAGCTTTGCCCAATGGTGACAGCTCTAGTAAGATATCAACCTAAATGAAAGGCTTTCTGAAAGAAAATGATATTTATTTAGGAATAGAGCACCGCAATGAGAATATGAGCACCATAGTAAACTGTATGCATAGCAGGAAGGTAAAGGAAGACAAATACTTTTAAAGGAAAAAATGAGGATTGCCTAATTGTTTTGAGATAATTCTTAACCTTGACTACCAAGATCAGTAACAACGGTGACTCCGGTCCAAGGTTGGACAGACAGCTGCTGGGCAGATGTCCTTTTGAAAGTATTTTTTGTATAAGGTTGCAATGGCTTTTGTGCAAAGTTGTGGTTTTTGAAGTGTCTTTTGTGATAGATTTTATTGAGCATAGAAACATGAGAACTCATCTTCATAGCCTTCCCCATCTCTATATGTCAGGCATGTTTTTTTTAACACTGGTGACTTCATTTTGATTCTGACAACTTTCTGACATCCAGGAAATTGACAATGGTACATTACTGTTAACCATATTACACAACTAACTCAGTTTTTGCCATTTTTTAGCCCTTGTTCTGGGTAGTTCAATGCAACTTTATCCTGTGTACAGATTCATGTAACCACCCCTACAATCAAGGCATTGAACTATTCCATCACCACAAAAGAACTCCCTTATATTAACTTTTTGTGTTTACAAATCCCCTTCCCCACTCCACCCTCCCAATCCCAAATCTATCCTTGTCCTCCAGTAACCACTAATCTGTTCCCAATCTCTATAGTTTTGTCATTTCAAATATGTCATATGGCATGTAATCTCTTGCAATTGATATGTTTGCCTAAACATAAAGCCCAAAGAGCTCAACTCAGTGTAAAGGACACAGCCACTTCCAGCCAATGGATTCCGAGTGGACCTGTAAAGATTAGGAAATAAGAGAAGTGAGGAATCCATGTTTGGGGATGAACTTTTTCCATATGCTAAAAGTTGGCAATTCATTCTATTTTTTTAGAGCACAAAAGCATGTCTGTACTTTACAAAGAAAGATTTAAAAAAAAAAAAAAAGCATGTAAGATAAAATAGTGGGCTGGGTATGGTGGTTCACACCTGTAATCCTGGCATTCTGGGAGGCCGAGGCAGGTGGAATGCTTGAGCTTATGAGTTCAAGACCAGCCTGAGCAAAAGCAAGACCCCATCTCTACTAAAAATAGAAAAAACAGAGGCAAGAAGATCACTTGAGCCCAAGTTGGAGGTTGCTGTGAGCTATGACACCACAGCACTCTACCCAGGGCGACAGCTTGAGACTGTCTCAAAAAAAAGATATGTGATGAGCCAGATCCATCTCACAGCTACCAGTTTATCTTTTTTGATAAGGCTTAACCTGTAGAGAACAGGCAGCACTACTACAATGAGTGGGCTTCTCTGGGTCTCCCAGAGCCTTTTTCCTCTGCTGGCTCTAGAATGTGTTGTTCTTGGCCCTCTGGCTTCTCCCTCTCTTTTTTTTTTTTTTTTTTTTTTGACACAAAGTCTCACTGTACCCTCACCCAGGGTACAGTGGGCCATCAGCCTAGCTCACAGCAACCTCAAAATCCTGGGTTTAAGTGATCCTCCTACGTCAGCTTCCTAAGTAGCTGGGACTACAGGTGCCTGCCACAATGCCCAGCTAATTTTTCTGTCTCTGATAGAGACAGGATCATGCTCTTCTCAGGCTAGTCTCCAGCTCCTGAGCACAGGTAATCCTCCTTCCTCAGCCTCGCAGAACGCTAAACTAACAGGTGTGAGCCACCGTGCCCGACCCCCTCTGGCTTCTTTAAAAGAGAAATACGAGGCTCGGCGCCTATAGCTCAACCGGCTAAGGCACCAGCCACGTACACCTAAGGTGGCGGGTTTGAATCCCCAGCCCAGACCCGCCAAAAC
>NW_003852484.1:358050-360206 GCF_000181295.1 Otolemur garnettii | reverse complement strand
AAAAAAAAAAAAAAAATAGCCTTCCACCTCTGCGAACGATCTAAGGGACTGGGTACTGGGTTGCCCTACAGTTCCCCACCAACAAAGTGAGACTCTGTCTCAAAAAAAAAGAACCATTTTACACTTTCCCAAAGAAGATTATATGGCTATATAAGAACACAAGTGCTGACGTTCAAGGACTTACACATGGTCTAAGCTCATGAGAAGCTCTAAACTAATGGAGGAGACATATAAAAGGTGAGATAATTTCAACATAATGTGTTATAGACATGTCAACAGTGCTTTGGATTCCCTCACTAAGGAAGCCTGTGGACTGGCATATTTTTCTGATACCAAAACACTTGTTTATACAACTAAAAACTTACAA
Source organism: Otolemur garnettii (assembly GCF_000181295.1). Taxonomy (NCBI): domain Eukaryota; kingdom Metazoa; phylum Chordata; class Mammalia; order Primates; family Galagidae; genus Otolemur; species Otolemur garnettii. The sequence goes on along the minus strand of NW_003852484.1, from coordinate 359,839 downwards.
ACTTTTTTCGAAATTCTGGTCAAGTCTCAAATGTTATACAGACCTTTCTAAATGCTTTCTTTAGAGAAGCATTTATCTTTTGATAATTAAAAATTGTATAAGCTAGGCTGGGCACAGTGGCCCATGCCTGTAATACTAGCACTCTGGGAGGCTGAGGTGGGTGGATAGCTTCAGCTCATGGATTTGAGACCAGCCTGAGCAAAAAGCAAGACTGTCTCTACTAAAAATAGAAAAACTGAGGCAAGAGGATTGCTTGAGCCCAAGAGGTGGAGGTTACTGTGAGCTATGACGCTACAGCACTCTATCCAGGGCAACAGCTTGAGATTCTGTCTCAAAAAAAAAAAAAAAAAAAAAAACAACATTATACAAGCTTTGAGGTAAGTCCTTTAAATACAGGCATCTCCAATACATTTCCTTCAAATAATGGCAGAATTATCCTCCACATTCCATGAACAAGATATGAACCAGAAACATTGAAGAGCAAGTTGAAAATTACATCAAAGTGATTTACAGACGTGGAAATGAATGATACGATAGCATGTATGATAAAGTAGATAAACTTTCTGGTGGGAAGAGACTTAACTTTTCATTCTGCAATTGGTATTTCCTAAAGGCAATTATTATATACTTTTCTGAAGAACATTATACAGCTATATAGCCTTCATTCTATCCCTTATTTAAAAAATAAAAAAGGTGGCTCGGTACCTGTAGCTCAAGCGGCTAAGGCGCCAGCCACATACACCTAAGGTGGTGGGTTCGAATCCAGCCCGGGCCCGCCAAACAACAATAATGGCTGCAACCAAAAAATAGCCGGGCGTTGTGGTGGGCACCTGTAGTCCCAGCAACTTGGGAGGCTGAGGCAGGAGACTCACTTGAGCCCAGGAGTTGGAGGTTGCTATGAGCAGTGAAGCCATGGCACTCTACCCAGGGAGACAGCTTGAGGCTCTGTCTCAAATTAAATAAATAAATAAGTTACCCATGCAGTGGTTCATGCCTGTAATCCTAGCACTCCAGGAGGCAAATGGGGGAGGATTGCTTGAGCTCAAGAATTCGAGACCAGCCAAGCAAGAATGATACCCCATTATAACTAAAAATAGAAAAATTAGCTGGGCATCATGGCGTGGCATGTGCTTTCAGTCCCAGCTGCTACTCAGGAGACTGAGGTAAGAGAATCACTTGAGACCAAGAGTTTGAGTTCTCTGTGAGCTGCTCCATGAGGATGTTGATGATGATGACACCACTACACTCTACCCAAGGCACCAGAGTGAGACTCCAGGAGCTTGGAGCAAGTTGATTTGGGGTTTTGTTTGTAAGAAAATAAGTTTCAGTGTCACCTGTAAAGTCATTACCCATGTAGCCTTGGGTAGATGTCATCTGAGTCTGCATGTGTCCACCCCAAGACCTCTAGCATGGACAAATGACAAATAACTGATATACATAAGGAGAGCCCCAAGTCAGCAAGGACTATTTGGGGCATTATGTTCAAAAAGCCAGGGAAGTTTGCAGTACTTTGGGAAAGTTTCCATTGTTGGTGATGGTGGTGGTGGTGGTGTTTGAAAGAGGGTCTCGCTCTGTAGCACAGACTGAGTGCAGTGGCACAACTGTAGCTCACTACAGCCTCCCACTACTGGGCTCAAGCAGTCCTCCCACCACAGCCTTCCATGTAGCTGGGACTACAGGCATGTGCCACAATACCTGGGTAAATTTACCTTTTGTTGGGACAGTGGTCTCACTGTGATGATCAGGTTGGTGTTGAACTCCTTGCCTTTTCTTTTTTTTTTTTTTTTTT
>NW_003852484.1:355805-357160 GCF_000181295.1 Otolemur garnettii | reverse complement strand
AAAAAAAAAAAAAAGAAAAGAGAAGTCTTGGGTACAGTTTAGTTGCTGTGAAACTTTTATTATATATCCTTATTCACATGTTGTAAGAAACACTGTTACCACCAGTCTTCAGAAAAAAATCATAGAAGCTATATTCTAGAACCTTAGGAAAGGGAGATGAGGGCATCAAAATCTGAATATATAGTACCAATGTCATTAAATATACATGAAGCACGGATTTTCATACATATATTAATTCAAATGTTTAACATTTACTTTATAGACTCTATATATCAAGCGATATATATATATATATGTACAGATATATATCCCCACTGTGCTGTCCCATCTCTGCAGATCCTGTCTTCTGTCACAGCAGACTTATTTATGGAGGGACCAAAAATGTCTTAGGGCACAGATACACATTATGACCTCATTTCTGACCACATTCTGGGCAGAGAGAACAATGTCATAAGAGCAGACATTGGAATTTGAGACCACCTTTCAAATAATTTCTTTAAAAAAAGAGAATGTTGCTAGGGTGAAGATCAGCTCTCATTTCTTTCAAACTCTCAATAGTATTTTTTGAATGTCTAGTGCAGGCGTCCTCAAACTGCGGACTGCCTAGGACATTTATCCGGCCCACCGAGTGTTTTTGCCACCGCTACCTGTCCTGCTTAGCAGCTGATTTGTCCCAGGGCCTGCAGTCCGGCCCTCCAATGGTCTGAGGGACAGTGATCTAGCCCCCTGTTTAAAGTTTGAGGACCCCTGGTGTAGCGTGTGCAGGCAATGTGCTGTTAGGGATAGTCGGTCTATTGAGAAACCATATATTTGTTATTTTGTTTATCAAACAAATTATTACTGAATGGCTGGTACTATACCAAATACTAGAAATCCTGTGGTAAATAAAATACTATTTTACCCTAAAAAGAGCTTACATTCATCAGCTGAAAAAGTAAAACAGGTGAACAAGCTGCTTCACATCACAGTGATACACTCAGGAGTGAGCACAGGATGCTACGGGTTTGGAGTGGGGCAAAAAGCACAACTCAGGGGCCCAGACAGCTTCTCCAAGGTGACATTTACTCTGAGACCTAAATGGAGGTGGTACAGGTAGAGTTCTGAACAGAGAAAGGAGATAATATGTGTGAAGTGTTTGTGCCTTAGAAAGACCACTGCATTCAGGGACCTACCAGTCATCTGGAATGAAGGCATGCAGGAGGTGGTAAAAAAAAAAAAAAAAAAATTACTGCAGGCCCAGCGCCTGTGGCTCAAGTGGCTAAGGCGCCAGCCACATACACCTATGGTGGTAGGTTCAAATCTAGCCCAGGCCCGGCAAAACAACAATGACGGCTACAACCAAAAAATAGCCAGGC
>NW_003852484.1:353650-355366 GCF_000181295.1 Otolemur garnettii | reverse complement strand
AAAAAAAAAAAAAAAAATGTTAGTGCTGTGGAAAGCGCCAGCAAGCTCCAGAGTGCCTCATGGACTGGGGTGAGGCATCTGGACTTTATCCCAAGAACAGATTTCCCCAAAGTGTGGGTGAGTGGTAAGTAAGATTTTATAGATAGTATACAAGATAACATTTTTATTTTGGTAGGTAATGGAATTTTTTTTTTTGAGACAGAATCTCACTCTGTTGCCCCAGGCTAGTTTGCCATAGAGTCATGGCTCACAGCAACCTCAAACTCCTAGGCTCAACTCAGGTGATCCTCCTGCCTCATCCTCCCCAAGTAGCTGAAACTACAGGTACCTACCACACCAGGCTAGTTTTTCTATTTTTAGTGGAGATGGGGTCTCGCTCTTGCTCAGGCTGGTCTCAAACTCCTGAGCACAAGTAATCCACCTGCTTTGGCCTCCCACAGTGCTAGGATTACAGGCATGAGTCACTGGGCCTGGCCAGTAGGTAATGGATTTAATATCCTTTAGAAAAAATATATATTTCCTTTTTTTTTTTTTAGACAGAATCTATGTCCCCTTCTGTAGAGTGCAGTGGCATTGTAGCTCACAGTAACCTCAAACTCTTGGGCTTGAGCAATTCTCTTGCCTCAGCCTCCCAATTAGCTGGGATTACAGGTGCCCACCACAATGGCTGGCTAGTTTTAGAGACAGGGTCTCACTCTGGCTCAAGCTGGTCTCAAACCTGTGAGCTCAGGCAATCCAGCTGCCTTGGCCTCCCAGAATGCCAGGATGATAGGCATGAGCCACCATGCCCGTCCATTTCAAATATATTTTAAACCCATCTACTTCTCCTAATTTCTATTACAAGCCCCTAAGTCAAACCAACACCACTCCTCAGACATTCATTCATTTATGTAATACTTTCTGAGCAACTACTATCTCCCAGACATTATGCCACTCATTCTCAGTGCTTAGAGGACAGCCATGACAAAACAGCCTATATGGGGCCTATATTTCTCCCTTGGATTTATTGCTTTTAAGAACTTGCCCTCTCTTAAGTTGTCTTATGAATTTATTTGGTTAATTGCTCATTGTATCCTCTCCTTACTAAAGGGTAAACATTATCAATTTTGGGCTGTGGCTCAAGCGGCTAAGGCACCAGCCACATACACCTGAGCTGGTGGGTTCAAATCCAGCCCAGGCCTGCCAAACAACAATGTGGGCTGCAACCAAAAAATAGCCAGGCGTTGTGGCGGGCACCTGTAATCCCAGCTACTTGGGAGGTGGAGGCAGGAGAATCTCTTGAACCCAGGAGTTGGAGGTTGCTGTGATGCCACGGCACTCTACCCAGGGTGACAGCTTGAGGCTCTGTCTCAAAAAAAAATTACCAATTTTGGTTCACCAGCTATAGTCTCAGTGCCTAGAACATCACCTTTCATAAAATATGTGCTCAATAAATACTAGTTATGTGTTTACGCCTGTAATCCTAGCACTCTGGGAGGCCTTACTAGGAGGACCCTTTGAGCTCATGAGTTTGAGACTAGCTCAGGAGTTTGAGCAAGAATGAGACTCCCTGTCTCTACTAAAATAAAAACAAAAAAAATTTTTTTTTTTCTTTTTGAGACGGAGCCTCAAGCCCCCTGGGTAGAGTGCCATGGCATTACAGTTCACAGCAACCTCCGACTCCTGGGCTCAAGCGAGTCTCCTGCCTCCGCCTCCCAAGTATCTGGGACCACAGGC
>NW_003852484.1:349671-352333 GCF_000181295.1 Otolemur garnettii | reverse complement strand
TTGAGCCCAGGAGTTGGAGGTTGCTGTGAGCTGTAATGCCACGGCACTCTACCCAGGGGGACAGCTTGAGGCTCTGTCTCAAAAAAAATAAAAATAATAAAAATAAAATGTCAATTAAAAATAAATTTTTAAAAAAATTACCCCCAAACTTAGTGGCTTAAAATAAAATATGTTTATTATCTCACTGTTTGGTAAAATACACCCTATTTCTCTATACTCTTTTTTTTTGTTTGTTTGAATACACAACCATGTATTCAATGTAATAACTTACTAAAATAGCTCCCAGAACTCAGGGAAACACTATATATGTTTCCTGGATTGTTATAAAGGATATTGTAAAGGATATAGTTGAACAGCCAAATAAAGAGATATGTAAGTCTGACTGTAGAAGCTTCTATCTTCATGGAGTTTGGGTCCAATACCCTCCTTACATGTGAATTTGTTCAACTCAGATTATTGAACTAGTTGTGAAAGAGTTCGTGGGGGAGGGGGGAAGTGTTGATGTTTATTTGTTCTTGAGACAGAGTCATACTCTGTTGCCCTGGGTACAGCGCAGTGGCATCATCATAGCTCACAGCAACCTCAAACTCTTGGGCTCAAGTGATCCTCCTGCCTCAGCCTCCCATGTAGCCTGGACTATAGGTGAGTACCACCATACTCGACTCTAATTTTGCTATTTTTTAGTGGAAACATGGTGTTGTTTTTCAGGCTGTTCTTAACTCATATAATCCACCTGCCTCGGCATCCTAGAGTGCTAGGATTACTGGCCTATGCAAAAGTTTCTATAAAGTTTAATCTCTAGCCTCCTCCAAGAGATTAGTGGGTAGGATTGAAAGTTCCAATCCTGAGATAATTTAGTTGTTCTGGTAACCAGCCCCACCAGGAGGCTATCTAGAGGCAAGTTACCACATCACTACAAACTCTGCTGTGATCCCAAAGGGGCTCATTATGAGTAACAAAAGACACTTCTATTAAACAATTCCAAGGGCTGGCTCAGCGCCTGTAACTCAAGCGGCTAAGGCGCCAGCCACATACACCAGAGCTGGGGGGTTCTAATCTAGCCCAGGCCTGCCAAACAACAATGACAACTACAACCAAGAAATAGCCGGGCATTGTAGTGGGCACCTGTCGTCCCAGATACTTGGGAAGCTGAGGCAAGAGAATCTCTTAAGCCCAGGAGTTGGAGGTTGCTGTGAGCTTTGATGCCACAGCACTCTACCAGGGTGACAGCTTGAGGCTCTGTCTCAAAAAAAAAAAAAAGAAAGAAAAAGAAAAGAAAATTCCAAGGGCTTTAGAAGCTCTGTGCCCAGAACCAGGGACAGAGACCAAATACCTTTCTTTTTCCCACACACTTTTTCTGTGAGTACAGGATCCTGCACTGATTAGCTGCATCCTGTTTTAGGGTCACTTATAAGGCTGTGATCAAGGTTTTGGACAAGGCTGTGGTCTCATCTGTAGGGGTGACAGGAAAGTGCTCCTCTTCCAAACTGCTGGCAACCGTGCTAGTTGTTGGCCGACTTCAGTTTTCCAAGGTCTGTGGGCGGAACTGATGGCCTGGAGCCTTCTCACGTAGGGCACCTACAGGGAGCTTGCTTTCTCAGAGCAAACATGCGACAAGAATCAGAGAGAGCCACGAGCAATTCTCGGAAGTGCTATGTCATCCCATCTCGCTTTTGTTTTATTCTATTCACTAGTAGCAAGTTGCTAGGGTTAGCCCACACAAGGGGAAGGAATTACAAAAGGGGGTGAATACCAGGAGGCGGGGATCACCGGGAGCCATTTTTGAAACAGCCTCCCCCAGAAGACATGTCAGCGGTGTGGAAAGCCGGAGTGGTCACGCATCCAGAAGATTTGGCAATGAGGAGCAGCCATTTGTTATTTCGGAAAGAGCTGGCTTAGGAGAGTGTGGAGGCAAAACCAGACTCTGATGGACCGAAGAGTGAGTCAGGATGGAAGACGTAGAGAGAGTGCACACACACAGACTGTCAAGATGCTTAGATAGGAAGGACAGAGAGAGTGGCTGTAGGAAGGATTGGGGTCAAAGCCAGATTGTGGGTTTTTTAAACTTGGAAGAGAGGTGAATGTGCTTAAAAGTTATTGGGGATGGCTTGGCACCTGTAGCTCAGTGGTTAGGGTGCTGGCCACATGCACTGGGGCTTGTGGTTTCAAACCTGGCCCAGGCCTGCTAAACAACAATGGCAACAACAACAACAAAAAAGCCAGGCATTGTGGTGGGCCCCTGTAGTCCCAGCTTCTTGGGAGGCTGAGGCAAGAAAATCACTTAAGCCCAAGAATTTGAGGTTGCTGTGAGCTGTAATGCCACACACACTGTACCAAGGACAACAGAGTGAGTCTCTGTCTCAAAAACAAAGTTACAAATAAACATCAACACCTCCCCACAACCCTGGAACTCTTACACAACTAACTCAATGGAATAGATTGAGGAAAGATTTTTAAAAGGCAGTAGTAATGGCTTGGCGCCTGTGGCTCAACCGGCTAAGGCGCCAGCCACATACACTTGAGCTGGCAGGTTCGAATCCAGCCTGGACCCGCCAAACAACAATGACGGTTGCAACCAAAAAATAGCCGGGCATTGTGGCTTGGCACCTGTAGTCCCAGCTACTTGGGAGGCTGAGGCAGGAGAATTGCTTGAGCCCAGGAG
>NW_003852484.1:342435-347332 GCF_000181295.1 Otolemur garnettii | reverse complement strand
GGCTGGGGATCCGAACCCGCCACCTTAGGTGTACGTGGCTGGCGCCTTAGCCGGTTGAGCTATAGGCGCCGAGCCTGACAATTTAAATCTTATTGAATATTTTTACAAAGATAACACCATTAGCAACTCTAGTAGTGTCCATGTTTTAGTTAACTTTTGCTACATAACAAATCACTACAAAATTTAGTGCCTTAAAATAATGATGTATTAATTCTCACCATTCTGTGGCTTAGCTAGGTGGTTCTACTAGTCTCTCCTGGGCTTGTTCCTGAGACTGCAGTCATATGGTGAGTCAGCTGGAGCTGGAGGGTCCAAGGTGACCTCATCCAGATGTCTGGGGCCTTTGTGGGATGACCAGAAGGTGGGAGTTCGCTCTTCATACGGTTCCCCATCACTTACGAGGCTGAATGATGGTGTTTCCTCCTTACATGGTGGCTGGATCCCAAAAGAAGGAAAACAGAACCTGCCAGGCCCAAGGCCTAGACTCTGAACTGGCACAGTCACTTCTGCCACTTTCTACTGGTCAAAGCAAGTCCTAGATCAGCCCAGATTCGAATGGAAAGTAATAGAGACAGGGAGACAGGGAAGGGAAACTTGGCGACCATCTTTACAGACAATTTACAACAGTCCATCTGTTGCTAATGTTAAGAAATTGGTTATTTAAATCCCTTCACATATATTATGCCTAGATATACAAAATGTTATGATATATTGATATATTGAATATTATGATATATTGAATAATATGATATATAATTAATGATAATATTGTTTAATATTGTAGAATGTTCCTTGGCCATTCTGTACAACTACTGAAGAAAAGCAAGAAATGGATGCTCAGCCCTCCTGGGAAACACCTTGTTATGCAATAACCTGTAATCCTCACACAGTCTTAGAGGAAAGGTTGGACAAGTTGATGGTCTAAATTCTTGCCTTGCTTAAATCTTCCCCAAGCTCAGCTGCAGCGTCTGTCTCCTGTCAGCAGCTTGAATTTGGAGACAGTCGCCTTTTGCTTGAAGACATAGATCTAGAGATATGGAGAAGTGTTTTCCCAAGATCTGAATGGTGTTAGTTTAGTAGAGCAATGTTCAAAGTTATGGGTCACACTATACCTATGCTGAGTCCTGGGTCCCAAGTGACAGAGGGGCCCAGTGGTTTTCCATTAATTTACATTGCATGTGTTTTCATATGCGGGGATCGCTAAAGTGCACAACATAGCACAGAAGCCTATCATCTAGGTCTCAATGTGCTAAGTAGCGAGTAACATGAGAGTGGTGAGAAATAATCCAGGGAGAATGGGTGGGAGAAGAGTAGTGAGTCAACAACGATGGAACTCTGGGGAGTCAACTATGTTTACAGAACAGGTGAACAGAAATAGCCACTGATAGGGTTGTTGTGGACTAAATGTTACACCCCGCCCCCAGTGCTAAAATCTAAGACCTAGTGTGATGGTAGCTGGAGATGGGGCCTTGGGAGGTGATAAGATCCTGAGAGTGGAACCCTCATGAATGGGATTAATCCCCTTAGAAGATGAAGCCAGAGAGCCGGCTTCACGTGATCATTCAGTGAGAAACTGGCAGTCTGCAAACTGAACTGGAGGAAGGCCCCCGTCAGAACCTGGCCATGTTGGCACCCTGATCTCAGATGTCCATGCTTCAACTCGATGACAAATAAATTCTGTTGTTTATAAGCCCCCCCCAACCTGTGGTACATGGTTATGGCAGCCCAAGCTCATGAGTTTAGGCAATCTACCTGCCTCAGCCTCCCAGAGTGCTAGGATCACAGGCGTGAGGCACTGTACCTGGCCAGAAATGGTTAATAAATTATGACGTTTTCATACTCTATGAAATAAGGACCCCTTTCTTTCACTCATCCTTACTCCTCTTTCTCTCTCTCTCTCTCTCTCCATTTATATATAATCTCTAAAGTAAATTGTAAAGTAAATTGTAAAATAAAGAAAAACAGGCATAACATGATTTTATATTATATAACATTTATAGCATACACATACACACGTAACCACATTTAAAAAAAAAAAGGCTCAGGGCCATAGCTCAGTGAGTAGGGCATCAGCCACATACACAGAAGGTGGTGGGTTCGACCCCACCGGGCCTGCTAAACAACAATGACAACTACAACCAAAAAGTAGCCAGGTATTGTGGCAGGCACTTGTAATCCCGGCTACTTGGGAGGCTGAGGCAAGAGAATTGCTTAAGCCCAAGAGTTTGAGGTTGCTGTGAGCTATGATGCCACAGCACTATGCTTAGGGTGACTTAGTGAGACTCTGTCTTAAAAAAAAAACCAAAAACCAGGGAACATTCTGCAGTATAAAGTGAGTGGGGAAGGCGGGAGACAGCGCAGTTTGAATCGCAGTGCGACGAAGGAGTAGGTGGCGGGATCTCGCTGTCTCTCTGATTAGCCCTTTCTCTGCTTTGCTTGTTTGAGCTTCAGCTGAATTCGAAATGGCTGGCGGTAAGGCTGGGAAGGACTCCGGAAAGGCCAAGACAAAGGCGGTTTCCCGCTCGCAGAGAGCCAGCTTGCAGTTCCCGGTGGGCCGTATTCATCGACACCTGAAATCTAGGACGACCAGCCATGGACGTGTGGGCGCAACTGCCGCTGTCTATAGCGCAGCCATCCTGGAGTACCTTACCGCAGAGGTACTTGAATTGGCAGGAAATGCATCAAAAGATTTAAACGTAAAGCGTATTACCCCTCGTCACTTGCAACTTGCTATTCCTGGAGATGAGGAATTGGACTCTCTCATCAAGGCTACAATTGCTGGCGGTGGTGTCATTGCACACATCCACAAACCTCTGATTGGGAAGAAAGGACAACAGAAGACTGTCTAAAGGATGCCTGGATTCCTTATTATCTCAGGACTCTAAATACTCTAATAGCTGTCAGTGTTGGTGATTCCAGTGGACTGTATCTCTGTGAAAAACACAATTTTGCCTTTTTGTAATTCTGTTTGAGCAAGTTGGAAGTTTAATTAGCTTTCCAACCAACCAAATTTCTGCATTCAAGTCTTAACCATATTTAAGTGTTACTGTGGCTTCAAAGAAGCTATTGATTCTGAAGTAGTGGGTTTTGATTGAGTTGACTGTTTTTAAAAAACTGTTTGGATTTTAATTGTGATGCAGAAGTTATAGTAACAAACATTTGGTTTTGTACAGACATTATTTCCACTCTGGTGGATAAGCTCAATAAAGGTCATATCCCCCCCCAAAATAACCTGGAGGCCGGGCATGGTGGCTCTTCCCTGTAGTCCCAGCACTCTAGGAGCCTAAAGTGACAAAGTGAGACTCTATCTCAAAAAAAAAAAAAAAAAAGACTGGAAGAAATGCACCAACTTGCTAAGAGTTTGGAGGGGCAAAGGAGAATTTTCACATTTTATTCAACTACTTACAGTAACTTGATGTCTCTGAAAATACGTTTTCTTTTATGCAAAATAGAGATAATGTTTACTTCACAGAGTTCTTTTTTTTTTTTTTGAGACAGAGCCTCAAGCTGTCCCCCTGGGTAGAGTGCCGTAGCCTCACAGCTCACAGCAACCTCCAACTCCTGGGCTCAAGCGAGTCTCCTGCCTCCGCCTCCCAAGTAGCTGGGACCACAGGCGCCTGCCACAACGCCTGGCTATTTTTTGGTTGCAGCTGTCATTGTTGTTTGGCAGGCCCAGGCTGGATTCGAACCCGCCACCTTAGGTGTATGTGGCTGGTGCCTTAGCCACTTGAGCCACAGGCACCAAGCCTTTTTTTTTTAATGGAAAAATAATTCACATACCACAAAATTTACCCCTTTAGAGTACACAATTCAATGTTTTTTAGTACAGTCACAAATTTGTGCAACCATCACCACTAATTCTAGAATGTTTTATCCCCCCATAAAGAAACTCTAAACCAATTATCAATTCCTCTTCTTCTCAAACTTGATAGATTTCTCTACTCTGGACATTTCATAAAAATAGAATCACACATTATAGGACCTTTCATGCTGGTTTATGTTTTCAAGTTTCTTCCATGATGTACCAAGGAACAATGATTTATTTCTTTTTATGGTTGATATTATTCCATTGTATGGATGTACCACCATTTGTTTATTCATTCATCAGACAACAGATATTTGAATTGTGTCCATTTAAGGGCTATTAGGAATAATGCTGCTATCAACATTCATGTGCACATTTTTGTTGTGGGCCTGTGTTTTTAATTCATTCTCTTATGTTTATACCTACAAGTAAAATTGCTGAGTCATCTGATAACTCTATGTTTAACTTTCCGAAGAACTGCCAAACTTTTCCACAGCAGCTGTACCATTTTATATGAGGGGTCAAATTTCTCCCCCACTTGGTAATGTCATCTTTTTGATTCTAGCCATCCTTGTGGGTATGAAGCAGTAGCCTATTGTGGTTTTTGATTTGCATGTCCCTGATGGCTAATGATTATGAGCATCTTTTCACGTGCTTATTGGCTGGCCATTTGTGTATCTTCTTTGAAGAAATGCCTGTTCAAACACTTTGTCCCTTTTAAAACTGGGTTATTTGTCTTTTTGTTGTTGAATTGTATTAATTTTTTATATATTCTGAATATTAATAATTACCAGATATATGGCTTGCAAATTTCTTCTCCCATTTTGTGGGTTCTCTTTCCACATTCTTGATAGTGTCTTTGGAGGCATAAAAGCTTTTAATTTTGATAAAGTTGGCTGGGCATAGTGGCTCATGCCTATAATCCCAGCACTCTGTGAGGCCGAGGGGGAGGATCCCTAAGCTCACCAGACCAGCCTTGAGCTAGAGTGAGACCCGGTCTCTAAAAATAGCTGGGTGTGGGCTCGGCGCCTATAGCTCAACCGGCTAAGGCGCCAGCCACGTACACCTAAGGTGGCGGGTTCGAATCCCCAG
>NW_003852484.1:330587-341709 GCF_000181295.1 Otolemur garnettii | reverse complement strand
CAGCTACTTGGGAGGCTGAGGCAGGAGACTCGCTTGAGCCCAGGAGTTGGAGGTTGCTGTGAGCTATGATGCCACAGCACTCTACCCAGGGGGATAGCCTGATGCTCTGTCTAAAAAAATAAAAAATAAATAAATAAAATATATATACACACAGACATATATATTTTTTTTTCTTTTTTTTTGGAGACAGAGTCTCATTCTGTTGCCCCAGGTAGAATACTGTGGCATCATAGCTCACAGAAATGCCTTTTGGACTCAAGCAATACCTTTTCCTCAGCCTCCTGAATAGCTGGGACTACAGGTGCCCACTATAATGCCTGGCTATTTTCAGTAGAGACGGGCTCTCCCTTATTTTTAGGCTGGTCTGGAACTCCTGAGCTCAGGCAAACCACCTGCATTAGCTTCCCAGAGTCCTGGGATTATAGGTGTGAGTCACCACACCTAGCCTCTTCACATGAGCTTTACACAGAATTAGTTAACTTCTGGGATTCACCCAGTACCCGAATGCTACTATTAAGTCTATGTCCTAGCTACCCAAATATGCCTTATTTCCTCTCTGGGTCTTCAGTATTTCCAGTGGTTCCATGTGGGTCTTTTTTGTGTGTGTCTAGACTTCTCAGTGTTTTTAATGGATGAAGGGAGCTTTGCCCCCAAGCTACATTAGGCAATATCGGGGGATAATTTTGGTTGTCACATCTGGAGGGCATTATTGGCATCTCATGGGTATAGGCCAGGGATTTTGCTCAATATCCTAGATGCACAAGACAGCCCTCTGAAACAAAAAATTATCCAGGGCCAAATGTCAATAGTGCTGAGGTTGAGAAACCCTGGCTAAGACATACATGACACCTCAGACTAAGGCAGCAAGCTGTGTTGGTTCTAGAATCAGCAAGACCTGGGGTTCCAATCCCAGCTCTAACACTTACCACCTGTGACCTTGAGCAAGCTCCTTAACCTTGCTGAGCCTTAGTTTCTTCATCTAGTAATTGCTTTAATATCTACACATATGTATATAAAATAATCTGATACATATAATAATCATTTAATATATATTTTAAATCAGCACATAAAATAGCATGTAAGCTACAATGAGTGGCACAGTGACTGGCATATATCACTCAGTAAATATTAGCTACACTAACATAGGTAATAGCAATAGCTTTTGTTTTTGCTTTTTTTTTTGTTTGTTTGTTTTTTTGAGACAGGGTTCTGTCATACAAGTTGGAGTGTAGTGATACAATCATGGCTTCACTGTGACCTTGAATTTCTGGGTTCAAATGATTCTCCTGCCTTGGCCTTCCAAATAGCTATGACTACAGGTCCATGCCAACACTCCCAGGTAAATTTTTTTAAATTTTTTGTACAGACAGTTTCAGGGCGTTGTCCAGGCTGGTCCTAAACACCTGGCCTCAAGCGATCTTTTGGCCTCAGCCTCCGAAAGTGTTAAGATAGGAGGTGTGAGCCACCTTGTCCAGCCTAATAGCAATATCTTGACAAGAAGAATACCTTAAGGTTTTTCCTAATGTCAGGTTTATTGAGGTATAATTTAAACTTTTTATTTTATTTTATTTTTTGAGACAGAGCCTCAAGCTGTCACCCTGGGTAGAGTTCTGTGGCATCACAGCTCACTGCAACCTCCAATTCCTGGGTTCAAGCGATTCTCCTGCCTCAGCCTCCCCAGTAGCTGGGACTACAGGCGCCCACCACAATGCGTGGCTATTTTTTGGCTGCAGCCATCATTGTTGTTTGGCGGGCCCAGGCTGGATTCAAACCAGCCAGCTCAGGTGTATGTGGCTGGCACCTTAGCCACTTGAGCCACAGGTGCTGAGCCAAAATTTTAACTTTTTAAAGGTAGATAGTTCAATGACTTTTAACAAAGGTATGCACTTATCTAACCACCACCACAATCAAGATGGCAAACAACTTCCTCACCTCCCCAAATTCCCTCATACCCCTTTGTAGAAGATCCCCATCCACACCCAGCCCCAGGCACCCACTGGGCTGCTTTCTGTCCCTATAGTTTTCAGCCTTTTTCAAAAATGTCATGTAAATAAAATCATAAAGAATGCCCGACTTAGTCCGGCTTCTTTCACTTACATAATACTTTTGGGATTGAGCCATGTCTTTGTATGTATAAGGAGCTTTATTCCTTTTTATCTGAATAATAACCCATTGTTTGGATGGACCACAGTTAGTTTATCCATTCACCAGTTGATGGACTTTTGGGTTATTCCCTCACCGGGAAGTGGGATTGCTGGGTTCTATGCAGAGTGTATGTTTAACTTTGTGAGAAACTGCCAAACCATCTGCCAAAGTTACGATCATTTTTGCACTGTTCATCCAAATCCTCGTCAGCACTTGGTGCTGTCAGTTTGTATTTGTTTTGTGTTTTAACTTTAGCTACTCTAGCAGGTAGGTAGTGGTAACTTACTGTGTTTTTACTTTGCATTTTCCCTAATAACTAGCAATGTTGAGCCTCCTTCTCTGATTTCATTTTATAACAGATTGGCCATTTGGGGTGCTTTAAATCTCATTAAAACCATCTTAGGTAGGTAGAAATAAACATGTTCATACTGACAGGAATTAAATGCATGCCTTCCCTCCACCCCACCACCTCCCAAGTGACTGTTTCCCCATTTCCCATAAGAACAGAAACGTCTGGTTTTGTGTACTCTCTAGCAACCCAAGCTGCAGCCAATCTGCGTCATCCTCACTGTGTAATTAGAGGCTGGAGGTGCCCACGTGTCTCATTTTAGGATCCTGTGGGCTACATTTGGCCCAGATTAGGTTATACTTTAGGCATTTCACTGCGTATCTCTTCTTTTTCCCCTCAGTGTTCCATTTCTCAGAACACTTGTTCTTCAAAGAACAAACGGATCGGGGCTGGCATGAAGAATCTCACTCTTTGAGGACAGTGGATGATAGAGACCTCTTTCAGGCATGATCTCCAAAGCAGGGAAGGAGAGAATATAAAACCCACCAGCCCGCCACAGCTCAGAGTCATGGACGCAAACCCAGCAAGAGCATATTGCTTCTCTAACTAAAATCGCCTGTTCACAACAACTCTGCTTCACAAGTGGGGACTGGCCCTGCCCACACTGTCCACGTTTTCCTCTCCCTTCTTCTCACGTGGAACCCATTGCTACCACTTTTCCTTGCTTCCTGCTTATGGTTGCCAGATAAGATACAGGTTGCCGGATACAGGTTACAGGATGCCCAGTTAATTTTGAATTTCAGATCGATAATAACTAATTTTTTAGGATAAACAGATCCCATGCAGTACTTGGAGGCTCCCTCCACTGGAAGCTAGTCTATTTTTGTTAAGGAAGTCAAGTGCTAACTTGGGGAGAGGACAAGAACCAACCAGCACTTGATTTCTTTTAAATCTATGCTTGGTTGTTTTCAGAGGCAACTACTTATTTTCCCCACCGCTACATCAGATGTGAGACTTTAAAACATAAAGGACAAGAGCTAGATGGCAGTGACCCTACCTTCCAGGAACAATCCTTGCAGAAAACAAAAAAGGAGAGCTCCTTCTGGTCTGGCATAGTTGGATGAAGCGACTACCTGGTCTGTTTGACATGGCACGGCTAGGGTAGCAAGCAAGCTTATATTAAAGGTGCCTAAAACTCATTTCTGGAACCAGCCTGATATAAATGTATTCATTTAATTTCAATTCTGTATTTCTGAGTTCTTGCATTGGTTGCCAAACCTGCTAAGTTTCCCTTCCTCTACAGGGAAGGGGCAGGAGCAAATTTAGACCCTCTGGCACCCGCACGGGAAAATAAATGCAGAAAGACAAACATTACTTAACATAAGAGGAGAAGGCCTGGTATAATGGCTCATGTCTATCTATAATTCTAGCACTCTGGGAAGCTGAGACGGGTAGATTGCTTGAATTCAGAAGTTTAAGATCAATCAGAACTAAGATGGAGACCCCTTCTCTACTAAAAATAGAAAAACTAGCCAGGCATAATGGTGCACACCTGTAGTCCCAGTTACTTGGGAGGCTGAGGCAAAAGGACTGCTCAGGCCGGGCACGGTGGCTCACACCTGTAACCCTAGCACTCTGCGAGCCTGAGGCAGGTGGTTTGCATGAATTCATAGATTCCAGACCAGCCTGAGCCAGAGTGAGACCCATAGCCAGGCATTGTGGTGGGTGTCTATTGTCCCCAGCTACTCCAGAGGCTGAGGCAAGAGAAACACCTGATCCCAAGAGTTTGAGGTTGCTGTGAGCTATGACACCGCAGCATTCTATGGAGGGTGACAAAGTGAGGCTCTGTCTCAAAAAAGAAAGCAAAAGAATTGCTCAAGCCCAAGAGTTTGAGGTTGCTGTGAACTACAATTATGCCACGGCACTCTACCCAGGGTGACAGAGTAAGACCTCAAAAAATAAAAGATAAAACCACGAGAGAAGAAATATTTATTGAATGCCTCCTTTGTGCCAAGTTCTCTATGTGTATTCCCTAAATGTATCTAATTTTCCCTAGCATACTTGTGAGGTGTGTGTTATGAGACTTTAAATTGTTTGGTAATTTTCCCAATGCTAGTGGCTAAGTTGAATTTTAATTAGGATCAGTCTGATTCTAAAATCAGTGGTCTACCACCTAATTCTTATAAATCTGATACCATAATCATTGAGAAGAAGAAAAGAGAAGCTTCCCCGTAAAAAAGCTCAGTAGCACTTGGGAATTACCACATTGGGTCAGACACCTAGCACACAATGCCTGTGTTTCCAGCAACTGAGCAGAACCCATCTGGACAGCTCCAGCAGTGGTATGAAGGATGGTTTACAGTGCCCTGGCCATGGATTGTTCAAGTGGTGGTTTGAGGCTCAAGTGTAGGGTTGAGATGAGACTGGTTATTGACACAAAAGTTATTGACACAAGCAGGGAATAAAACTATCATGTGATTGCCAGAGACTGGAGCAAGGAGGAGATCAGGAATCCGGGCAGGTGGAGAAATCTGATCTCACTTCTTGCCACCAAAGCACTATGACATCACTGTGACTCTGAGGTAACGTCTGGGCCAGCCATAGTCAGGGCCTAGGACCTGTGTCCTCAGGTGTGAGTGCTAACAATAAGAGCTAACTTTACACAGACAGAACTTCCCAGGCTTTACACCAGAGCCCAGGTGCCAGGCTCTGTTCTGAATGCTCTCTACCCATTAATTCATTTAATCTTTACAACCATCCTTTGAAATAAGTGCTTGAATTGTCTCCCTTTCATAGATGAGGGAACGAGGCAGAGAGGGGTTAAGTAATTCGTCCAAGATCCCAGAGCGAGTAGGTGGCTGAGCTGGGATTCCAGCGAAGCAGCAGGCTCTCTTCTTTGTCAGCCACTCCCTTCTGTGGCATCTAGCATGTCAGGAGCAGTGCTTGTCTGAAGAAAGGGCCAAGGTCATGGTTGGGATTAGCTTACCAAAAGCAGACTCCTGATTTCAGGTGGACCCCTGATTTCAGAATCAGACTGATCCTAAGTCAGTGGAGCAATGCTCGGATAAAGGAGGCATGGAGCAGGAAAAGCCACTGATGCAGACAAAGAAGGACCAACCAGAGGGGTGTGAAGGGGTCACAGGTCCAGTGGCAGGTGAGCAGGAGGAGGAGGGCCATCCACCGTAAGTCCTCAGCATTGCAGGGAGATCAGGGAGGAGGCGCCTGAGAAAAGGCCGTGGCAACTGACAGTTCTAAGTTTGTATTAGTGAAGTTATAGGTTAATCTATAAGGATACATTTTTGGCTGTGGTAATAGAAATCAGAATAACAGCATCAAGTGTATTTTCTTCACATAACAGTCCAACATAAATAAATAGGTTAAGGATAATACAGAAGTACCACACTTATAAGGACCCGTGTCCTTCTATCCTGTTGCTCTACCATCTTTGGCACGAGGTTTCCATCTCGGGATCTCAGGTCTAAAGTGACATCCCTGGCATCCTTCCACAGTCTAGCCAAGGTGGAGGTGAAAAGTACAAGTGAGAAACAAGCCCCTTCCTTGTAAGGGATGACCCAGAAGTTATATGCACGGTAACATCTAGCTGCGGGGAAGCTTGGAAAATGCAGTCTTTAGCTGGGCAGCCTGGTACTCAGCTAAAGCTGATGGGTTCATTTCTAAAGGAAGAGATGACTCTCTACGAGAGATCATTGGTCACCTCTGCAATTACAGTTGTATTGAGTGGACCTGAGGAATTTTCAGGCTGATGATTGAGTGAAGAGAGAGAAAAAAGTACCCTCTGAGACAGCTGGTGGTCAGTGGAAGCAGAGAGAGAAACTCGTAGTAGTTTGAGGAGCAGCAGAACAGAGAGATGGTTCCTACAACAGAGGGGAGAATAGGTATGTTTATGGTGAACAAGAAAAATCAAGAGGGGTGAGGAAGACCTGACGCTGGAGGGGCGAGGACAGTTAATGGGGCAAGGCTCCAAAGATACTGGGATGAGAAGGGCTCGAGGGTGCAGTTGGAGAGGTCAGCCTTGACACTTCCTTCTTGAAACAAGAAAGAAGGAGAAGATGAGTAAAGATAACAGAGACATTTTAATGTGAAAAGTAGGAAAATTTAGCAAGCCTGGCTTCAGGTGGCCCCAATCCCAGCCATGTAGGTGAGATCATCTGCCTCCATAAACTGCGTTTCCAAATGTGAAGGCTGCTGGGAGCTTATGAAATCTAACAGTGGTGCTCCATCTGCCTGATGCCTGGGGCCACCTTGCCTCTCAGGAGAATAATGAATATGCACGGTCTCCCTCCTAAGAGTTAAAACCCTCTGGCAGAGCTACCTCTAACTTGTAAAGTTAAACAGACACTGTGCATCAGAGTTGTCCCTCAGTAAATATTTGTTAAATAAATGAACGCTTGAATGCATAAATGAACGCATTTCACACTCCCTGACTTTGGATGTTTGGAATGTTTACATTCCTCTTCAAGTAGTACAATTCCTCGCAGGCTGACATTCATTTCTACAGATTCCATTTCCAAACATGCTTCCTTCTTTTCTAAAACATGAAAATAAGGTATTCCCTGGAATTTCTGAGATACTTTTTTTTTTTAGTCAGAGTCTCACTCTGTCACGCTGGGTAGAGTGCTATGGTATCACAGCTCACGGTAACCTCCAACTCTTTGGCCTCAAGGGATCCTCTTGCTTCAGCCTCTTGAGTAGCTGGGATTATAGGCACCCACCATGATTCTGGACAATTTTTCTATTTTTGGTAGAGATGGAGTCTCACACTTGCTCAAGCTTTTCTCGAACTCCCAAGCTCAAGCAATCCACCCACCTCAGCCTCCCAGAGTGCTGGGATTACAGGCATGAGCCACAGAGCCTGGCCAATGCTGTGGGTTTCACTGGGCAGCATTTACATCCCATGTTTGAGTTGTGAAGATCCACTCAAGCTAAATTGATTTCCTCTAGTTTAAAAAAAATAACATCAGTAATAGCCTGGGTTTTTTGTTTTTGTCTAAAAGGAAAATATCCATTTATGGAAATCCTTTGTGTTTGTTTCCAATTGCTGTGACGTCACATCATATCAGGCAGGGAACTAAAGAATCCAGATATTTCAGATAAAGAAAACAAAGTAAGCACCCCTCATCTCCACCTCCCACCCTCAGTTTGTGCACTGGCTTCTCAGGTCTGCTCTGTATGGCTGGAGATCGTTTCCAAAGAAGATGGTGATATTGAAAGAGAAAATCAGATCAGATATTTTCTTCCCAGACATCAACCATCCACAAAATCAAGAAGCCTTTTATTATAGTCATTGTGGGGGGTGATGTGTTAAGGACTAAACAAATAAAATGATGACAAGCTAGTGGCCGTGGCCACCGGGAGGCTGTCTCCTGTGGGATGGTCCCCGACCCAGAACCACCGGGGACCTCAGCCCTCCCCCCAAGCTTTTTTCTAAAAGAAGGTCATTTCACTGGCCAGACATAGGACATCATTTTTTTGTTTGTTTGTTTTAAGAGACAGAGTCTCACTTTATCACCCTCAGTAGAGTACTGTGGCGTCACAGCTCACAACAACCTCTAGCTCCTAGGCTTAGGCGATTCTCTTGCCTCAACCTCCCGAGTAGCTGGGACTACAGGCATCCGCCACAACTCCTGGCTATTTTTTTACTGCAGTTTGGCCAGGGCTGGGTTTGAACCCGCCACCCTCAGTATATGTGGCCAGTGCCCTACTCACTGAGCCACAGGCACTGCCCCAGGGCATCTTATTATAGGGAGAGACTCTCCAGATTCAACTATGACAACTGCAGAAATGATAAACAGGCGAATGACGCGGTTCTCATTACATCCCTCTTTCTTCCTCCAACGTGCTTGCTTCTATCCTCACTTTCAGACTGCCCATTTGCTAAGCAGCCTTCACCTTCTGAAGGGCAGGGCTGCCTCTGGTCTGCTACACTTGGAAATCTCCCTGAACTTGTCTCTTTCCAGATCAGACATTCTCCAAGCACTCTTTATAGCCCTGACTGTCTAGCACCAGGGGAAAACAGGTGTGCAAAGGAGCTGAGACAACTGCCATCTTCCTTCCCGGTGGGGCTGGGGAGGCTTTGGTGAATGTATTTGGGACATTACCTCTGCCTCCTCTCTGCTGTCCTAAAAAACGCTGAGCTTCCCAATGTCTGGGCAGAGAAGGGTACCAATGTCGACACCCACCATTGGTCTCAATCCTGCCCTGCCTTCCAGGTTATCCTACTAGCTTTTGGCTGGGGACCACCTGGTGTCCCTGTATCACTCCTGTTTGAGATCAGAGCGAGCCTCTGACTTCTCAGCCAGCATCCCCAAGTGACCAGTGGGGTTTTTCCTGCCCAGTGCACAGGGAGCACATTTTCACCTTGCTTTTCATTTTTATTCTGTGATCCCCTCCCCTTTTCCATACTGCAAAGAACACTGAGCAGACCACACATTTTCAAGATGTTTACTAACAAAAATAAAAGGAGTAATTGTACTAAAATTACAAGGCAGCATTTGTGTCTAATCCTTGGTTACAAATTGGTACTAAATCTTGATCATCCTCTCTAACCACATGGTTATAGTCACTCGAGATTTGTGACCTCTGCAAGGTCTATCTCAGCCCACACTGAGTCCCTGTGCTGACCCAGCCACGGCTGGCCTCCCTTTCTAATTACAGAGAAGCCAGCCTGTGGTC
The DNA here is from genome assembly GCF_000181295.1 of Otolemur garnettii. NCBI lineage: Eukaryota > Metazoa > Chordata > Mammalia > Primates > Galagidae > Otolemur > Otolemur garnettii. Next base: position 332,582 of record NW_003852484.1, on the reverse strand, counting down.
TTCTGTGCCTGAATCTTGCCCCAGCAGTTCTTGCTGCATCTGATATTTCATACCCAGTGTCTGGTTCTGGGTGTCATATTTAAGAAGCATGTTGACAGATTTAAGAGAACACCCAGGTGGTGAGGACTCTGGAAAGCATCTTGCATCAGGGATTGTCAGGCTGGGCTCATGCCTATAATCCTACCACTTTAGGAGGCCGAGGTGGGAGGATCTCTTGAGCTCCAGAGTTCAAGAGCAGCCTAAGAGCAATCTCTACTAAAAATAGAAAAAATTGGGGCAGTGCCTGTGGCTCAGTGAGTAGGGTGCTGGCCCCATATACTGAGGGTGGCGGGTTCAAGCCCGGCCCCTGCCAAACTGCAACAACAACAAAAAATAGCTGGGCATTGTGGTGGGCACCTATAGTCCCAGCTACTCGGGAGGCTGAAGCAAGAGAATTGCCTAAGCCCAGGATTTGGAGGTTGCTGTGAGCTATGATGCCACAGCACTCTACCAAGGGCAATAAAGTGGGACTCTGTCTCTAAAAAAAAAAAAAGAAAGAAAAGAAAAGAAAAAATTAGCCAAGTGCTGTGATAGGTGCCTATACTCCCAGCTACTCAGGAGGCTTGAGCCCAAGAGTTAGAGTTTGCAGTGATGACAACACTGCATGCTACCTGGGCAATAGAGCAAAACTGTCTGAAAAAAAAAATAATAAAAATAATGGCTGGTCACCTTAGCGTAGCACCTCCCCCTGCACACCAGAGGCAGTAGGTTTGAGCCTCACCTGAGCCTGATAAACAAACAACAAATAAAAAAAAAAAGCTGGCTGCCTATAGCTAGCAGGCAGTGGTTAGAGTGCCAGCCTTGTGTATCACGAGAGTGGATTCAAGCCCAGCGTGGGTTCAACAACAAAAAAATGGTCAGAGAAAATGAGGACACAGGCCAGAGAAGAGAGGACCTATGGTGTGGACCTGTCACCACGGGTGCTCTGAGCCTAGCAGTGGGGCTTTAAGTGGGATTGAAGAGACACAAGTGCTGTTTTCAGTTCAGCAGAAGGGATACCTTCCTTACACCAATCCAGTTGTACTAAAGTGGTACAGACTGTTCTAGAAAAGTGGTAAGTGCTTCTTTACCTAAATTGTTCTAGCAAAGATTTAGCTGGCCCTCCAACAGAGATGTTCCAGAAGGGAGTCTTTTGCTGGGTGGGAAGCTGGCCTTCCAACTCTATAATTGCCTATTTCTATGAAGACAACACACAAAGGGTCCAGAGGTTTTCCTGACTGTAATCCTGCTAAGCCTTGCTGCCCACGTGGCTCTAGACATCAGTCAGTTTTCACCTATTATTATTATGCTTTGAAATTCTGACATGCTCTCCAGGAATTTAAAATATTGCCTTCTGCAGAGTGGCACAGCCTGCCAGCTTTAAATTTCAAACTTCAAAGCTGCTTTGAAAATAAAGGTTTGCTTTTACAGTTTTAAAGGTTTCTAGCCATAGGAAAAGTGACCTGAACTTTGGAAATTTGCTTTTGAAATGTAGACCTATTGACCAATTTACTGGTTGGCTTGAAAGTCCCTCTGGCATGTACAAGCACCCTATTTAACTTACCTTTGCTCTCTGAAAGACCAGGTCTGCCTCCAATCTAGAACAGTCTAGAGCAGCCGTTCCCCACCCTGACTGCACATCAGCATCACTGGGAACTTTAGAATGAGAAGGAATTGCCTAAGCCCCATAGTCAGAGCTATGGATTTAATTGGGCTGGGATTGGTCTTAGGCATGAATAATATGTTTAAGTCTTTGTCATTCAAATGTGCAGCCAAGGATGAGAAGCTCTTGCAGAATTAAGAGACACTATTTGACCCATGTTCCTCCCAGAGGTTATTTATTTATTTATTATTTTTTTTGAGACAGAGCCTCAAGCTATCCCCCTGGGTAGAGTGCTATGGCATCACAGCTCACAGCAACCTCCAACTCCTGGGCTCAAGTGAGTCTCCTGCCTCAGGCTCCCAAGTAGCTGGGAC
>NW_003852484.1:323992-329670 GCF_000181295.1 Otolemur garnettii | reverse complement strand
TTGAGCTATAGGCGCCGAGCCTCAGCCCAAGATTTTGAGGTTGCTGTGAGCCATGACACTACGGCACTCTAGCAAGGGCAACAAAGTGAGACTGTCTCAAAAAAAAAAAAAAAAAAGAAAGAAAGAAAGAAAAATTGTGAAGCATTGTGGTAGGGACCTATAGTCCCAGTACTCAAAAGGCTGAGACAAAAGGATCACTTGAGTCCAAGAATTTGAGGTTGCTGTGAGCTATGATGCCACAGAACTCTAGCCTGGGCAATAGAGTGAGACTCTGTTCTCATATCACCTGCCTAGAAAAGGCCTGGCTGTACACACATACTTTTTCTCCCCTCTTTTCATAGGTGTTGAAAAAGAGGCCTGCTTATAAAAGGAATGCTATGTCCAGTGGTTTTATATTTTTCTTTCTTTTTTGAGGCTGAGTCTCACTCTGTTGCCCCAGGCTACAGTGCTGTGGTGCCATAGCTCACAGCAACCTCAAACTCATGGGTTTAAGTGATCCTCCTCCCTCAGTCTCCTGAGTACCAGACTATAGGCCCCTGCCATAAAGCCCAGCTAATCTAGTGCTTTTTAGTTTCCCCAGCAGCCTGGCATTAACCTTGTGGGCAGAGCTGAGAGTTCTCTCTGAGTCTCTGACTGGTACATTAAGGAATTTTTAGCTTTGGCTCAGCGCCCATAGCACAGTGGTTACAGCATCAGCCACATACACCCAGGGTGGCGGGTTCAAAACCAGCCTGGGCCAGCTAAACAACTGTACCAAAAAAAAAAAATAGTCGGGTGTTGTGGTGGGCACCTGTAGTCCCAGCTACTTGGGAGGCTGAGGCAGGAGAATTGCATAAGCCTAAGAATTTGAGGTAGCTATGAGCTATGATGCCATGGCACTCTACTGAGGGTGACATAGTAAGACTCTATCTTCAAAGAAAAAGAAGGAATTTTTAGTTTGAGCCTCAATCAGCTCTCTGATAAAAGAAATTCACAGGTAGGTGATTGGCTGTGTCAATGTGCACGTGGACAAATCAGATGCCTGTACCCGATAGTTAATGTGTTGAATCTCTTGTGCTTATCACATTCTCTGGCTGAGATTCAAAATGAGGGATTGAATGCTGGTGACCTGGGTGCCAACCCTCATGAGTGGCTCTGGAAAAGTCCTCTCTATGCATTATTTAGATTTGGAAAATTGTTCCCTATGCACCACAACTCCAGGGATGTACGTCTCAGTTGAAGAGGCAAATACTCAATCAGCTTGATCTCCGACAATAACCTGTGATTGTTAACTACAGGTTAATGTTCTAAGAGGAGCAGCCTCAAATTCCTAATCAAGGGGCCATTGTTACTGATAATAATGACTCTCTCCCTGCCTAGCCCCAGCTCTGAAATACACATTCTATCTGTGGAAAGTGATCGTTTGTTTAGGAAACTTCACTCTGTTCCACATTATTACAGCTCCTGGGAGGTTCACTCGAGTGGGATAGTAGATTAGGGACTGGGAGGCAAGGCTGAGATACAGACAATACATTTAAAGTAGCATCTGGTTTCCAGCCGCCTGATGCAGCTTTTCTCCACTTCCCCCTAAAATACATGCAGACGCAGAGAAAGATTGAAAACCCTAAGCCATTCAGACATTTAAAAAAATATTCATCAGACAAGCACTGAGTAAACAGTCACTGCTTTGAAGGAACTTACAGTCCAGTCAGTAGACTGCACTCTGTATGAATTAACGATTGCTGCATAGCAAATTACCCCCAAATTTAGGGGCTTAAAAAACACACATATTTATTATCTCAGTTTCTGTGGAGCAGGAGTCCAGGCATAGCTTACGTGGGTGCCTTGACTCTGAAGCTCTTAAAAAGCCACAGGCATCTCAAAGCCCAGCTAGGAAGGATACATCTTCCTCCCTCACGCGGGAGGTTGTTGGTAATTCTCAAGTTCACAGGGTTGTTGGACCGAGGATCTCTGTTCCTTGCAAAATGGACCTGCAAACATATCACGACATGGCGACATGCATGAGCAGCGAGCAGGGACCCTTCTGAGTTCCCTGCCTATCCCCCACTCACTGCTGGGACTTGATGAGGATCTTAAGCGTTTAGCACCCGCCCAGCTGCATTTAGACTTTCTTCTCCTTCCTTCCTTCACTCATTTACCCATTCAGTAAATATTTTGAGGCTCTCTCTGTGTGCCAAGCACGATGTTGGGTAGTGGGAATACGGCAGTGAGCAAAACAAATTCTCTGTTCTTCGGGAGCTTATGCTCCCATAGAGAAGAAAGATAATAAATAGGTAAGAAAGGTATAGCATAGCAAAGGATCAGTGCTATAGAGAAAATAAGGGAAGGTAAACGGGAGAGGAAGTGTTGCAAAGTGTGTGTGAGAGAGAGACTGCACGGTGAGAGGTTATAAGGTGACATTCGTGCAGAGACATGAAGAAGATAGAGATATCAGGGTGTGAGTGTTCTTGGCAAGTTCAGGGAATATCAGTGAAGTGGGTGGGACTGAGCAAAGTCAGGGAAACAGAGAATAGCAAGATGTGGGGTCAGAGGGGTAGTTAGTGGGGAGCAGTGGCATTTACTGCACAGTAAGTGGTAGGGCTTTGTGAATCGTATAAGACTTTGCATTTCACTCTGGGATGGGACGGCCTGGGCAGATTTGGAGAGGATTTGGGTAACATGAGCTGATGTAAGATCAACTGAGTTGCTAGGCTTGAGAAGTAATGTTCAGTGAGGGCACTGAGGAAAGCCCAGGAGTCTAGTTGGAAAACAACTGAAAATATTCAGCCAAAGGACATTGGTCTCTTACATGAGCAAGGTAGCCGTGGAGGTGGTAAGAAATGATTGGATTCTGGGTCTATTTTAAAGGTAGAAAGATTGACTTTGAGATGTGAGGAAAAAAACAAGGCATTAACACCAACTCCAAAGGTTTTGGCCTGAGCAAATCGTGCCATTCATAGGAGAGAGAGAAACACCAGGGAGGAGAAAGGGGGAAATCAGAAATTCTGTTTCAGATATGTGAATTTGAGAGCCTGTTAGAATTCCAAAAGGAGTTGTCAAATGAGCAATTCGGTAAATGATCTGGAGTTCAAGGATTTATTCTGAGCTAGAGATATAAATCTGGGTCTACTCAGTGTATAGACACCACTCGAGACTCAGTAAATGAATGAATCAATGAATTTACTCAATGAATGAGTGAATCAATGAATTCACTAGGAAGTTAGAGTGAATAGTCTCAGGGTTCAGGACTGAAGCCCAGGACACTCCAGCGTGGAGAGACAACGGGTGATGATGGGAAAGCAGGAAAGAAGGGGCTGATGGCTGGGTGCCCGTAGCTTAGTAGGTAGCATGCCAGCCACATGCTCCTGGGCTGGAGGGTTGGAACAACCGGGCCTGCTAAACAAACAAACAAAATTTCCAGGAGTTGTGGCAGGCACCTGTAATCCCAGTTACTAGTGAGACTGAGACAGGAGCATCACTTGAGCACAAAAGTTTGAGGTTGCTGTGAGCTATGATGCCACAGCACTCTACCCAGGGTGACAAAGTGAGACTGTCTCAATTTAAAAAAAAGGCTGGCTCAGCTGGGCAGCACCTGTAGTTCAAAGGAGTAGGGCACCGGCCCCATATGCCAGAGGTGGCGGGTTCAAACCTAGCCCCAGCCAAAATAAAATAAAATAATAAAATTAAATTAAAAAAAGAAAAATATAGATTAAAAAAAAGGCTGGCTTGGTGCCCATAGCACAGTGGTTAGGCAACAGCCACAACACCCAGGTTGGTGGGTTCGAACTCAACCTGGGCCAGCTAACCAACAATGACAACTGCAACAAAAAATAGCCAGGCATTGTGGTGGGTTCGTATAGTCCAAGCTACTTGGGAGGCTGAGGCAAGAGAATTGCTTTAAGCCAAGAGTTTGAGTTTGCTGTGAGCTGTGACACCATGACACTCTACTGAGGGCAACATAGCAAGACTCTATTTCAACAACAACAACAAAATTAAAAAAAAATGGTGGGGGGCTGATGAGGTAGGGAAAAAATCAAGAAAAAAGCAACATGCAGGAAAGCAGGTGGAGAAAGCATTCCAACATATTAGATCGTCTAATGTACACAAGAATCACTCTACAAGGTATATGTACGTTATTTGCTTCTCTCATGGGAGACATAAAGAATTTTCAAGGTAATGTAAATGCTGACTGAAGAATACATTTGTGGTCACAGGGCACCCCACTGGGCTAGGGGCTTATTTCATTGAACTTTTTTTTTCTGAGATAGACTCCCACTATGTCGCTCTTGTTAGAGTGCTGTGACATCACAGTTCACAGCAACCCCAAACTCCTGGGTTTAAGTGATTCTCCTGCCTCAGCCTCCCAAGCAGCTGGGACCACAGGCGCCCGCCACAACGCCCAGCGTTGTTTTTGTTTGCAGTTGTCATTGTTGTTTAGCAGGCCCAGGCCAGGCTCTAACCTGCCAGCCTCAGTGTTTATGGCTGGTATCATAACCACTGAGCTACGGGCAGCGCTCTGAACTTTTTTTATAATTGTAGTTTTGCAAGCTTTTTTTTTTTTTTTTTTTTGAGACAGAGCCTCGAGCTATTGCCCTGGGTAGAGTGCTGTGGCATCACAGCTCACAGCAACCTCCAACTCCTGGGCTCAAGCAAGTCTCCTGCCTCAGCCTCCCAAGTAGCTGGGACCACAGGTGCCTGCCACAACACTCGGCTATTTTTGGGTTGCAGCTGTCCTTGTTGTTTTGGTGGGCCTGGGCTGGATTTGAACCTGCCACCTTAGGTGTATGTGGCTGGCGCCTTAGCCACTTGAGCCACAGGCACCCAGCCTTTGCAAGCTTTTTATTAGAGAGAATATCAGATATATGAAATTAATAGAATAATATAATGAGCCTCTATGTTCCCATTACCCAATTCAACAATTATCAGCTTACGGCCAATCTTGTTTCTTCAAACTCCTGGGCTCAAGGCTCAAGCAATCCTCTCAAAGTGCTAGGATTACAGGCTTGCCCTCCCTACCATTTTTTCTTTTTCTGAGATAGTCTCACTCTGTCATCTCTGGGCTTAAGTGATCTGCCTGCCTCAGGCTATTGAGTAGCTGGGCCTATAGGCCCATGCTAGGATTCCTGGCTAGTTTTTTTTTTTTAGTAGTAGAGGGATAGTCTCAACTCTTGCTCAGGCTGGTCTCAAACTCCTGAGCTCAAGAGAGCCTTCCTCCTCAGCCTCCCAGAGTTTTAGGATTACAGTCATGAGCAACTGGTGCCCAGCCCTCCCCCATAGCAGACTCCAAACATAAAAATTTAGAAGATTTTTTTTTTTTTTTAAGAGACAGAGTCTTACTTTATCGCTCTTGGTAGAGTGCTATGGCGTCACAGCTCACAGCAACCTCCAACTCCCGGGCTTAGGTGATTCTCTTGCTGCAACCTCCCGAGTAGCTTGGACTACAGGTGCCCACCATAACGCCTGGCTATTTTTGTTGTTGTTGCAGTTTGGCTGTGGCTAGGTTTGAACCCACCACCCTTCGGTATATGGGGCCAGTGCCCTACTCACTGAGCCACAGGCACCACCTCAGTTTAGAAGATATCTTTATTTTATTTATTTATTTTTTTTGAGACGGAGCCTTAAGCTATTCCCCTGGGTAGAGTGCCATGGCATCACGCTCACAGCAACCTCCAACTCCTGGGCTCAAGAGAGTCTCCTGC
>NW_003852484.1:317245-323411 GCF_000181295.1 Otolemur garnettii | reverse complement strand
AGAGACAGAGTCTCACTTTGTTGCCCTTGGTAGAGTGCTATAGCGTCACAGCTCACAGCAACCTCCAGCTCTTGGGCTTAGACTATTCTCTTGCCTTAGCCTCCTGAGTAGCTGGGACTATAGCTGGCTGTCACAACGCTCGGCTATTTTTTGTTGCAGTTTGGCTAGGTCAGTTTTGAACCTGCCACCCTCTGTCTCTCTCTCTCTCTCTCTCTATATATATATATATACACACATATATATATAGTTTGTTTGTTTTGATGCAGTTGTCAGTCATTGCTGGCTATATTTTAAGGTAGTTGTCGTTGTTTAGCTGGCCTGGGCCGGTGTGCTACAGGCATCAAGCCTCTTAATATTTTTTAAGAAATCCAGTCAGTGCTCAAAATTTTAAATTTTGATAAATATAACTTTTTTTTTTTTGGAGACAGAGTCTCACTATGTTGCCCTTGGTAGAGTGCACTGGCATCACAGCTCACAGCAACCTCAAACTCTTAGGCTTAAACAATTCTTTTGCCTCAGCCTCCCAAGGAGCTAGGACTACAGGCACCCATCCCAACACCCAGCTATTTTTTGATTGGAGTTGTCATTGTTGTTTGGCAGGCCCAGGCTGGATTTGAACCCTCCAGTTCCGGTGTATGTGGCTGGCGCCCTAGTTGCTAAGCCACAGGCACCAAACCGATAAATATAACTTTTAATAGTTTATTTGAATCAGGATTTAAATACATGGGTTATATGTAAGTTTGAGATACACAAAAATCAAGAACCCAAAAATCTGTGCAGATGGAAACAAATGCAGCCTTCCCAGCAACACTGATAAGCCGAGCAAGTTGAATCTTGCACAGGTGAATCAGAAAGGCCGTTGTGGACTGTGTTTCTTGGAAGTGAAACAATAACAGAGTCTAGGGAGTGGGGATAGATCTTTTAAGTCTCTACACATTCTCCTTCTATCATTTCTTTTTCTGTTTGTTTTTTTTTTCTCCTGGCAAATCATTTGTTGGACAGAGCAGGTTGTTTGTCCTGTAGTTTCCCACAATCTGGATTTTGACAATTTCATCTTCGTACAGGCTGGTGGTGAACTGCCAAATGTGTTCCTCTACCTATGAATTTCCTGTAAAATGGGAAATGGGGGGCTTGATCCAGTTTCTCAAATGTTTTCTGGCAAGACTGTTTTATAAGTGCTGCTGTTTTCTTTCACCCTTAATGCCTAGTTGTGTCTCTTTCTTTTCTTTTTTTTTTTTTTTGAGACAGAGTCTCAAGCTGTCCCCCTGGGTAGAGTGCCATGGCATCATCACAGCTCACAGCAACCTCCAACTCCTGGGCTCAAGTGAGTCTCCTGCCTCAGCCTCCTGAGTAGCTGGGCCACAGGCGCCCGCCACAGCGCCCAGCTAGTTTTTGGTTGCAGCCGTCATTGTTGTTTGGCGGGCCGAGCTGGATTTGAACACACCAACTTGGGTGTATGTGGCTGGCGCCTTAGCCACTTGAGCCAGAGGCGCCGAGCCAGTTATGTCTCTTTCTGTGATGCTGGTAGCTGCAATGATCAAAGCGTGGGTCCATTATTACATTAGCAGTTGCAAAATAGTTCTAACTCTACCTTTCCTTCATTTATTAACTGTAATACTTCCGTAAAGAGAAACTTCCCCCCAGTCTGATGGGGTTTCTTAGTGATAGAGTTCACCCAAGAAAGGCAACATAAGTGATTGCTTTCTTACCTTTATCTATCAATTTTCAGAGTAATGAGTTGGCTTCTAACATCTTCCTACAGAAACCAGTTAGGGCTTTTGATTTGGGAGGGAGTAATCATGAATGTGTGAATGTAATTATTTGAAATGCTTCAATCCATTGCAGTTAACTTCACTGATGCTCAAATTACCCATCAGTGGTTCCTGAGTCTTTTCTTTTTTTTTTTTTTTTTTTTTTTGAGACAGTCTCACTTTATTGCCCAGGGTAGAAAGTCAGCCTAATTCATACCTCAAACTCTTGGGCTCAAGTGATCCTCCTGCCTCAGCCTCTAGAGTAGCTGGCACTATAGGTGCCTGCCACAATGTCCAGCTAATTTTTCTATTTCTAGTAGAGACAGGATCCTGCTCTTGCTCAGGCACTGGTCTCGAATTCCTGGGCTCAAGCAATCTTCTCACCTTGGCCTTCCAGAGTGCTAGGATTACCAGCATGAGCCACCATGTCCTGCTGGTTCCTGAGTGTTTTTGATGTATAATCTTCATTATCTGGTATGAGAAGATGTTTGATTTATCTGGTAAGTTTCCCACTCAGACTGAATCAGTCATTTCCCCTAGAAGTCTTGTTTTCTTCCTTTTCTTTCTTTCTTTCTTTTTTTTTTTTTTGCAGTTTTTGGCTGGGGCTGGGTTTGAACCCGCCACGTCCAGCATATGGAGCCAGTGCCCTACTCCTGAAGCCACCGGCACCACCCAGAAGCCTTGTTTTCTTTTAATGAAAAAAGAATTTAAGTTGTTATGTAGCATATGGGGTCACAGAATCAAAAAGCCAGGCAGTAGATGTCGATGGAGACATCATTTCAGTGAGCAGAGCTGTACCAGAGGCACCTAGAACTCAGAATTTGACTGGGAACCATTCACACCAACCTCCTCTCAAGCTGTTGATCTAAAAAAGGAGACAGTGCTGTCTCCCAGGCAGACAGTGAGGGGCCACTCCGGACAACTTCGTTTCATTCATTCCAAGTAAGTAAAAAGAGGGAGAAAAAATGGAGCCCATGAAAAAATGCTACCGAATAAGAAAAAGGACAAATCCCAACCTCCCTGAAGAATAAGAAGGGAGAAATTCTTGAAAATACAGACTACTGCAGGATAGAAGAGTAAAATGTTTGGAAATTGCTTGGCATCTTCAAAAGACGAGAAGAAGGGCTGTCTTTCATAAAGCGTGAGCGGTCAGCCATCTGATGAAAACAAGCAGAGAAGAGAAAGAACAAAATAAATAGAAGGGTAGATGGATGAGAAGACTTCTAAGGGCAAAAATCTATAATCAAACTCCACATACACATATTCTACACTGTTCTGTTCACCTGGAGGTAGATGAGAAACTTCTTTCCACCTGTCGTTACGAATCTTTTCCCACAGTATTCATGTGACTGACCGCCTGGGTAATTCCACAAGTGAAAAGTCACCCTTCATTTAACGTATCCCTTCATGTTAGAAGACTAGGCTTTTTCTTGATTTTTTATTTTTATTTTTATTTATTTATTTATTATTATTATTATTATTTTTGAGACAGAGCCTCAAGCTGTTCCCCTGGGTAGAGTGCCGTGGCATTACAGCTCACAGCAACCTCCAACTCCTGGGCTCAAGCGAGTCTCCTGCCTCCGCCTCCCAAGTAGCTGGGACCACAGGCGCCCGCCACAACGCCCAGCTATTTTTTGGTTGCAGCTGTCATTGTTGTTTGGCGGGTCCGGGCTGGGGATTCGAACCCGCCACCTTAGGTGTACATGGCTGGCGCCTTAGCCGGTTGAGCTGTAGGCGCTGAGCCTTCTTGATTTTTTTTTTTTTTTTGCGCCATTATTAGAAAGTGAAAAGGGCACATCTTTGTACATTTGCCCATGAATTCAGTAACCATGGAGCACCTCATGATTACTGGGCATAGCGCTTGGTGCTGGGGTACATGGCGGTGAAAAAGATGGACTCAGTTCCTATCTTCAACAGGTAAGATAATTCAGTGTGAAATTTCAATATTTTTGTGGTAAATGGGTACAAAAAGAAATGTAGGGTACTAAGGAAGGACATAGCCAGGAAGCCTAATCTGGAAAAGTGGCATTTAATCTGACCTGAAAATGAGAGGAGTTAAACTAAGAAAAGAAAGAGAGAACAGTTATGTTCGGCCAGGCACAGTAGCTCACGCCTGTAATCCTAGCACTCTGGGAGGCCGAGGCAGGAGGATCACTTGAGGTCAGGTGTTTGAGACCAACCTGATTAACCATGAGACCCTGTCTCCATAAAACATGGAAAAATTTGCCAGGTGTTGTAGTGGGTGCCTATAGTCCCAGCTACTTGGGAGATTGATATAGGAGAATCACTTGAGCCCAGAAGTTTGAGGTTGCTGTGAGCTAGGTTGATGCCATAGCACTCTAGTCTGGCCAAAAAAGTAAAGCAAGAAAGGAAAAATACTAAAGAAATTCAGTGGCAGTCTACAAATGGCCTTGTCACTGGAGAATTTTAAGAACAAAGTGTTATGGTCCAATGTTTTGCTGTATAAGAACTTGGGAGTACACCGGACACTAGATTGTCAGGATTGATAATAAGGAGGCCATTTAGGAAGTGACGCAATGGTCCAGACAAGACGGGGTGGTGGGCTAGGAGAAGGTATTGGCAGTGAGGGTGTAAAGAAGCAAATAGACTTGCAGAGTATATTTAGGAGAGGCTGATTCATTTGATGTGGGTGGTAGGGGAGAGGGAGTCAAAGCCCTGGCTCCCTGCTTTCCAACTTTAGCAAACCAGGTGGTGCCGTTTAATAGCAACAGGAGAAAGATATAGGACAAATTATGACTTCACTTGGTTGAGTCTGAGGTTCCCACAAAATTGCTAAATGGAAATATCCATTATGTGGTTAAATATTCCTATTTGGAGCTCAGGAGAAAAAGTCCGGACTATAATTCTAGACTTGGGATCGATCAGCATACAGGTTATCATTGAAACTTTGAGAATGGTTGCGACCTTACAGAAAGAGTATATAGATGTAGAAGAGAAAAGCACCGCGGGCAGAACGCCGAGGAAGAGCACCAACGTTGAAGGATGGGCAAAGGGAAAAGACTCTGGTAAGAGTGGCCAGAGAGGAAGGAAGAAAACCAGAGAAACACAGCTTCACAGAAGCCAGAAGAGCTTGTGTCAAGAGGAAGAGCTTGGCTAATAGCATTATTAGCTAATAGCATCAAATATTCCCAAGAGGTGACGACAGACAGGAGATGAAAAGACTGACCCCATTGGATTTAGTGACCACCAGTATGACTCTGGTCATGGTGACAAGAGCAGTAACAGCAGTAAGTCTGATGTGGTGACTAGATTTTATGGTGAAGAGACAGCTGAAGTTGAGAAAGTGTTTGGTCTCCCATTTGACTTCTGACCTAATTTGAGAATCATTGTCTTCTACTAGACAAGTTTAACTTATCTACATTTATTTTGGTTTTCTTTGGGCTTGCTTGTTTCATTTTGTTTTATGCTTTCTAGTTTTTATGTTCACTTGTTCTCTCTTTTCAATTTTTTTTTCCCTAAGTAGACTATTGTACTTAACGTTAACTTTTTTTCTTCTTTTCTTTTTTTTTTGAGACAGAGTCTCATTTGGTCACCCTTGGTAGAGTACCATGGTCTTAGCTCACAGCAACCTCAAACTCTTGGTTTCAAGCAATCCTTTTGCCTCAGCCTCCCAAGTAGCTGGGACTACAGGTGCCTGCCACAATGCCTAGCTATTTTTTAGAGATGGGGGGGTCTCACTTTGGCCCAGGCTGGTCTTGAACCTGTGAGCTCAGACAATCCACCCCTTTGGCCTCCCAAGTGCTAGGATTACAGACGTGAGCCACTATCCCGGCTTCAGTGTTAGGTTTTGATATGAAGTGGAGGATAGACAGCCGGCATTTAGTGGCTTCCACTCAGTAGTGGAAGCAGAATTTGAACCCACACAGTCCAGAGTCCACACTCTCAGCCACTGTGCTATATATTGCTTTTCTTGAGACTTATAGCATTTTAAGAAACAGAAAATTAATTTATGCTTGAAAATAGTTATAATATATGGGCAACAATCCCACTTCTAAAAATATATTCTAAAGAACTAATCAGAAAATTATGCACATAGGTACTTACTGCAGCATTTTTATTTTTTTATTTTGAGACAGAGTTTTACTTTGTTGCCCTCAGTAGAGTGCTGTGGTGTCATAGCTCATAGCAACCTGAAACTCTTGGGCTCAGGTAATCCTTTTGTCTCAGCCTCCCAAGTAGCCGGGACTACACTCACCTGCCACAACACCTGGCTGTTTTTTAGAGACAGGGTCTCTCACTCTGGCTCAGGCTGGTCTCAAACTTCTGAACTCAGGTAATCCACCCACCTTGGCCTCCCAGAGTACTAGGATTATAGGAGTGAGCCACCACGTCCAGCCTAAGTCACTGTAGCATTTTTATTTTATTTTTATTTATTTATTATTATTATTATTATT
>NW_003852484.1:309179-316579 GCF_000181295.1 Otolemur garnettii | reverse complement strand
GCCTCCCAAGTAGCTGGGACCACAGGCGCCCGCCACAACGCCTGGCTATTTTTTGGTTGTAGCCATTATTGTTGTTTGGCGGGTTCGGGCTGGGGATTAGAACCCGCCACCTTAGGTGTACGTGGCTGACGCCTTAGCCGGTTGAGCTATAGGCGCCGAGCCCACTGTAGCATTTTTAATAGGAAAACAATCTAAATTTGCCAAAGAGTTCCTTTTCTTAAAAAAAAAAACATCAGTCTGGTGGGCCCAGTGGCTCATGCTTGTACTCTAGGAGGCCAAGGCTGGTGGATTGCTTAAACTCAGGAGTTCAAGACCACCCTGAGCAAACTGAGATCCTGTCTCTACAAATACAAAACAAATAGAAAAACTAGCCAGGCGTTTTGGCCCCTGCTTGTAGTCTCAGGTACTTGGGAGGCTGAGGCAAGAGGATCTCTTGAGCACAAGAGTTCGAGGTTGCTGTGAGCTATGACACCAGAGCACTCAACTCTAGGGCAACTGAGTCAGACTTTGTCTCAAAAAAAAAAAAAATCAATCAGCTCTTCCTTTTACTGCTTGACTTGTTTTTGAGTTTATTATATCTGAATGTTGGTTGTAAATTAATCACATTCTTTTAAAAGTTCATTTAAAAAGTATTTACATTAAAATGTGTGCTGCAAGCCTGGGTGTGCCACTCCTGCAGTCCCAGCTCTGGAGGCTGAGGCAGGAGGATCATTTGAATCCAGGAATGTGAGGTTGTTATGAGCTGGGCTGATGCCATGACACTCTAGCCTCAGTGACAGAGCAAGACTTTCACTTAAAAAACAAACCAAAAAATGTGTGCTGTGCTTGTTTCCTGAGCTGGCTGACTATTTACAACCCAGAATAGGACTTGACATACAGAGATGGGACAGCTTAGAGTGCAACTAAAGGTGGCAGAAAGGGCGAGCATTTTCTGGCACCAGTGTTGAACCTATTAAAAGACTGGGAAATTTTGTTCTGAGATGTCTGGCAATGAAGCAGAAAGAAACACAGTTAAGTTGCATTATTTTCATTGTCCAATGAGACAAAGAATTCTAACTAATTCTTCTAACAGAGGAGGCTTTATCTGGGATCTAAAACCAAGCAGTAGGTTTGGCACCTGTAGCTCAAGCGGCTAAGGCACCAGCCACATACACCAGAGCTGGCGGGTTTGAATCCAGCCTGGGTCTGGCAAAACAACAATAACAACTACAACCAAAAAATAGCCCGGCATTGTGGTGGGCGCCTGTAGTCCCAGCTACTTGGGAGGCTGAGGCAAGAGAATCACTTGAGCCCAGGAGTTAGAGGTTGCTGTGAGCTGTGATGCTACAGCACTCTACACAGGGCAACAGCTTGAGACTGTCTCAAAAAAAATAAAAATAAAAAACAAAACCATGTAGGAATTTATTATGTGAATCCTCATGTAAAAGGTATAAAGGGACATGAAGGACCATATTTAAGCAAGTATAAAGAAATCCTGTTAAA
Source organism: Otolemur garnettii (assembly GCF_000181295.1). Taxonomy (NCBI): domain Eukaryota; kingdom Metazoa; phylum Chordata; class Mammalia; order Primates; family Galagidae; genus Otolemur; species Otolemur garnettii. Next base: position 315,097 of record NW_003852484.1, on the reverse strand, counting down.
CCCATTCACCTGGATGCCTCTCTGTGAAGTTGCCATTAAAGGGTGTCCTAACCCGGGGGAGGTGTCCTGCACTGCACGGCAAGCTGGGGCTGGGCACCCTCTGCTGATCACACAGTTCATCTGTGGAGCTCCCCCACCCACAAGGCACCTCCCCTCTCGCTTCTCCAGCCTTGCCACGAAAGCACCCGTGAGTGAATACAAGCTGGGGGTGGGCAAGAAGAGGTTGTAGCCCAAAAAGGCCAGCTGTAAGCTAAAAATTTCTTAGAAAATGTGCAATTTATATTTAAAATCCATGTGAATTTTATAGTCTGTTTCATAATGTGTTTATAGATAAAACTGTGTTTTCCCCCTGAAAACTTTTATCAAAATGTCATGTTCCCGGAGGACGAACTGTATTTCTCCTATTCAAGTAGCTCTTGGCAAACTGTCTTGGACCCCCCACCCCACCCAGTCCCTCTATCTCACAGACACAGCATTATTTTAAGCTGACATTGAGCCAGTACCCCCCGAGTCTAGATGAGCAAACCGCTCCTTTCCAGTATTAGATCTCTTGGAATAGAACATCACATGTTCTAACATACAGAGAAGGTCCACCGAAACTTTAGTTGATAGGCGTTTTTTTAAAATGTTGACACTAGCTTGTGAACGTTTACAATAAGCAGGGCGTCCTATACAGACAGTAGAGAAAGCCACTATTCTACATTGGCATAACATCAGGTATGACCACAGAGGGCAAGAGTGGAAGGATCAAGCAAGATCTACTGTGCTCTAGCATTCAAGGTTGCTCATGACTTCCCTGGAGTCCCAGGACACCTGCCTGGGTGGTAGACACTTGGCAGGGTTGACCTCACTGAAATGACAAGGCTCTAAATGATGGGTTTGAACCATGCCACGTGGCACAGGCTTCCTGGGAGAACAAGTATGCTCTGAGCACTTCTGCACATGGAGTCATTTAGCTCTGTGCCTTTTCGGTCGACCCCCTCTCTGGCTAGGACTTTGGGGTTTGAAAAGCCCAGGGTTGGTTAAAGGCAGCTCTAAAGGGAGGATGGTGGTGTGCAAATCCTCTGACTGAATTGAGGGCTGGGCAGGGCCTGCCATTGATGTTTGAGGTAGGATGTTAGGCCCAAGATCATCTAGAAAAAGATGTATTCTTGGCTTAGCGCCTTTAGCTCAGTGGCTAGAATGCCAGCCACATACACTGGAGCTGGTGGGTTCAAACCCAGCCCAGGTCTGCCAAACTGTAGCAGGAAACCGACGCAGACAGAAAACTTCAGGCACCAGTTGATTAGAGGAAGCCGGTTTATTCCCGCCGGGGGGGTAACTCAAAACCGAGCCCCCTGACTCAATCTCTTGCCTCTCTTTTATCCACTTTTCAGGGCAAGAGTGCACGTGAGAGTCATAAAACAGAGAAAGACATGACATCATCCTCAAGGTCCCAGGCTCAAGGGGGAAGGTCAGATTCGCCCCTCCTTAAGACTGGTTGGACCACCTGCCTGCAAAGGCGACAGAAGTCCAGGGAAGTTACTAGGTTACAATCTAAGCCCCAGGTATGTCAAGGAAGAAACATACAGACAACAGAAACGCCTGCAGCTTGGCTGAGGCCTACACAGGGCAGCTAGGACAGATTCTTTTAGTTCTGCTTTACTTTCTTGCCTCAAAACAACAATGACAACTACAACCAAAAAATAGCCAGGCATTGTGGTGGGCGCCTGTAGTCCCAGCTACTTGGGAGGCTGAGGCAAGAGAATCACTTGAGCCCAGAGTTGGAGGTTGCTGTGAGCTGTGATGCCATAGCCCTCTATCGGGCAACATAGTGAAACTCTGTCTCAAAAAGAAAAACAAAAAAACCGGCGGCGCCTGTGGCTCAAATGAGGTAGGGCCACGGTCCCATATGCCAGAGGTGGTGGGTTCAAACCCAGCCCTGGCCAAAAACTACCCCCCCCAAAAAAGAAAAGATGTATTCTCCTGAAATTGGAGGTTATAATCTTCATGAACGAGTTTCCTAGAGTGAGTTCAGGCTATGGTGTCATCAAAAGGGACTCATCGTCTAAGCACAGTGACTCACACCAGTAATCCCAGGGCTTTGGGAGGCTGAGGCAGGAGGACTGTTTGAGGCCAGGAGGTTAAGATCAGCCTAGGCAACACAGCAAGACCTCATCTCCATAAAAAAAATTTTTTTTAAAAATGTTTGAAGTTCTCCAAACTGAAAAAGAATGCAGTGTTCTGGCCTCAGTTTATAATCCCTAAATCTGATCTTTACCTTTTTACCTTCTGCCACACACTGTGACACCCTTATTCCCTCTATTGTCAACTAAAGATGACCCCTTTCCTTGCTGCCTCTAGAACAGGTTGAAGAACTATGGCCTGTTTTTATAAATAAACTGAAAAAAACGCAGCTGTGCTCACTGGTTAAATAAATAAATGGCTCACTATGAATAACAAAGACACTCTCATCACTCAGGAAATTCCAAGGATTTCAGGTGCTCTGTAATAAGAACCTGGGCAAAGACCAAATGTATTTTATATTATACCACAGAAACCAGCCAGAGATCCTTGGGATGGGGACTTCCCTGAAATGATGTCATTCCTGGGGCTAATCTCTCCTGGGAAGAGGAGGCCTTCACTGGCTCATTAAATGAGGCCTCCAGCATCCAGAGTGAGGACTCTACACCAGAGGTCCTCAAACTTTTTAAACAGGGGGCCAGTTCACTGTCCCTCAGACCGTTGGAGGGCCGGACTGTGGGCCCTGGGATGAGTTGGCTGCTAAGCAGGACAGGCAGCAGTGGCAAAAACACCCAGTGGGCCAGATAAATGTCCTTGGCGGGCTGCATGTGGCCCGCGGGCCGTAGTTTGAGGACACCTGCTCTACACCAGCGTCGTCCTGTCCTTGGACTTCCTTCTCAGAGGGCACCAAGGTGGTCACCTGTGGATCTGGAGGCCTGATGAGAGAAAGGGGCCTGTGGAGAGAGTAACAAAGTCAGCCCTGCCTTGTGAGCCAGATCGCCACTTCCGGTCACTCCTCATGTTCATTTTTCATTTGTAGGTCTTCAGCTTTTGGCGAAACCTAGTTTAAGTGGGCTAGCCATGGCTCAAGTGGCCAGATCATAAGAGAAAAGTTACCTATTCACCCTTGGGACAGACGTCAAGCATGGAAGCAGTGAGTGGGAGGCAAAGGTAGCTGAAGAAAGGCTCCCAGGAGAGGACAAAGCTCCAACTCCCGGCGAGGGCCACAGGGCCCAGCTGCCTTCTCCCCACCAAGAGACTCTGCCCTCCTGACTAGAGATTCTGGAAATTCTGGGTTGCATCTTATCTGGCATTTCCTGACCATCAGCAACCACAGCCATTGATGCACAGCCCAGGCAATACTAAGGAATCTGGATTCCTTAGTAAGATCTTGGCCTGTGGGTGCAGGTGCCCAGAGACACGTCAGTGATGGAGTGAGCAGTCACTTACAGACCTGAGTCTGCGAATGCAGTCTCAGACACAAGTGGAAGGGTCCTCCAGGCATGTATCAGAGCCAGAGGACTGGAGATAGTTTCTATCTAAATGACAGGAAGCCCTGTAGGGAAATGAAAATCCTCTCCACCTTTGAAGCCTCCCCCAGGATCTGGGTGAACTTTCTGGGAGCCTTTCTGTGCACAGCAAAGAACAGTCATAGGAACAAAGAGCCCATGTGGCATTTAGTGCGGCACCTGCTTCACCCCGTGGCCTTTGGACGGCTAAGAAGTGTTGGCCTTCCAGCCGTGGGCAGGCAATGTGCAGGTTTGGGCCTACCACTTGCCGAGACATCATTTCTTGCATCTGTGTCATGAACAAGCACGGTTTGTGACCAGATCACACTATTTTTGTCTCCCACTGCCGTTTTAAACTTTATTCTGGGGAAAAGCTTTTCTTCCACTGATGAAAACTCAGCAGGGCTCATGATTTTTCAGCTCAGCTTCAGGTCAGAGAGAGCTTTCAGCCACTTGAAGTGAGGCGGACAGTTTCAGTTCAATGAGTATATGAGTCACTTTTCAGTCTTCATATAAAACACTTGTAACTGACACTGTTGCCCTGTGAAAGGGGTTAGGATGGGCGACCTCCATCTTTCCCCAACCCAACCTTCTCCATTCCCCAAGTTATAGTGTAGCAGGAAACCGACGCAGACAGAAGACTCCAGGCACCAGTTGATTAGAGGACGCGGGTTTATCCGGCCGGGGTTATTCAGAACACCAGCATGTTTCCCAAAACCGAGCCCCACGACTCAATCTCTTGCCTCTCTTTTATCCACCTTTCAGGGTGGGAGTGCATGTGAGGGTCATAAGACAGAGAGACATGACATCATCCTCAAGGTCCCGGGCTCAAGGGAGAAGGTCAGATTTGCCCTGGTCCTTGAGACCGGTCGGACCACCTGCCCCAAAGGCAACAGAAACCCAAGGAAGTTACTAGGTTACAACCTAGGCCCCGCGTATGTCAGGGGAGAAACACGCAGACAGCAGAAACGCCTGTGGCGTGGCTGAGGCCTACACAGAGCGGCTAGGATAGATTCTTTTAGCTCTGCTTTTCCTTTCTTGCCTCAATAGCACCACTGCACTTTCCATCAGGGCCACATAGGTAAAGCACAGGGGGTGAGGTAAAGGGCTGGTTACAGGTGGGTTATGCTCTCTGGTCAGGTGGGTGTGCACTTTCTGGGCTGGCGGAGAATTAAAGCTGACTTTCCATTTGAGGCTTTGTAGATTGCTCAGTGACTCCGATCCCTAGGATCTTTCTCTACGGTTCCTTTGGCCCAGGTGATGCATCTGTACTCTGAATGACCTCTTGTGACATCTTTACTCCCAGCTTCACGTTGCTGGAGCCCCGCAGGCTTGCTCTTCTGCTTGGTCCACTTTTTAATCCGTGAGAGACAGTCACACTACTCTTTGTTCCAATGGAGTCTAAGCTGATCCTAAGACACCAGCAACTTCTGGTTGTCGCATAAAGCCTGAGTTAGCCCAACTACCCTACTCTGGGGTAGAGAATCAGGCCTCTGCACCCCTTAAACTGCAAAGGTCTTATGGAGTGGTCCCTCTCTCCACTGACACCCACTATCAGTTCTTTCCTTCCCACATGATGTCCAACCTTTTTTTCCCTGCTGCCCACCGGAAAAATAAAGAGTTGTCTTGGGCTGCACATTAAATACATAAATGCTGATGAGGGCTAATGAGCAAAAACAACCAAGTCTGTGCATAATTTTTGTGCTACCTGACACCACAGATAAGCAAAGCAGGCCTCAAAAAAATCTACCTGAGGCCAGAGAGCCACAGGTAAGATACCCAAATTCATGCCACTCAGGCCCTCTGGCAGTGGACTCTATAACTCCACCCCCTTGAATCTGAGCTAACCTGTGACTGCTTAACAAACAGCCTGTGGTAGAAGTGACTGCTCATCTGGCCTTTAAGAGGCTTCCCCTTCCCCCCTGCTGAACACAGACTCCATGCTGTGGGGAAGCCCAACGCAGCAATGATAGGTAAGAGAATCAAGCCCCTTGGCCAAAGTCCCAGCTGACCTCCCAGTCATCTGCCAGCTCATCAGTGACGAGCTGTTTTGGAGCTAACGCCATGTGGACCAGAGACAAGGTGTCCCCACAGAACCCAATTGTAAATTATGAACTCGTCCATGATTATCATTGTTTTAAGGCACTCATTTTTGAGTGATCTGTTTGGCAGCAATAGGTAACAGAAACACTTGGCAAGCTCTCCAAGTAGCCCCACGGCAGCCTTTCCCACCGGGGTTGATGTACAGTGGAGAGCACCTCCCTTCCTTCCCACTTGGGGTAGAATGGGGAATTCAGCATGGCAACAAGTCTCTCCAAGGAAATCTCTTTGCATGGCTCGGCGCCTATGGCTCAAGTGGCTAAGGCGCCAGCCACATACACCTAAGGTGGCGGGTTCGAATCCCCA
>NW_003852484.1:303901-308633 GCF_000181295.1 Otolemur garnettii | reverse complement strand
AGGTAGGAGACTCACTTGAGCCCAGGAGTTGGAGGTTGCTGTGAGCTGTGATGCCACAGCACTCTACCCAGGGGGATAGCTTGAGGTTCTGTCTCTAAATAAATAAATAAATAAGTAAAGCTGAGGCCCAAAGAACCTCACATACAGATCCTACGACACAGAATCCAGGATTGACTAAAATTCAGGCAAAAGATGCATTGTACAGAGAAGTGATTTTTCAAAAAAATTTTAATACGGGGCAGTGCTTGTGGCTCACTGAGTAGGGCGCGGGCCCCATATACTGAGGGTGGAGGGTTCAAACCCAGCCCTGGCCAAACTGCAAAAAAAATACTCAGGCACTGTGGTGGGCACCTGTAGTCCCAGCTATTTGGGAGGCTGAGGCAAGAGAATCGCCTAAACCCAAGAGCTGGAGATTGCTATGAGCTGTGACGCCCAGCACTCTCTACCAAGGGCAACAAAGTGAGACTCTGTCTCTTAAAAAAAAAAAATTAGTAGAGTGGCGCCTGTGGCTCAGAGGAGTGGGGCACTGTCCCCATATACCAGAGATGGAGGGTTCAAAACCAGACCCATTCAAAAACTGCATATATATATATAATAATAATAATTAATACAGAACCCCCCCAGTAGAATGTTATTTAAAAGCCCCCAATAGTTAAGGCTATGATGTAGCTGAAGGGGGGGCTTGGAGGCCCCAGGGACTCTTCCCTGACTCTCAGGGATCCTTGAAGTCATAAAAATGCCCTGGGTTTCACAGGACACAATTTGAACACCTGGGCTTTAGAGCAGGTAAATCTCTCTGAACCTCAGTTTCTTCCTCTGTAAAGTGCGGTTGGTGATAAATGAATAATCATGACTGCCTCAGCTAGGCGCCTGTAGCTCAGTGGTTAGAGCACCGGCCACATACACTGGGGCTGGCAAGTTCGATCCCAGCCTGGCCTGCTAAACAACAATAACAACTACAACAAAAAAGCCGGGCATTGTGGTGAGTGCCTGTAGTCCCAGCTTGTTGAGCGGCTGAGGCAAGAGGATCATCACTTAAGCCCAAGAGTTTGGAGGTGGCTGTGAGCTATGACGCTATAGCACTCTACTGAGGGCGACATAGTGAGACTCTGTCTCAAAAATAAATAAATAAATAAATCATGCCTGCCTCACAGGCTGTTAGAAGTCAGCGAGACAGAGAGCACAGCATGCCTGTCCTCAGTATCCCACACACGCCTGCTCTCTCTCTACTTCCACACTGACTGGTCTCTCAAGCCAGCAGCAACACTGAGTTTCCTCCCTGGAGACTGTCACTGGGTGGAACAACTTGAAGCTCCTTTCTAGAGAGCTTTCAGACCATCCCACAGCCCACCACTTCCAGGAAGGAAACAGTTAACACAGCCCCCCCATGCCGCCCCACAAGCTGAAAGGCAAAGTGGATTGAGACCACAAAAATGCTGGGATGAACTAGGTCCTTTCGGCAGCCCCACTCCACCACCCAGGGGGCCCCACGAGCATTGCAGAGGACGGCTAAGTGCTAGCTGTGCATCATTTTATTCAATCATCAAACCCTCTGGGGTAGAGACTACTATTCCTTTTTACAGGTTAGAAAACTGAGGCTCGGGCTCAGAGCCTATAGCTCAACCGGCTAAGGCGCCAGCCACGTACACCTAAGGTGGCGGGTTTGAATCCCCAGCCCAGACCTGCCAAACAACAATGACGGCTGCAACCAAAAAATAGCCGGGCGTTGTGGCGGGTGCCTGTGGTCCCAGCTACTTGGGAGGCGAAGGCAGGAGACTCGCTTGAGCCCAGGAGTTGGAGGTTGCTGTGAGCTGTAATGCCACAGCACTCTACCCAGGGGGACAGCTTGAGGCTCTGTCTCAAAAAAAAAAAAAAAAGAAAACTGAGGCTCGGGGAGGTTAAACCAGTAACCCCCAAAGAAGTTTGGCAGATCACCAGTGTAACTGGGGAGCTCTTAAGATGCACATTCCCAGACCCCCTCCCCAGACTTCAGCTCTGCAGGATCCGAGGTCATGCACATCACCCTTCCCCCGCCAGAGCAAAGACAGAGCTGGGATGAGGGTGATGCGGGCAAGAGAGCCAGGGAGCGAAACGTAAGGAGGCCTCACCGTCAGTCCTGCCTGACTGGCTTCCTTCCCAGGCGCCTTAGGTGGCTGGCCCTCACCTGAGACTTGCTCACTGCAGAGCCAGAACTGGGATCTGGGCCTGTGTGTGCAGAGTCCACACACCTCAGCCACAAACCTGAGACAGCCCCAGGACGCCGCAGGGCAGAGATTCTCAGACTTGAGCCCGCATCCTGCAGTCACCTGGAGCTGGTTAGGCACAGCCTGCTGGGCCCCACCCAGGGAGTTCTGAGTCAGCAGGGCTGGGTGGGGCTGAGAACTTACCTTTCTAACAAGATCCCACACTCAGATTCACTGCCGTAAGGTAGGAGGAGGAGCCGCACCTAGAGCGAGAGCTCCCTTCTCCAGATTCCTTCTCTAAGGTTCTGTGATGAAGGGCTCTGCCCCAAACACTCCCAGCTGGAGTTAAATCCCCCATCACTCACCAGCACCCACGCATGTTCATCCCAGGTGTGCTATGCCCCTCGGTTTCAATAAGGAAAGAACTTATATATACACAAAAGGTCTAAGGTTTTCCACCAAGGAGAAGCGAGTCCTTACCAATGTCTCAATAGTAGGACTCTGGTTTCCGACCACCCCGTGTTGCTCTATCCCTCTGTACGGGGGCCTCTGGGCTGATGCTGCTGTGGGTGCTGCTGTGTTGGGGTTTGTGTAGATTCTGCAGCTGACGAGGAAAGGAAGAACCTGATTTTAAAGTTACAAGACTCTCATTGCTCCCTCCTTAAGTAATTGTCCTGAGAGTAGTTGTAGACATTTGCACTAATTAGTTAATTTAATTTAATGTGCACCTAGTTAGAGGCCCAAAAGGGAAACTACAAATTAATGGCAGCTCACATGAAAATGAGTGGAATTCACCGTCCCCAAACTTAATGGCTTTGGGTTTTATTTTTGAACAAGCCTAAACCCATGGGCCGCACTGAGTATTTCCTTCTAATTGTCCAAGAAAAGAGTTTCTGATTCATTGAACACCTAATCACACAGCTCGTGAGGGAAGTTCCTACCAAAAATGAAAACCTGGGGGACCTGGGACCTGGGACCTCACTGGCTTCCACCCGTTACCAATTGCAGACTCAGCCACCCCCACAGCTCTCCTCTATACTTTGACTTAACCTACCAGTCTGACCCCTGAGCCTTGACCCTACCTCTTCCTTCCTTGTCCCCATTTTCACCTGGTTCCGTTATGGTTTGGAGGAAGAGCTCTAAATTGGGTGTCAGGACATGGGTCCTCACTCACCGACTAGTGGCAAGTACTTAAGCAAAGTCACCTTTCCTCTCTCAGACTTCAGTTTTCTCATCAAAATACACACAAAGGCAGCAGGAAGGTGGTGTCTCCTGAAGGAAATGGGAGGCCCCACTGGGCAGAGGAATTCGGGGCAGAAAAAGAGGTGGTCCTTGGGACTGGGAGAAGAAGGATACTCTGGGGCTTCAGGAACTGGAGGTGGAGGCACTGGGAAGGCAGTGAGCAGCTCTGGCTATAGGGGTGAGTTATCCTGGCCAGGCAGGGGAAAGCTTGGTGCATCCTGGGCAGCACAGGGAGGGGCAGCCTCCCTGCTTCAAGGTGATGCCGAGAGCCCTTGGAGCTTCTCCTGAGCCATGGGGAGAAATGGTCCAGGCTGAGCAGGGCCACGCTTGTGACCCACTGTGTATACGTAAGTTCAGTTATTTTCTAAAACCCTGTGGCCATGGCACCCAGGCAGGCCCTGTGCTGACTATAACCCTAGGCAGGAGTACTGGGCCCCATACACAGCCTGGAAAAAGAGTGGCGGCACAGGAGGCAACAGCAGTGGCCTGGGAGTCTCCTGCGTAGGCAAGGCCCCTGCCCTCAGGGCAGTTTCTGAGTGGACATGGCACACCGCTGGGCCACCTGTTTTGTCATCAGCAGCAACACGAAGAACAGTCTTGCAGACCTATTTGTTTCTTCTCAGGGAGGTGAAGTGATCATGTCTGGGTGGCACCCAGAGGCCTCTAGATTGGCTATAGGAGTTCCAGGGACATTGCAGTAAGTAGTATGTTGGGAGCTTGGAGTCACTTACTTGGACCTCAAATAACAGTTCACTATTTTCATTCAGGCTGGTAAAACAAGATATCTGGTCATTTGAGAGAACTAGACTATGATCTTATGGGCCCCTCAGCAATAATGATCCTGGGAGCTTAATTAATTAAACAATAGCCAACATTATCAGTGCGCTGAGCTCACTGGGTGTGCATTATTATATCTAACACAACATTTCTGCAGAGCAGGTGCTATATTTACCCCCACTTTGCCCCAAGGAGTCTGAAGCTCAGCAAAGGTAAGTAATTTAAATATCATGTAACTTGCAAGAGGTAGAAACAGGAGCCAAACCAGGCCTGAACTTGACCATGGAATCCCCTGATTCACCTAGAGCCCCACTCTTGGGTTCTTTCAAGGCCATCCCTACCTGGACACCACTGACCCTGATGCCAGTCAGAGCTCTCCTTTCCTAAGTGTGAGGACTAGGCCACTGGGAGGCTGTCAGCTTCCAGCCTGGAACATTGCCAGGAGTGGGTTGGAGTTAAACACTGCAGAACCCAGGTGTGGTGGAAGGTATAGAAAGTCCTTTTTTTTTTTTTTTTTTTTTGAGACAGGA
>NW_003852484.1:295358-303431 GCF_000181295.1 Otolemur garnettii | reverse complement strand
AACCTGCCACCTTGGGTGTATGTGGCTGGCGCCTTAGCTACTTGAGCCACAGACACCGAGCCAGAAAGTCCTTTTTATGTTCTATTTCTGTTGCAACATAATGCAGCTAAAGAAGTCAAATGTATGTTCCAAGAGTTTGAAAAAGATTATGCCAACCATCAGGGGGAAATCAGCAGGCAAAGCCTTGTGTTTGTATAGGAATGCTAAAAAAGGGGGAGATGTTTGAAGAATAAAATCCCCCCCAAAAAAGGTGAAAAAAAATCCCAGGGCCAGGCAAGCCACTGGTTCGTACCTGTTACCCCAGCACTCTGTGAGGCCAAGATGGGTGGATTGCTTGAGCTCACAGGTTCGAGACCAGCCAGAGCCAGAGTGAGACCCTGTCTCTCTCTCTTTTTTTTTTTTTTGAAACAGAGCCTCAGGCTATCCCCCTGGGTAGAGTGCCATCGCATCACAGCTCACAGCAACCTCCAACCCCTGGGCTCAAGCGAGTCTCCTGCCTTAGCCTCCCAAGTAGCTGGGACCACAGGCGCCTGCCACAACGCCCAGCTATTTTTTGGTTGCAGCCATCATTGTTGTTTGGTGGGCACGGGCTGGATTTGAACCCACCACCTTAGGTGTATGTGGCTGGCACCTTAGCCACTAGAGCCACAGGCACTAAGCCCGAGACCCTGTCTCTTGTGGCGGTGCCTGTAGTCCCAGCTACTTGGGAGGCTGAGGCAAGAGAATCGCTTGAGCTCAAGAGTCTGATGTTGCTGTGAGATATGAATGACTCCACAGCACTCTACTAAGGGTGACAAAGTGAGACACTGTCTCAAAAAAAAAAAAAAATCTCAAAATGTGACAGGGAGATTTAAGACATGAGATTTGTTTGCATGCTCTTAGATCAGAAAGAAGCATGTCCTTCTTCCCACTTTGGGGGGATGGAGGGGTGGCTGGGGAGGCAAGGGATTTCTCCCAAATCAGGAATGTCTGTTAGAAGGGCATCTCCCCACCCCCTGGAAGCTTTCACGGTCACCACCGGCTGGTCTCCCAGTAGAAGATCATCCTATGGCCTTGGTTACCACCAAGGCTGTGCTAGCACTAGGGGCAGAGGCAGCACAGAGTGGGCAGAAAATCTGGGAAAATCATCCAAGTGTAGATGAGTTACAAAAAAGGGAGATTTTCCCCTGAGGAATTGTATTGGTGAAATCTAGGCTAGAAAGTTCTAAGTTCAAAGGTCTGTTTGCTTTACTATCTTTTTACCCAAGGAATGTGCCTGTTGAGTTAATGTTTATTCTATTAAATAATCTCGTTTTAGTTATGTCAATAAAAGTCAGTGCTACACTTATACGGAAAAAATGCAATTTTCATGGCTAATTTCAGATCGCAAACCAGCGCCCACTGGCTCTACTGCCACCTGGTGGTAGACTCCCATAGAGCAGGGCTGACCATTTGACCAAAGGCCAGAACCTAAGTTTGGAGTTGGAATCTTCTACCTGCTCACTCAGGAGCAGTGTGACCAGTTAGGCTGAGTTCCTCTCTGAATTTCGATCCCTATGTCTTAAAACAGAGACCAAAATACTGAATTTGGGGGGTTGTGCTGATGATTAAGTGAGTTAACATATATGTAGTGACCAGTACATAATAAATGTTTAATAAACTATTAGTCTTATTGAAGAAGAACTTGATAGCCCCATGGGGTGGTTTCCAGTGTTTTGCTCTGGAGTTCTTTTCCCATCATTTCCATCACCGACTGAGTGAAGCTACAGAAGACGTGCCCCTGTGTCGGTACCAGATACTGCCAAATCAGAGCTGAGAGAGAGGCAGGTTGCAGGGATGATCCGGCCAATCTGACAGGTGAAATTTAAAAGGAATAACACAAGTTCAAAATTTTAAAGCTTACCAAGTGTACAAATAGTGGGGTGGGGGGAGACTGCCAGGGTGATGAAAAAAGTTCAAGTCAAACACACTGAGGGATTTTATTTTATGTTATTTATTATTATGTTTATATTTTTGGAGACAGTGTCCCTATGTCACCCTTGGTAGAGTGCCATGGTGTCACAGCTCACAGCAACCTCAAACTCTTGGATTTAAGTGATTCTCTTGCCTCAGCCTCCCAAGTATCTGGGACTAAGGATGTCCACCACAACCCGGCTTTTTTTTTTGTTGTTGCCTTTGTTGTTTTAGCTGGCTTGGGCCTGGCTCGAACCCACCAGCTCTGGTGCATGTGGCCGGCACCCTAACCACTGAACTGTAGGCGCTGAGTCATATTGAGAGGTTTTAAGAACAGATAGCTCAACAGGAGGCAGCTGGGTGGCACAGGCACAGAAAGTTCAGACTTGATGAAGGGGCAACAAATATGAAAAGTCTTTAAAATGTTCGTACACCCCAACCTCATGATTCCATTACAAGAAATTTACCTACAAGAGGACATCATTGGAAAGAACTGATAAAAGGGTGCTTATTGCTATGTGGTTTATAAAAGTGAAAAATTAGGAATAATACATGTCCAATAATAGAGGCCAAATTAATTAAATTTGGTTTATCCATGCAGTCTTTAACATTTTTTCAAAGGAAAATGCACATAAATTGGGGGGAGAGGTGGAAATCATGCTATTATAAATAGAGGATACATTGATAAAAGGAACAAATTAAATGAAAGGATAAAAATTTAAAGGATTAAAATTAAAAGCCTATATGCACCTAATAAGATAGCTTCAAAAATACGTCATCATGCAGGCCAGGCACAGTGGCTCGCTCCTGTAATCCTAGCACTCTGGGAGGCTGAGGCGGGGGATCTCTTGAGCTCAGGCATTCAAGATCAGACTGAGCAAAAGCAAGACCCCCCGTCTGTACTGAAAACAGAAAAATAAGCTCGTTGTCCTGCTACTCAGGAGGCTGAGGCAAGAGGATCACTTGAGCCCAGGAGTTTGAGGTTGCTGTGGGGTGACAAAGCAAGACTCTGTCTCAAAAAAGAAAAAAATTAAAACTACAATGACAACTTGACAAGTACAACACTGACACAGAAAATTTTTAATATACCTCCCCCAGTAATTGATAGCTCAAGTGGACAAAAAAAAAAGATATTGGAACAACATGATTTCATAGCTTAATATGGGCCTGTGTAGTACACTGCCCCCTATAGCTCGAGAAGACACACATTGGACAGTTAGAAAACTCAATGTACATGCAAACCAGCAAGCTCAGTACTTGGTGCTAAATTCTAAGATAGGGAGTTCCAGGAGCCAGAGACTCTTCAATTAGAAGCTCAGGGAAGATCTCCCAGAGGAGGTTATGACTAAGAAGAGCTTATGAGAATAAGTCAGGCATCCTCAAACTATGGCCTGCAGGCCACATGCAGCCCGCCTAGGACATTTATCCAGCCGCCAGGTGTTTTTGCTGCCACTGCCTGTCCTATTTAGCAGCTGACTCATCCGAGGGCTGCAGTCCGGCCCTCCAACGGTCTGAAGGAGAGTGAACTGGCCCCTGTTTAAAAAGTTTGAGGATGCCTGGAATAAGTTATCTAGCTAGAGGACATGGGGCTGGGGGCTGAACTATCCCCAGCAGAGAAGGCCACAGGCCCAAGGACCTCCAGGCAAACAAGAGAATGCATTCAGGGAACTGCAAATTGCTTCCCAGATTTCGCATCCCTTGTGCTCTTAGTCAGCCTGCTTCCAGGCAGTGACCCTGTCATGAATACCCAGTGGCCCTACCCAAAGCTATGGTTTAGTTTCCATCTCTAACAGTAGACAGTGGTCTTCAGTTACTACCAAGACAGGGCATGTCCCCCAGACAGGAACATGAGCTGGGCCAGAAAAGGAGCTGCCCTGAGCTCAGGTGTCAGACAGGTTTGGTGAGCTCCCTATAGGTGAGGACACAGGACTCCTGAGGCTCTGCCAGCTTCTAAAGAAACCCTCCCCCTGTCTTCCCAGGGTACCCCTAAAAAGCCTTGAGGGCCTTCCTGCAGGCCTAGTCGAGCAGAGCAGATTCCCTGACCTTGTCCAGCCCCTGCTATAATCCAGCTCACACATCGCTTTTCTGGGGCTCAGCCCACCTGTTAACACAGCTATCATTGGCCTCCTGCTCACCATGCCAAGGTGTCACATACACAAGCTCATGTTTAGGAGGGAACTCTAGAGGTGTTTGCAATAGTTGCTGTCCAAAGTCCCTGGAAAAGTGAAATGGAGTATTTATCCCAACTCTTCATTTTGGCCACTTGCTTTCCTGTGTCCTCTCAACACAGCCTCTGACCTGGTGAATGATCTCACTTTATCCTCCTACAAGTCCCCCCTATCCCTGGCTACTGAGCAGGCGGTGGGATGTGACAGCCAAGAGGCTTGGGCAGCCATACAGACCCCTTCGCTCAGCAAGGTGGAGAAAGAACTAATAAAGGAAGGAGAATGTCTGGAAGTTGGAAATCTGTGCTCACTGGCTGTGTGACCATGAGCAAATCTCCTCCCCTCTCTGGTCCTCAGTTTCTTAATTTCTAAAATGAAATCATCTCTAAGCTCACTTCTAGCTAAAGATTCAGGGATCCTATCATTGTAAGAACTGGGTCTATTCCAGGGGCCAACTCAGTAAGTTTGGTTTTGGTGAGTAGGGGGGAGCAGGGTTGCCCTATGTTGCCCGGGCAAATCTCAAACTCCTGGCCTCAAAGAATCTTCCTGCTTCAGCCTCCCAAGTAGCCAGAAGACAGATGCAAGCCATCACATCCAGCTAATTATTTTTTAAACTTTTTGTATAGACAGGGTCTTGCTGTTGCCTAGGCTGGTCTCAAACTCCTCACCTCAAGTGATCCTCCCACTTAGCCTCCCAAAGTATTGGAATTATAGGCATGAACCATCACATCTGGCCTATTTTCAGTAAGTCCTTAATTAGAGGACATGATGCCTTTCTTTGTTTTCCTGGGGCTGCCACAGGTGGAAGTAAGAGGAGGTGGATGTCCTCCAGCCACTGCTGAGCCTTAACTAGGAATTAGACCTCACAGGGAGCTGCCATTCAGTCATCCCACCTAACAAACACAGCAGCAGGATAACTAACACTGGCCTTGGGGCAGGTGGGGAATGAGAGAGAATCGTCCTGGCTCTCCTCTGCCTCTGCATATTTACATATGCACATACATATGTACATAGATCGTGAATTGTCTCAACTGGGCCGTGCCTGTGGCTCAGTGGGTAGGGCGCTGGCCCCATATACAGAGGGTGGCAGGTTCGAGCCCTGCCTCAGCCAAATTGCAACAAAAAAATGGCCAGGCATTGTGCAGGCGCCTGTGGTCCCAGCTACTTGGGAGGTTGAGGCAGGAGAATTGCTTAAGCCCAGGAGTTGGAGGTTGCTGTGAGCTGTGTGATGCTATGGCTTTACAGAGGGCTATAAAGTGAGACTCTGTCTCTACAAAAAAAAAATAGGAGAATTATGTGACAAACAAGGGAGGCAATGAAGACACTCAAGTTCCTGCCGTGGTGACATCAGCCTGCAGATAGGAACTGAGAGGGGCCTAGGGGTGCAGAGTGTAAGCACCAGCAGCTGTCCTGTGCCCTGCTTGTAAGCTGCACTGACCCCTGGAGGGCCATACCTCATTGCAGCTGCTAAATTTTGAGAAAGATCCTCCAAACCAGAGGCTTCCAGGCAAGATCAGCTCAGGTGGGGAAAGGATCTGGAAGGCGTGAGTGACAGTCGAAGGAACCGGGCATTCAGAGCTCAGATAGGAGCAGATAGCAGAGGAAGGTTGTAAGAGGGCATAAAAAGGCAATGCACATATGGATTAGGATTGAAATACAAAAGTTATTTTTTGGTTTTGTTTTGTTTTTTAGCCTGTCACCCAGGCTAGAATGCTGTGGCATCACTCTAGCTCGCAGCAACCTCTAATTCCTGGGTTCAAGTGATCCTCCTGCTTCTGCCTCCTGAGTCCCTGGGACTACAGGCCCCTGCCATAATGCTTGGCTAAATATTTTTTTTTTTCTAGTTTTAGTAGAGGTTTCCCACTTGCTGGGGCTGGTTTTAAACTCCTGTGCTCAAGGGATCCTCCTGCCTCAGCCCCAAGAGTGCTATGATGGCTCGGCGCCTGTGGCTCAAGTGGCTAAGGTGGTGGGTTCGAATCCAGCCCAGGCCCGCCAAACAACAATGACGGCTACAACCAAAAAATAGCCAGGTGTTGTAGCGGGCGCCTGTGGTCCCAGCTGCTTGGGAGGCGGAGGCAGGAGACTCACTTGAGCCCAGGAGTTGGAGGTTGCTGTGAGCTGTAACGTCATGGCACTCTACCCAGGGGGATAGCTTGAGGCTCTGTCTCAAAAAAAAAAAAAGAGTGCTATGATTAGAATTTTTAAAAGGTAGGCACAGGGACCACCATGTTGTCTAGTGGGCACTGTTGCCTTACTCTTATTCTTAGGAGGAAAGCTTAACTTCTTTTTTTTTTTTTGAGACAGCGCCTCAAGCTGTTCCCCTGGGTAGAGTGCTGTGGCATCACAGCTCACAGCAACCTCCAACTCCTGGGCTCAAGCGAGTCTCCTGCCTCCGCCTCCCAAGTAGCTGGGACCACAGGCGCCTGCCACCACAATGCCCGGCTATTTTTTGGTTGCAGCCGTCATTGTTGTTTGGCGTGTCCGGGCTGGGGATTTGAACCCGCCACCTTAGGTGTACATGGCTGGAGCCTTAGCGGGTTGAGCTATAGGCGCCGAGCCAGGAAAGCTTAACTTCCAAAGTAACGTGTTAGCTGTAGGTTTTTCATAAATTGAAGTATGAGCCACCACACCCAGCTTCACCCCCATTGTTTTATTTTCCAAAATTTTGTGAACCTGTTTCTTCCCCATGCCAGACTGGTAATGTGCCAACAATGTAACAAGGAGGCACATCTCACACATGTGAGATTGTGAAAACTCAGTCCAAAGGATTAATTTTGTGAACATTTTTTTTAATACAGAGTCTCACTTTGTAGCCCTTGGTAGAGTGCCGTAGTGTCACAGCTCATAGCAACCTCCAACTCTGGGCTTAGACAATTCTCTTGCTTCAGCCTCCAGAGTAGCTGGGACCACAGGTGCTTGCCATAACACCCGGTTATTTTTTTGCTGCAGTTTGGCTGGGGCCAGGTTTGAACCCACCACCCTTGGTATATGGGGCTGGTGCCCTGCCCACTGAACCACAGGAGCCACCTCGTTTTGTGAACATTTCTTACACACAGTTCTCTTTTCCCCCATTCCCTTCATCTGTAATGGTTGACATGGTATGAATGTTTGTGTCCCTGCAAAACTCAGGTTGAAACTTAACAACTCTAAGCCAGGAGTATTGAGAGGTGGGACCCTTTGGAGGTGATTTTGTCATAAAGACACTGCTCCAATGAATAGGATTAGTGTCCTAACAGAAAGGCCTAAGGGAATCTGCTTGCCTCTTCTGTCCTTTCTACCACATGAAGACATAGTTTCTAGAAAGTGCCATCTATGAGGAATAGGCCCTCACCAGACATGGAACTTGCTGGTGCCTTATTTTTAAGTTCCCAGCCTCCAGAACTGTGAGAAATAAATTTCTATTGTTTATAAATTAGTCAGTCTAAGGTACTTTGTTATAGCAGCAGGAAAGGACTAAGACATTATCTCATTTTATTATTCTTTTTTGAGACAGGGCCTCCTTTACTGCCCACACTACAGTGGCATCATAGCTCACAGCAACCTTAAACTCCTGGGCTCAAGTGATCCTCCTGCCTCAGATTCCTAAGTAGCTGGGAGTACAGGTGCCTAACACCAATGGATGCATAACACCCATATTAATTTTTCTATTTTTAGTAGAGGCAGGGTCTCACTCTATTTGTACTGGTCTCAAACTCCTGAGCTGAAGGAATCCTGCCCCCTGGGCTCTCCAGAGTATTAAGATTATAGGTGTGAGCCACTGTGTCCAACCCTTAAACCTTCTGAATTTGGAGTGATGACCTAGTGAACACACTCTGTTACAGATTCAAGTGTGGACCATCTAATGCTCAGGCTTCAGGCTCGGCGCCTGTGGCTCAAGCGGCTAAGGCGCCAGCCACATATACCTAAGGTGGCAGGTTCGAATCCCCAGCCCGGGCCCACCAAACAACAATGATGGCTGCAACCAAAAAATGGCCAG
>NW_003852484.1:292894-294880 GCF_000181295.1 Otolemur garnettii | reverse complement strand
TCCTGGGCTCAAGTGATTCTCCTGCCTCCGCCTCCCAAGTAGCTGGGACCACAGGCACCCGCCACAATGCCCGGCTATTTTTGGTTGCAGCCGTCATTGTTGTTTGGTGGGCCTGGGCTGGATTCAAATCCGCCAGCTCATAGGCACAGAACCTGCTGAGAGTTTTAAATCATGAGTCAGTGTTGAATATTTTTAAATTCATAAAAATGAATTCATTACAAAATATTTGAAATATTTTTTTTCCTTTCACCCTCATTTTTTTCTTTCTCTTTTTCTCTTTTCTCCCTTCTTGCTCTGTACTGGTCTCTTCCTTCTGTCCCTATACCAAAAGATACTTCAACACCTATGCACAGAGACAAGGTAATTTAAAGTGAAGGAAAAAGTGAGAGAAAAAAGTCGGGGAAGAAGTGAACAGGAAGAGAATACACATGATGAGGAACCAACAGAAAAATTCTGGCAATTTGAAAAACCAGAACAGATCAGTACCCCTTCCACGGATCATGAGGTAGCTACCAAGGAGGATTTCACCTACAAAGAAATTATAGAAATGACAGAAAGGGAATTTAAAATATGGAGGGCAAAAACAACGATGGGAATTGACACAATAGTGAAAAATCAACAAAAGGAAATCCCCAAACTGACCCAAATAATGAATGAAAAACATGAAGAAATTAGAAAGAATATAGTGAAGCTTATGGAATTGAAGGAGTCAATCGGGGAACTTAAAGATGCAGTACAAAGTATCAATAATAGATTAGACCAAGAAGAAGAAAGAATCTCAGAGTTAGAGGATAAGGCTCTTGAGCAAACCTGTCATACCAAGAGGCAGAAAAGAAGATAGAAAAAGCAGAACAATCACTTAGACATTTATGTATGGGACTTTTTAGTAGAGTTAGGGTCTCTCTCTCGCTCAGGCTGGTCTGGAACTCCTGTGCTCAGGCGATCTACCTGCCTTGGCCTCCCAGAGAGCCGGATTACAGGTGTGATCCACTGCACTGGCCACTGTTGCCACTAGTATTTAACACAGTTCTGGAACTTCTAGCCAATGCAATTAGGCAAGGGAAGGACATTAAGGGGATCCAAATGGGGACAGAGGAGGTTAGACTCTTGCTCTTTGCTGATGATATGATCTTATACTTAGAAAACTCTAGAGTCTTAACCATGAGACTCTGACTATAGCATCTCAGGGTATAAAATCAGTGTCTACAAATGAGTAGTCTTTCTATATATCAATAATAGCCAAGTTGAGAAGCAAATCAAGGAGGACATAATTCCCTTCACAGTAGTAGCTTCAAAGAAAATGAAGTACTTAGGAATATACCTACCAAAGAGGCTGAAGGATCTCTATAAACAGAATTTTTTTCTGTTTCTAAATTTTTTTTTCTAATTCTTTTCTAAGAAAAGAAATAGCAGAGGACATTAACAAAAGGAAGACCATACCATGCTCTTAGCTGAGAAGAACATTGTTAAAATGTCTATACTACATAAAGTGATCTATAGATGCAATGCAATTCCCATTAAAATACCAACATCACATTTTGAAGAACTGGAAAAAATAGTTCTTTGTTTTGTACAAAACCAGAAAAAAAACCCATATAGCCAAGATAATTCTTAGTAATAACAACAAAGCTGGAGGCATCACTCTACCAGATTTCAGATTATTACAAGTCCACAGTGATCAACACAACATGATATTGGCACAAAAATAGAGACATAGACGAAACCAGGTTATTGCCACCTGATCTTTGATAAACCAAACAAAAGCATGTAGTGGGGAAAAGAATCCCTATTCAATAAATGCTGCTGGGAGAATTGGATAACCACTAACCACATGTAAAAAGACTGAAACTGGACCTGTAACTTTCACTACTTATAAAAATTAACTCAAGATGGATAAAAGATTTAAAACGAAGACATGAAACAATAAAAATACTGGAAGAAAGTGCAGGGAATGCACTTGGCTATTATTTTTTTTTTTTTTTTTTT
>NW_003852484.1:282012-292667 GCF_000181295.1 Otolemur garnettii | reverse complement strand
GCCGGTTGAGCTATAGGCGCCGAGCCGCACTTGGCTATTATTGATCATGTTGGCCGGGGGAAAGACTTTATAAAGAAGACTTCCATGGCAATCCCAACAACAAAAAAAATAAATAGGACTTAATTAAGCTGAAAAGCTTCTGCACAACTAAGGACACAACAATTAAAGCAAAAAGACAACCTTCAGAATGGGAAAAGATATTTGCATGTTATAAATGGGATAAAGGCCTGATCACTAGAATCTATAGACTCTATAGATTCAAATTCACACTCAAATTAATCAGTAAAAAAAGAGTAAACAATCTCATCTCTCACTGGGCATGAGACATGAACAGAAACTTTTCTGATGAAGACAGATGAATGAGCAACAAATGTTACGGAAAAATGCTCATCGTCCCTAATCATCAGAGAAATACAAATCAAAACCTCCCTAAGATAGCACCTAACCCCAGTGAGAACAGCCCACATCACAAAGTTGTAGATGCTGGCATGGATGTGGAAAGAAGGGAACACTTTTACATTGTTGGTGGGACTGCAAACTAATATAGTGTCTTTATTTATTTTTTTGAGACAGAATCTCAAACTGCCACCCTGGCTAGAGTGCCGTAGCATCACACCTCACAGTAACCTCAAACTCTTGGGCTTAACAAGTGATTCTCTTGCTTCAGCCTCCCAAGTAGTTGGGACTACAGGTGCCCACTACAATGCTCGACTATTTTTCTTTTCTTTCTTTCTTTTTTTTGTTGCAGTAGGCATTGTTGTTTAGCTGGCCTGGGCTCGGTGTATGTGGCCGGTGCCATAACCACTGAGCTACAGGTGTTGCCCAATATAGTCTCTTTAATAAGAAGTATGGAGAATCCTCAAAGAACTCAAAATAGACCTTCCATTTTATCCCACAATCCCATTACTAGGGAAGAATCTACTCAGAAG
This sequence comes from Otolemur garnettii, assembly GCF_000181295.1. NCBI lineage: Eukaryota > Metazoa > Chordata > Mammalia > Primates > Galagidae > Otolemur > Otolemur garnettii. Next base: position 291,738 of record NW_003852484.1, on the reverse strand, counting down.
AAAAGAAGATCATTTTATTACAAGGACATTTGCCCCACTTTGTTTACTAAATTTACAATTGCCAGGTTATGGAAACAAATTAAATGCTCATCATCCTACGAATGGATTAATAAACTGTGGTAAATGTATACCATTGAGTATTACTTAGCCATAAAAAAGATGGAGATTTGGCTTGGCACCTGTGGCTCAAGTGGCTAAGGCACCACCCACATACACCTAAGGTGGTGGGTTCAAATGCAGCCTGGGCCCGCCAAACAACAATGTCGGCTGCAACCCAAAAAAAGCCAGGCGTTTTTGCAGGTGCTTGTTTTCCATCTACTTGGGAGGCGGAGGCAGAAGACTTGCTTGAGCTCAGGAGTTGGAGGTTGCTATGAGCTGTGCCACGGCACTCTACCCAGGGGGACAGCTTGAGGCTGTCTCAAAAAAAAAAAAAAAAGATGGAGATTTTACATCGTTTATATTAACCTGAATGCAGCTGAAATACATTCTTCTTAGTAAAGTACCACAAGAATGGAAAAGCAAGTATCAAATGTGATATACTAATCTGAAGCCAGTAAACAATCTAATACAAGTCCACACAGGAGAAAAACTCAATTCAATTCTACTTGGGGGTAAGGAGAAAGAGGGAGGGAGGAAAGAGGAGAAGGGAAGAGAACTAGTGTGCTCCCACTAAGTGGGCAGGTGTAAGGAGGGGTATACGGCACTCCTCCGGGGTGCAGGACAACTCTACCAGGACTTTACCTAACAAATGTAAACACTGTGACCTCACTGTACCCTCACATTAATCTGAAATTTAAAAAAAACCATAGTTAACAAGAGCCTTTTTAAATTAAGTCCACTAATAGAAAAAAAGTAGTAATTTACACTTAGTCTAAAGTTAGTTTTGAGAAGACTTGTGATTTTTAAATGCCCAGTGGAAAACTATATTATCTCATTTGTCAAGATGAAATTTATATCCATACAGGTGGCTTTTGCTTCAACCAATTTTATCTTTTCTGATACTCCAGTCAAATTTTAAATATCATATCTCATTTCAGAATCTTTTTGTTGCTGTTATTTGTTTTGTTTTGTCACCCTGGTGCCATGGCATCATAGCTCACAGTAACCTCAAACTCTTGTGTCAGCCTACCAAGCAGCTTGGGACTACAGATGTCTGCCACAGCATCTGGTTAATTTTTTGTATTTTTAGAAGAGAAGTGGTCTCACTCTTGCTTAGGCAGGTTTCAAACTCCTGAGCTTAGGTGATCTGTCCTTCTGGGCCTCCCAGAATGCTAGGATTACATGTGTGAACCACCACCCCCAGCAAGCATCTTATTTTTTAAAAAACCAACATTTTGGTAGAAGATAAATTTATACAATTGAACACTTTAAAACCATACAGCATTATTTTCTCACAGAGCATCAGATATTAATGTGTATGAATTACCTTGCAAAAGTAACAAAAATCATCTGAAAATCAGCACAACACTTTATGTATTTATTGTATAAGTTTGGCAAACAGCACAAAAATCCAGCAACATTTTAAACATGTATAAAAGTCAAATGCTAAACAGTACCAGAGATTTTTTTTTTTTAACATCATTAGAAATAATGAGTACACATTTAAGATTCTGCAAGCTAGCAAAACGAGGGTGCCTGGCTTCTGAACATATACCACAAAAACACATAGAAAAACAATATAATTTATCTTTACAAAAATTACAGCCAAGCAATAGAAAAGAAGTATGTTAATGAAGATACCAACACATATGTTTACTATGTATATCTTATACACTGAAATGCTACATCTTGTACCCTGAAATGCCATGTGTAGAGAGCCAAGCAGAGTAAATTTAGGCTCATCACTGAGGTTAAGAATTATCTGAGAAGAATTTAATTCTTACACATAACATAGTCCGCTAAAACCTATCTATAGCCATGACTAGATCATAACAATGTATTCCACTACATTCCGCTGTCTGAGAAGTTGAGTCTTCTCTGTTGGCAGTATAAAATTTCTGACCTGTATCAAAATTCTGGTAAAACACAAATTGAAGGCATTTTCTAGTGTATGCAAATGTTACAAGGGGCCTCAATGAATGTGGAAGAAAATCTTCGATTTTTCACTCTAAGTTTCTGCTGAGCTTTGTCAAACCAAACAGCTCAACTATAAGGCAAGAGAAAACAACCCCCTATAACAGATTAGTGTATCTATCAGGAAGATAAAGAAATTCAGTCTTAAGGAAAAATTCCCTACATGAATAGATCTGGAACAGTTGGCACTGAAAGAAACATCTACAAATGAACTAACATCTTGAGATTCAGTCATTGGTTCAGAAGCCTGACAAAAAATCTGTTGGCATATATTAATAAAAAATTAACTTTTTGGAATCAGCACCAGTCCCCAAAACCTCAAATAATAATATTTATTCTTCATTAAAATACATCCTTTTTGTGCTATATTAACACAACTACAATTAGGTTAAAGAAAGCTGAATTTATCCAACTTATTGTTATTTTTATATATAGTGGGTAGCAACTTAAATTTCTTTTATTTACTTGTGCTTCTGTTTTGGGGCACTTTGATTGAAGAGAAATTCATTTCACACGATTACATCTTGCTAAAGCATTCTTTAGCATTGGTCCAAACTTGAATGCCCTAAAAAACAAACATTTTTTTTTTAATATGATTCTGGAAGGAATCTGTAAACCTAAATATTTGTTTTAGTAGTATGGTAAGTTTTGCTTTTTGGAATAACTAACAAGTCCAGCAAATATGACACTATTTCAAAAAATAGCCAATATAAGTAAATGTCTAATGCTTCTAAAAAGAATAAGACAGGGAGGCACCTGTGGCTCAAGGAGTAGGGCACCGCCCCATATACTGGAGGTGGTAGGTTCAAACCCAGCCTCGGGCAATAAATAAATAAATAAATAATATGTCTTGTGTTTTAAAAAGAAAAAAAGAATAAGACAATCTTTTATATGACCTTATCTTCAAAATGGAGAAAGAATGGGACAATTTGTTGGAAAATTGAGTTTTCAAGGTTTATATCATAAACTCATTTATTCATTTGACACACTCATATCATGTCTATTTGTAAACTAAACAAGTTTTCAGTCAGTTTTTCAACATAATGTATGAAACAAAAACTTCCCTAACAAATATAAATTGAAATTATCAGCCTAATAATTAAAGTTCTGACAAAAAACTACTTTTTCTTTTTTTGAGACAGAGCCTCAAGCTGTCCCCCTGGGTAGAGTGCTGTGGTATCAAAGCTCACAGCTACCTCCAACTCTTGGGCTCAACTGAGTCTCCTGCCTCTCCCTCCCAAGTAGCTGGGACCACAGGTGCCTGCCACAACGCCTGATTGCAGCCGTCATTGTTGTTTGGTGGGCCCGGGCTGGATTCGAACCGCCACCTTGGGTGTATGCGGCTGGTGCCTTAGCCACTTGAGCCATAGGTGCTGAGCCAAAAAACTACTTTTGCAGTAAATTATCAAATCCCTCTTAGCAGATCTGGCTATAGATGGCCTAATATATTTAGACAAAAATGCATGTTTGTAAAGATGATGTTAACACTAAAACCTAAAAAAGTGGTAGAAACAAAGGTATTTTTCAAATAAACAAGATATGTATTCTCCAATAATAGCAAAGTTATGCAAAAGAAACTTTTTCTTTAATATATAAGCCTTAAAATGTGTAAATATTTAGCAAGGCCTTACACAAGTTTTGCCAAACCAAGAATCTTTTTAGTTTCCTTCTTCCCTGATGGGATACACAAAACAGATAAATAAAAACCAAAAATCTTACAAGGGTACAAGTGACTCTAAAAGTAGAGGGTGGTGCCTGTGGCTCAAGGAGTGGGGTGCTGACCCCATATGCCAGAGGTGGGCAGAGATGGTGGGTTCAGACCCAGCCCTGGCCAAAAACTGCAAAAAAAAAAAAAAAAAAGTAGAATATAAACGTCTTAACACAATGAGAAAATGACACGAAGGCTACGTTAAACAGTTTGATGAAAATACTTCAAATTGTGGCTTGGTGCCTGTGGCTCAAGTGGCTAAGGTGCCAGCCACATACACCTAAGGTGGCGGGTTCTAATCCAGCCCGGGCCCACCAACAACAATGATGGCTGCAACTGAAAAAAATAGCTAGGCGTTGTGGCGGGCGCCTGTGGTCCCAGCAACTTGGGAGGCAGAGGCATGAGACTCGCTTGAGCCCAGGAGTTGGAGGTTGCTGTGAGCTATGCCATGGCAGTCTACCCGGGGGACAGCTTGAGGCTCTGTCTCAAGAAAAAAAAAGAAAAAAGAAAAGAAAATACTTCAAATTGTATATGAAACATCACACTGTACCTACCCCACGATTGCATTAATGTACACAGCTATAATTTAATATAAAAAAAATCTGGCTGGACATGGTAGCTCACACCTTGTAATCCTAGCACTCTGGAAGGCCAAGACGGGAGGATTACTTGAACTCAGCAGTTTGAAACCAGCCTGGGGAAGAATGAGACCCTGTCTCTACTAAAAATAGAAAAAAAAAATTGATGGGTGTTGTGGTGGTGTCTGTACTCCAAAGGCTGAGGCAGGAGGCTCGCTTGAACCCATGAGTCTGAGATTGCTGTAAGCAAAGCTGACACAACAGCACTCAACCCCAAGGTGACAGAGTGACACTACGAAACAAAACAAAACTCCTTTAAAATGCCTCCAACCAAACAGATAAAGCCGAACCTAAGGGAGGGTTCACTGTTAGTGTAGGATCTTACGTACTGTCATTTGGAGTCCACAAGACATCAAGTGGAAAAGCAAAAACTACACAATCGCACATAAAATGTAGTCTGTTTTTGTGGAGGAGGAAAGTACATAGTTTCTAAATGAATGCATAGTTTAAAAATTCTGGAAGGATAGACATGAAGGTGTAACATTGGTGAGTTTTTATTTTTTATTTTATTTATTTTTTTTTTTTGCAGTTTTTTTTTTTGGCTGGGGCTGGGTTTGAACCCGCCACCTCGAGCATATGGGGCCGGTGCCCTACTCCTTGAGCCACAGATGCCACCACTGGTGAGTTTTTAAAAAGGAATTTTAAGGAAGGGGGGAGAATTTCAACATAATAGAATTCTGGATTATTTGGAATTTTTGCAATAAGCATATGTGCTATTTTAATAATAACTCATTTTTTAGTCTAGAAAGACAAAATAGCTTAAAAAACAATTATTCTTTGAAATCTTCAGCTTATTTGATTCATTAGGCCATTCACTATCAAAAGACTGAATAAAAAACGTATGAAAGTGCTATTTGCTTTTAAAGTACTGATTTAAGTTTTTTGCTTTGCTTTATTATTACTGCAATTTAGTCATCTGATTATACTCAATGAACACTTTGATTATATTCAATTAATACTCTGAATAGCTGACATTATAACAAAGCATGATAAAAGTTAATATAAAAGTGAAATGTACTGTAAAATATATGTTTACAATATATTGTAAAATAAATATAAATACAAAATATTTATATTTATTCAATATATTTATTTAAGAAAAACTGATATTACTTGACTTCTGGCACTTGATTTTAAGTACCTAAAGAAAATCACACTGTAGAATTTCAAATAAAAAACTCCTTGGGCAGCACCTGTGGCTCAATAGGGTAGGGTGCTGGCCCCATATGCTGGAGGTGGTGGGTTTAAACCCAGCCGGGGCCAAAAAAAAAATCTACTCCTTGGGTGGTGCCTGTAGCTTAAGGAGTAGGGTGCCGCTGGCCCCACATACCAGGGTTCAAGCCTGACCCCAGCCAAACTGCAAAAAGAATTGAAAAATCTACTCCGCTTAGGCAAGAAAATAGAACATCAAATTTTATAGTACCTTTCTTAGGAAATAAGGTGAACATGTTCTCTTATTAAATTCTTGTTTACTACAGTTATTATCTTAGGGTACATGAGTAAACCCAACACTATATCCAAACACATCTACGGTAACATCTGTTTTTATTCAGAGATTACATTTCTAGCACCCTCAATTACTCTACCCTAAACAAAGTGGAGGGGAGTCAGGTGCAGTGGCTCACGCCTGTAATCCTAGCACTCTGGGAGGCTGAGGTGGAGGGACTGCTTGAGTTCATGAGTTCAAACCAGCCTGAGCAAGAATGAGACCCCAGTTTCTACTAAATACAGAGAAATCTAGCTGGGCAGGTATCTGTAATCCCAGCTACTCAGGAGGCTGAGGCAAAAGGATTGCTTGAACCCAAGAGCTTGAGGTTGCTTTGAGCTATGATGCCATGGCACTCTACCAAGGGCAATGGAGTGAGACTCTGTCTTAAAAAAAAAAAAAAAATAGGGCAGTGCCTATAGCTCAGAGTGTAGGGTGCTGGCCACATACACCGAGGCTGGCGGGTTCTAACCTGGCCTGGGTCAGCTAAAACAACAATGGCAACAACAAAAAAAATTAGCTGGGCATTGTGGCAGGCACCTATAGTCCCAGCTACTTGGGAGGCTGAGGCAAGATAATCAGTTAAGCCCATGAGTTTGAGGTTACTGTGAGCTGTGATGCCACAGCACTTTACCCAGGGTGACAGCTTGAGATTCTGTCTCTAAATAAATAAATAAATAAATAAAGTAGAGAAGAAAGTCCTTGGAGCTACAATATAAAAGTTCATGCATGTTATTTTGGAAAAGAAGTAAATGAGAGATCACAGAGCTTATTAATAAGTCTTCCACAGGAAAAATAAAAACAAAAAACTAAAAATCTTTCATATCTCATCTTTCAGAATTCTGGACGTTAAAAATATCTGAGGTGAGTATGGTGGCTCACACATGTAATACTAGTGCTATTGGGAGGCCAAGGTAGGAGGATCATTTGAGCTCAGGAGTTCAAAACCAGCCTGAGTAAGAGTAAGACCCTATCTTTACTAAACACAGAAAAACTAGGGCGGCCCCTGTGGCTCAGTGGGTAGGGTGCCGGCCCCATATACCAAGGGTGGCAGGTTTGAACCTGGCAGGCCCCAGCCAAACTGTAACAAAAAATAGCCGGGAGTTGGGGTGGGCACCTGTAGTCCCACCTACTCAGGAGGCTGAGGCAAGAGAATCGCCTAAGCCTAGGAGTTGGAGGTTGCTGTGAGCTGTGATACTACAGCACTCTACCAAGGGTGATATAGTGAGACTCTGTCTCTAAAAAAAAAGAAAAACTAGCCAGGTGTTGTGGTGGGCACCTGTAATTCCAGCTACTCTGGAGGCTGAGGCAAGAGGATTGCTTAAGCCCAAGTTGTGAGCTATGACGACACCAGGGTGACGGAGTGAAACTCTATATCAAAAAACCAAAACAAAACAAGTTAGATTAGAAAAGAACTAGAAATGTCCAGCACCTAGGAGCAGGCCAAGAGGACTGAAAGGATAGATTTAGAGACACCACTGAACTATACACACTCAAAAATATATACACACTCAAAAGTATATACACACTTTAGGACCTGAAGATTCACCAGTCATGATTTTAACTTCTTTTATATGATCCCAAAGATCCACAGATAATGTAACTTATAATTTACCGAGGCATAAATATGAATTTACAAAAGTCAAAAGGAGCACACTTAACTAGTGAGTGAGTCTGGTATTTTGTCTCGAAATATCTCTATTCTCTACGGCCAATACTGGTGATACAAATGAAAGGGTAAAGGAAAGTGATGGCTCTTGCCAAAAAGTAAAACTTTTGGATAAATTAAAGGGAAAGAATTGTCTATGTGTTTACAGGAGTATGATTTTCCCTCTAAGGAGGTCTTCATAAATATAGGAATTCACCTTATGTAATTTTTATTTATTTATTTTAAGAGAGCCTTACTTAGTTGTCCTTGGTAGAATGTCACGGCATCACAGCTCACAACAACCTCCAACTCTTGGAGGCTCAAGCAATTCTCCTGCCTCAGCCTCCCAAGTAGCTGGGACTACAGGTACCCACCACAACTCCCAGCTATTTTTAGAGACAGGGTCTCGCTCTTGCTCAGGCTGGTCTTAAACCTGTGAATTCAGGGCAATGCATCTGCCTCCCAGAGTGCTAGAAATGCAGGCATGAGACACTGCACTTAGCCGTTATTATGTAATTTACTGACATTAATACATGTTAAATGCTTGATAAATTGTGATATGCTATGACAAGTGTAAAGCACTGACAATGACAGTCACATCAGCAGGTGTCAAGTTATTAGAAGAAGGTAAGGAACGGTTTCTATTTGGTTCTTTTTGTTGCTGTTGCTTTTTTTAAGAGGAAGGGTCTAACTTTGTTGGCCAGGCTGGAGTGCAATCATAGCTCACTGTAACCTTAAACTTGTTAGGTTCAAGTGATCCTCCCACCTCAGCCTTCCAAATAGCTAGAATTAAAGACACATGCCACCACACCTGGCTAATTTTTTTTTTTTTTTGGTAGAGATGGGTCTTGCTGTATCATCCAGGCTGGTCTCAAACTTCATGTCTTTAGCAACCCTCCTGTCTCTGCATCCTATATTTTGTTCCTTTTTTTTCTCCTTTATTCTCTGCAGAGAACATCAAAAATTGTCAATGCCTACTATATTGCAAGTGATCATGGAGGGGTCTTGGAGAAGTTTTCAATTAGTAGTAAACATGCCTTAGAATAGGTGTCCTCAAACTATGGCCTGCGGGCCACATGCGCCTCGCCTAGGACATTTATCTGGCCCGCCAGGTGCTTTTGCCACCACTGCCTGTCCCGCTTAGCAGCGGACTTGTCCCGGGGCCCACAGTCGGGCCCTCCAACAGTCTGAGGGACAGTGAACTGGCCCCCCTGTTTACAAAGTTTGAGGACGCCTGCCTTAGAAAAACCACATTGGCGGGTGGCACCTGTGGCTCAAAGGCGTACGGTGCTGGCCCCATATGCCGGAGGTGGCAGGTTCAAACCCAGCCCTGGCCAAAAACTGGAAGAAAAAAAAAAAAAAACCACATTGGCTATGATACTGTGACTACGCAAAGCTCCATATTTTGTTCTTAACAGACCATTTCAGAAATACTTTGGCCATCATCAAATCATTCTTTTTAACTAGAATAAACTTAATTTATTTATTCTGAGACAAAGTCTCAATATGTCGCCCTCAGTACAGTGCCATGTCATCACAGCTCACAGCAACCTCCAAACTCTTGGGCTCAAGCAAACTCTTACCTCAACCTTCCAAGTAGCTGGAACTACAGCCACCCACCAGAACACCTGGCTATTTTTTGTTGTAGTTGTCATTGTTGTTTAGCTGGGTGTATGTGTATGATGCTGTAACCCTCGGTGTATGTGGCTGATGCTGTAACCACTATGCTACGGGCACCAAGCCTATTTATTTTTTTGAAACAGAGTCTCACTCAAGTTGCTTTGGGGTTGAGTACTGTGGCATTACTGTTCACAGCAACTTCAAACTCTTGGGCTCAAGCTACCCTCTTGTCTCAGCCTCCCAACTAGCTGGGATTACTGGTGTCTACCACAATGCCCGGCTAGTTTGAAAGACAGAGTCTCACTCTTGCTCAGGCTTGTCTTGAACTTGTGAGCTCAAGCAATCCACCTGCCTCAGCCTCCTAAAGGGCTAGGATTACAAAATGGCCTTTAGAATAAACTTTAATGTTCATATCTTTCACTATGGATATCAGCATTAAGAAGGGTTTATCGGCTCAGCGCCTGTGGCTCAAGCAGCTAAGGCGCCAGCCACATACACCTAAGGTGGCGGGTTCATATCCCCAGCCCGGGCCCGCCAAACAACAATGATGGCT
>NW_003852484.1:277813-281889 GCF_000181295.1 Otolemur garnettii | reverse complement strand
AAAAAAAAAAAGAAGGGTTTATCAACAAACCACATCATAACCAAATAATGAGTAAGTTACTTTCACAAATAATGATTAAGTTATTTTCCAATTAAAGCATACACTAGGGATGGTATTTTACTATCCCCTAAGAACATCACATAATCAAAATAATGTTGGTATCTATTTTCAAATACAAGTCATAAATGAGAGATACAAATTTGGAACTTCAGATGAGTAGAGACTTAGTAGGTAACAGTTCTTTCAAAATTAAGTAGAGAAACCTGAATCTTCAGTGAAACCCAAACCTACCTTTTTGCACATACTGATCTGCATGACTGCATAGCTTATGAGGGCCTCCTTTAAATCACGGTTCTTTTGTTCTTTGAAGCGTTCAATATCAGCCCATGCATTTTTCACAAATTCTCTGAAATAAAAGGTATAGTCACTATTCTTATTAAATTAAATACATTCTTCTACATTTTAGTACTTGACATTTTTTGCCACAAGAATTCTACCTTCAAATTATTCATATAAAATGGATGTAGAGGCTGGGTGTGCCTGTAATCCTAGCACTCTGGGGGGCCGAGATAGGTGGATTGCCTGAGCTCAGGAGTTTGAGACCAGCCTGAGACAGTGAGAGACCTGTCTCTAAAAATAACTGGGTGTTGTGGTGGGCACCTATAACCCCAGCTACTTGGGAGGCTGAGGCAAGAGAAATGCCTAAGCCTGGGAGTTGGAGGTTGCTGTGAGCTGTGTGACACCAGGATAAAGTGAGACTCTGTCTCCACAAAAAAAAAAAAAAAAAAAGTATCACACTCTAAAGAAACAAAAATAAACAAAGACACTTTAATTATTTTATGTAACCTAAAATAGATAATAAAATCACTAGGTGAGTTCATATTTAAGCTTTTCTCTTTTAAAACTGTAGGATAATTACAAGTAATCCACCAATCTCTTTCCTGCCCTAAATAAATAATAGCTGGGGAGTATTTGGGTGGCAGAAAAGTTGGTTTGGAAAGGGTAAGATGAAAGAGACAGCCACTGACTTTGAAGGGCTATTAGCCAGTGAGAGTAGCACAGAACAGACACCCAAACACAATGCCAAGTTGCAGTGCAAAGAACTGAGTGCTGTGATGGGCTGACAGGCTAAGCGAGGGCTTCACGATGAAGTAACACGAGTACTGAAGCATGGATGGGCTTCCTTTAAATGAGAGAAAAGAGCAGAGGGATTGCACAAAGCACAGAAATCATGGAAAGTGTAGGAAAATATTACAAAGCTAATCTCTTCTTCCTCTTTCCCCTATACTGAAACAACTGTTTCCATAATATGATTTTTTTCTTTTTTTAGAGACAGAGTCTCACTTTGTCACCCTCAGTAGAGTGTGGTGACATCACAGCTCATAGCACCCTCCAGCTCTTGTGCTTAAGTGATTCTCTTGCCTCAGCCTCCTGAGTAGCTGGGACTACAGGCACCTGCCACAATGGCCAGCTAATTTTTTTGTTGCAGTTTGGCCGGGGCTGGGGTTGAACCGGTCACCCTTGGTATATGGGGCTGGCACCCTACTCACTGAGCCACAGGTGCTACCCCATAATATGATTTTTTTTTTAAAGCCTCATGATAATTTCAAATGGACTGTGCTTTTTATTTTGTTATTATTACCTTTTTTTTTTTTTTGCAGTTTTTGGCCAGGGCTGGATTTGAACTCACCACCTCTGGTATATGGGACTGGCGCCCTATTCCTTTGAGCCACAGGAGCCCTAATATGATTTTTGATAACTCAAATTTCTTTCTTTTTTTTTTTTTGAGACAGGAGCCTCCAGCTGTCCGCCTGGGTAGAGTGCCATGGCTTCACGGGTTGCAGCCATCATTGTTGTTTGGCAGGCCTGGGCTGGATTTAAACCCGCCACCTTGGGTGTACGTGGCTGGTACCTTAGCCACTTGAGCCACAGGTGCAGAGCTGATAACTCAAATTTCTTAGGATTGCACCACTGCATTTTAGAACAGGCTGAATCCAGGATGCTAATGAAGCTGGAATTTTTTTTTTAATTATTATTGTTTCAGGTTCATTTGAGGATATAGAGAATTAGGTAACAATGTTTGCATTTGTTAGGTAGAGTCCCTCTAATAATTGTGCCTCCCCCAAGAGGTGTGTCCTACACCCTAACATTGTGTCCATCAAGTCGGGGCATACCTGTCTCCCTTCTCCTCCCCACTCCCTAAAAGCTGGAATGTTTTTTGTTTGTTTTTGTTTGTTTTTGGGAGACAGAGCCTCAAGCTGTCCCCCTGGGTAGAGTACCTTGGGTGTACGTGGCTGGCGCCTTAGCCTTTTTGTTTGTTTTTTTTTTGAGACAGATTCTCATTCTGTCACCCTTGGTAGAGTGCTGTAGCATCACAGCTCACAGCAACCTCAAACTCTCATGCTCAAGTGATGCTCTTGCCTCAGCCTCCAGAGTAGCTGGAACTAGAGGCGCCTGCACAATGCCTGGGTATTTTTAGAGATGGGCTCTTGCTCCGGCTTAGGCTAGTCTCCAACTCCTGAAATGAGGCAATGCACAAACTGAGGTAATCCACGCCTCTTGGCACCCCAGAGTGCTGAGATTAATAGGCATGAGCTCACAGCGCCCCTGAAGCTGGAAATTTTTTTTTTTGAGAAAGAGCCTCAAGCTATCCCCCTGGGTAGAGAGCTGTGGCATCACAGCTCACAGCAACCTCCAACTCCTGGGCTCAAGCGAGTCTCTTGCCTCTGCCTCCCCAGTAGCTGGGACCACAGGCACCTTCCACAACACCCGGCTATTTTTTGGTTGCAGCTGTTATTGTTGTTTGGTGGGCCCAGGCTGGATTCGAACCCACCACCTTAGGTGTACGTGGCTGATGCCTTAGCCACTTGAGCCACAGGTGCCAAGCCTAAGCTGGAAATTTTTATAAATAAAAATAATCCGCTACGAAGTCTACAAGTCTAACTCTGTTAAATATCTTAGCATTTTTACCTGCCTTCCAGATTTTTAGACTTTAATTGTTGTTCCCCTTCATTTATTTGTTCTTCTAGCACCTTTATTCTGGCCTCTCTCTGCTCCGGAGCTTCTTGACCAAAAAGCTTGGTAGTCATTCCTTTCAAAGAGAATGTTCTCACAGTCTAAAAGGAAATACAGGAATAGAGGAATGTATAAACAAAACATGGTATATGCATACAATGGAATATTATTCGGCCTTCAAAAGGAAGGACATTCTGGCATATGCTGTAACACAGATGAACCTTGAGGACATTATGCTAAGTGAAATAAGCCAGTCACAAAGACAAATAGTATAAGATTCACTCATTCGAGGTATCAGGAGTAGTTAAAATCATAAAGACAGAAAGCAGAAAAGTAGAACAGTGGTTGCCAGGAGGGGAGGATGGACAGTTGTTTAACGGGAAGAAAGTTCGAGTTCTAGAGATTGGTTGTGCTATAGTGTGAATGCAGTCAATACAGTCAGCTCTCTATATCTGCAGGTTCCACATCCATGGATTCAAGAAGTGCAGGTTGAAAATATATGGAAATTAACAAAAAATAACAATACAACAGTGGCTCACACCTTTAATCTGAGCACTCTGGGAGGATGAGTAGGGAATGCTTGAGCTCAACAGTCTGAGACCAACCTGAGTAAGAGAGAGACCCCATCTCTACTAAAAAAATAAAGAAATTAGCTGGGCTATGTGACAGGCACTTGTAGGCTCTGCTGAGGCAGGAAGATTGCTTGAGCCCAGGAGTCTGAGGTTGCTGTGAACTATACTGAGGCCATGGCACTCTAGTCTGGGTGGCAGAAATAAGAACCTGGACACCCACACACACACAAAAAAACCCCAATGCCCAACACAATAAGAAATAATATAAATATTAAAAGTGTAGCATATTGGCTTGGGGCCTGTGGCTCAAGTGGCTAGGGTGCCAGCCACATACACCTAAGGTGGCGGGTTCAAATCCAGCCCAGGCCCGCCAAACAACAATCATGGCTGCAATCAAAAAATGGCCAGGCATTGTGGCGGGCGCCTGTGGTCCCAGCTACTTGGGAGGCTGAGGCAGGAGACTCGCTTGAGCCCAGGAGTTGGAGGTTG
>NW_003852484.1:269364-276446 GCF_000181295.1 Otolemur garnettii | reverse complement strand
GCTATTTTTTGGTTGCAGCCGTCATTGTTGTTTGGCGGGTCTGGGCTGGGGATTCGAACCCGCCACCTTAGGTGTACGTGGCTGGCGCCTTAGCCGGCTGAGCTATAGGCGCCGAGCCGAAAACCACTTTTCAACCTATAGTGCTTGTTAAGTATGAAGTGACTGGTAAATGGTGACACAGTTCCTGCTTTACTACTTCCAGGATATATCTCTCACCATGACAGCTAATTTATTTTAATGATATAGTAGGACAGCAGTAAAAATCTTACTATAAAAATGGTCTAAGTATAAAGTAATCAGATATGGAATTTTCTCCATAACTACTCACTAAGCATTAAAGTGCATAAAAAGCTTCTTGTTAGAAGAGATGCACTGATTATAACTAGGTAAGGATTTTTTCCCCTTGAGACAGGATCTCATTCATTGGTCAAGGCTAAAGTACAGTGGTGTCACTGTAGCTCACTGCAACCTACAGCTCTTGGGCTCAAGGAATTCTCCTGCCTCAGTCTCCCAAGTAGCTAGGACTGGATGACTGCCATGGCTAACACCTATAATCCCCTTCAGCTCAGGAGTCTGAGCCCAGTCTGAGCAAGAGCGAGACCTCATCTCTACCAAAAATAGAAAAATGATCCAGGTGTTGAGGTGGGAGCCTGTATTCCCAGCTACTCGGGAGGCTAAGGCAGGTGGATCACTTGAGCCCAGGAGTTTGAGGTTGTTGTGAAGTAGGCTGACACCATGGCACGCTAGCTTGGGCAACAGAGTGAGACTCTTGTCTCCAAAAAAGAAAAAAAAAAAAAAAAACAGTAGCTAGGACTGCAAGCTTGCACTACCACACTTGGCTAATTTTCTATTTTTTTGAAGAAACAAGTACTTGTTATGTCATCTTTAATGAGTCTGAGACCAGCCTGGACAAAGTATACTATACTATATACTACAGTATAATATACATATAGTATTTGTACAGTATATAGTATACTATATAGTATATGGGTTTTTTTTTTTTAAGAGACAGAGTCTCACTTTACTACCCTCAGTAGAGGGCCATGGCGTCACACAGTTCACAGCAACCTCCAATTCCTAGGCTTAGGCTATTCTCTTGCCTCAGCCTCCCGAATAGCTGGGACTACAGGCACCCATCATAACGCCTGGCTATTTTTTTGTTGCAGTTTGGCCAGGGTCGGATTCAAACCCGCCACCCTCAGTACATGGGGCCGGCGCCCTACCCACTGAGCCACAGGCGCCTGCCTGTAGTATATGGGTTGTTTTTTTTTTTTTTGAGACAGAGCCTCAAGCTGTCACCCCGGGTAGAGTGCCGTGACATCACAGTTCACAGCAACCTCCAACTCCTGGGCTCAAGCGAGTCTCCTGCCTCAGCCTCCCAAGTAGCTGTGACCACAGGCGCCCACTACAACACCCGGCTATTTTTTATTTTTTGGTTGCAGCCATCATTGTTGTTTGGCGGGCCTGGGCTGGATTCGAACCCACCACCTTAGGTGTATGTGGCTGGCACCTTAGCCACTTGAGCCACAGGCGCCAAGCCACTAGTATATGGTTTTAATGGCTTAAATCTTTTTATATCAAGATAACAATCAAAGAAATATAAAGCCACTCACAAATTATCTCCTTATAAATGGAACATACATCCTGAATATTGTAACTGCAACTGATTCTGAATAAAATCTGCTACAATAATACCAGACACCTAAAGAAAAATACTTACCCCAGTTGCCAGTTCCTCACACTGCTGCTTCTTGGATGCTAAGTCCTGAGCAGCCATTTCCAAATCATACTGCATAAGTTCGTGTTTCCTGCATACAGCCCTAGGGGGGAAAAATGTGCTGACATGTAACTTCTTTGGCTTCTCTTTTAACATGCCAAGACATTTTTTCAGGGATAGAGAGGAGGCATTCACAATGTCTTGCTAGGGCCAAAACTGTATGCCCAGAATTTTTGAGTTTAAAATGTCATCGACCTACCGACATTAAAAATTAAATCTAGCAGAACCTAAACATAAAAATTTTATATAATTAAAACAGAAAAAGGTTATTTTCTACATTCTTGCTACATTTCGTTCAATAAATGTATTATCACAAATAGGAAAAAATGTCTTCTAACATAAAAACTAATGCTGCAATCTTACATAGTAACTGAGTATTCTTAGTAAGGATACCTCAAAGTTTACTTGTTACTCAGACATGTCCATTAGTTTTTATAATCACAAAAGTAATCTGTGGTCATTGTAAAAAAAGAAAAGATTCTAATACAAAACTACCCAAGTTAAAAGCGAAGTTTCAAGAACCATCTCTTTTCACCAATCCTACTATCCAGACACAATCCATTATCTAGATACTACATATCCTTCCAGAATTTAGGTAGGCATTTACAAACACACATGTCCACACACCCCAAATGGTTCTACATCTGTTCTCATTTACCTATAAACACATACCATGGACATCTTTCTTTTTTAGAGACAGAGTCTCACTTTATTGCCCTCGGTAGAGTACAGTGGTGTCACAGTCACAGCAACCTCCAACTCCTGGGCTTAGGCAATTCTCTTGCTGCAGCCTCCTGAGTAGTTGGGACTACAGGATCCCACCACAATACCCGGCTATTTTCTTTTTTGTTGTTGTTGCAGTTTGGCCGGGCCAGGTTTGAACCTGCTACCCTCAGTATATGGAGCCGCCCATGGACATCTTTCCATGTTAACTTTCTTTTTTATAATCTTTAAGAGCTGTACAGGATTCCATTGTATTCAGCAAGTTTCTTATGTATGGTGACTTCAAATACATTGATGAAACTTCCTACTGCTCAAAGGTCTAGTAGGAAAAAAGCTAACAATATACAGATGTCTTTACACCAGTTATTGGATAGTTAAAGGAATATGCTCTTCTGTTTTCCTAACAGAAATCTAATACTGCTTTTCAAAATGGTGGGAAAACTGAGCAAATGTCACCTATTCTGGGAAAATAATTCATTTTTCTAAATTGATCATAAAAATACATATCAACTTTTTCTTAATCAAACAGGACTACTTGGCTCTGCATGAGATGTCATAAACACAACACAAAGTCCTTGACATTAAGAAGAAATACAATACAGTCTACTGATAAGACATGCAGACATGGAAAAAAGTACAGGAAAAAATGACAATATATAACCTGCTGACAGATATTAATACATACACTAAACCTGTATTTGGCTTCCAATCTTCAAATTGGAAAAAGTGGAAAGAACAACAGACAGACCTGATGCCTGAGAATACCAGGTTTTGTCAATATAATGTTTAATGGACAGGCCTCATCTTTAATGTTTATGCCTAGCAATCTGCAACACAGAGGAATATCATGAGACTTTATTCGATTGCATATGAAAGAATAGATTCATTTAAAAAACACATTATTCTCTTCAAGTCCCTGCCCATCCTGAGAGCCAAAGTTTCTTCTGTCCTGAAGCTTATATTCTTATTGGGGGGAGTACGGGTAGAAAATGAACAAATAAAGATACCATCAAAAAAACACAAAACACATTTTTCTGGGGCAGTGCCTGTGGCTCAGTGAGTCCCATATACCGAGGGTGGCGGGTTCAAACCCAGCCCCGGCCAAACTGCAACAAAAAATAGCTGGGCATTGTGGCATGCGCCTGTAATCGCCTGTCTCAGCTACTCAGGAGGCTGAGACAAGAGAATCGCCTAAGCGCAGGAGTTGGAGGTTGCTGGGAGCTGTGTGATGCCACGGCACCTCTACCCAGGGCGATAGAGTGAGACTCTGTCTCTACATAAAAAAACCCAACACACTATTGTGAAGAACGGTGATCAGCCACTTGGCTGCATCTGGAACTTTTATTATACTTACCGCAGTGCTTCTGCATAAAAAAGATACTCCTTTAACTGATCTGCATAATGTTCTTCATCTTCCAAAATATCATCAATAGAAGATGCATACCTATTCAAAAAAACACTACATAAACAGAGTACTCATTGGGACACAAATGTTCTAAAGAAGTACTATTCAAAGTGTGGTCCAAAGATAATTTGCTACCCAGCAGAGATGAAGTACAGAAAGTGAGAATTAGCCTTTAGAATCATTTATAGCAATTTGTAATTACCATGATGATTTTACTAAATTTTACCAAAATGTTTCAGGGGAAGCACTGTAAAACTGTAATATCTTTTGATTAAAGATATTATAAAAGGGCTACTAAATCTGCAGAAGAATAAGTGCGTGGTATAATTGGTTCTTGGTAGTGACTATTGTTCTCGTATCATGCCTGTTCTTGGTAGCAAACATTAATACTTATAGCAATGCCAAAAAAAGTAAAGGAAGGAAAAGTAAAGTAAATAAAGATTATAAAACATTTTATTTTATTTTATATTTATTTATTTAGAGACAAGAGTCTCACTACGTCGCCCTCGGTAGAGTGCCATTACATCACAGCTCACAGCAACCTTGAACTCTTGGGCTCAAGCGATTCTCTTGCCTCAGCCTCCCAAGTAGCTGGGACTATAGGCACCCACCACAGTGCCCAGCTTTTTTTTGTTGTAATTGTCATTGTTGTTTGGCAGGTCTGGGCCAGGTTCAAACCCACTAGCCCCAGGGTATGTGGCTGGCACCCTAGATGCTGAGCTACAGACACCAAGCCAAGATTACAAAACATTTTAGAAGCTCGCTTATTTATTTTATTTATTTACTTATTTTGAGACAGAGTCTCACTTTATTGCTCTTGGTAGAGTGCCATGGCGTCATAGCTCATAGCAACCTTGAACTCCTGGGCTTAAGAGATTCTCTCTCTTTTTTTTGTTTAAAGGTGAATGAGCCAGCACAGTCCCCACTACCACAAATTATGCAGTCGAGTTCCCACATTTGGGGAAATTTCAGGGGTCAGCACATCTGGAGTGCAACGGGTAAGCCTTGCTCTGGGAAAATCACCTTCGTGATCATGTTATCTCCCTCACCAGTAAGTATCAAGTGATTGTCTTGCCTCAGCCTCCCAAGTAGACTACAGGCACCTACCACAACACCTGGATATTTTTAGAGATGGGGTCTCATTCTAGCTCAGGATGGTCTCAAACTCCTGAGCACAGGTGACTGGTACACCTTGGCCTCCCAGAGTGCTGAAATTATGGGCATGAGCCATTGCACTCAGTCATTATTATTATTATTTTTTAAGCAGTCTCACTCTGTTACCCGAGGTAGAGTGCCATAACATCATCATAGCTCACAGCAACCTCAAACTCTTGGGCTCAAGTGATCCTCTTGTATCAATTTTTCTATTTTTAGTGGAGACAGGGTCTAACTCTTGCTCAGGCTGGTCTCGAAATCCTGAGCTCAAGCAATCCGCCCATCTTGGCCGCCCAAAGTGTTAGGATTACAGGTGTTGAGCCCTTGCACTCAGCTCATTCTCCTCCCATCTTTATTAAGGTATAATTGACAAAGACTGAAAATATTCCCAGTGTACAACATGATGTTATGATACATGCATATGCTGTGAAATGATTAAATCAAACTAATTAACAGATGCATCACCTAATATACTTCTTTTTGGTGGTGAGAATATTTAAGATCTATTTTTTGTCTTTTTATTATTGAGTTACAGGAGTTCTTTATACTTACGGTTTTATCTTTACATGTATCTCTTTATATTCATACTAATACTATGTTTAGAAATGTTTGCTCCCAATCTGTGGCTTGCCTCTTCATTGTCTTTTTTTTTTCTTGAGACAAAGTCTCACTATGTTGCCCTAGGGCTGAGTGCCATAGCATCATAGCGCACAGCAACCTCAAATTTTGGACTTAAAAGATCCTCTTCCCTCAGTCTCCCAAGTAGCTGGGACTATAGGTACCTGCCATTAAGACCTAGATGCCTTTTTTTTAGAGATGGGGGTCTCGCTTTGGCTCAGGCTGGTCTTGAACTCCTGAACTCAAGCAATCCACCCAGCTTGGCCTCCCAGAGTACTAGGATTACACACATGAGCCCACGTGTCCAGCCTTGCCTCTTCATTTTTTTTTCTTTTTTCGAGACAGTCTCACTAAGTTGCCCTCGGTAGAGTGTCGTTACATCACAGTTCACAGCAACCTCCAACTCCTGGGCTTAGGTGATTCTCTTGCCTCAGCCTCCCAAGTAGCTGGGACCACAGGTGTCTGCCACAATGACCAGCCATTTTTTGTTGCAGTATGGCCGGGGCGGAGTTCGAACCCACCACCCTCGGTATATGGGGCCAGCACCTTACCCACTGAGCCACAGGTGCCACTCACCTCTTCATTATCTTAATGCTGTCTTTTTTACTAATAGCAAAATATACATGATATAAAGTTTACCTTTTTAACAATTTTTAAGTGTATAGTTCAGTGGTATTAAGTATTATCTTAACAATGTTGTGCAACTATCACCAGTATCTCCAAATTTTTTTCATTTGACACTCTGTACTCCATTTAACATTAATTCCCTATTCCTCTCTCCGCCAATGGTATCTCTTCTAAGAAACAATAATTCAAAATTTTCATTAAGATTGATGTACCGCACCATCTCCCCGTAGTGGCGGGAAGTGGGGACCGCGGCGGCCCCGGGCGGGGTGGCCTCCTACCCGCCAGCTGCCACCACCCCTGGGTGGGGAAGGAGAAGTTTTAACCCGCCTCGGGGGTATCTGAGGGGAGATGAAGGCGGCCAGCGATACCCAGGCCAGCGATACCCAGATGGCTGAGGGGAACCACCCAGCCCCTCTGAGGAGGGCTCGGCCGCCCATTGAGATTATTGAATTTTCGAACTAATTTATGTGGAGCGTTGACTTTGGGACTAGGTTGCGTATTCTATCCAAAAAAACAGGTTTAATCCAGAAGAATGAAGCTAAAAAGTTTAATTTTCCCATACCATTGAATGAAACTTCCAAAATAATGAAAAAAAAGGAAAAGTCTTCAGTATGGAATACAGTATACAAAGTCATTTCTAGAATGCTTGAAGAAAATGAAAAATACAGACTCAGGCTGAAATGCCAAAGATTATCTAGTGAGGCTCGGCGCCTGTGGCTCAAGCGGCTAAGGCGCCAGCCACATACACCTAAGGTGGCGGGTTTGAATCCCCAGCCC
>NW_003852484.1:263331-268274 GCF_000181295.1 Otolemur garnettii | reverse complement strand
GGCTAGGGATTCGAACCCGCCACCTTAGGTGTATGTGGCTGGCGCCTTAGCCACTTGAGCCACAGGCGCCAAGCCCTGAATTAGTTTTTGATAAAGTGTCAGATATGGCTAAAGGTTCATTTCTTTTCTTTTTCCATGTAGATATCCAGTTATTCTAGCACCAGTTATTGAAACTGGACAATAGAAGTGTAGGTCTATTTCTGAATCTTATTCTGTTCCATTGGGCTTTATGCTACTATCCCTTACTATCTTTATAACTGTAATTTTACAGCAAATCTTGAAAGCAGGTAATGATAGGCCTAGTGGGCCTAGGCTAAGACAGAAAGGTATCAGACCTAGGCTATAATGGAAAAATACCAGTTAATTCCTAGCAATTTTTTTTTTTTTGCAGTTTTTGGCTGGGGCTGGGTTTGAACCCACCACCTCCAGTATATGGGGCCGGCGCCCTACTCCTTTGAGCTACAGCTGCCGCCCCCAATTCCTAGCAAATTTCCAGACTGCATGCTTTCAAATAAAATGAAATAAGTCAAGTTCATTCCCAAGATAAATGAGAAAGTAATAATTGATTTCTTGCTTCTAGTTCATTCCCAGTTTCTTGCTTGGCTAACTCCCTGGAAAACAGACCAGGAGGTGCCAACTGTTCCCAGACTGACTTTTAAACAATACCTGGTAGGGAGAATATGGAAAACAAGATGTACAAGGGGAAAATACTAAAACAAAGATGGGGTGCGGTGCCTGTAGCTCAAGTGGCTAGGGTGCCAGACACATACACTGGAGCTGGCGGGTTCAAATCCAGCCTGGGCCCACCAAACAACAATGGCAAGTGCAACAACAAATAATAGCTGGGCGTTTGTGGTAGGTGCCTGTAGTCCCACCTACTTGGGATGCTGAGGCAAGAGAATCGCTTAAGCCCAAGAATTTCAGGTTGCTGTGAGATGTGACTTTACCCAGGGTGACAGCTTGAGACTCTGTCTCAAAACAAACAAATAAACAAACAAACAAAACAAAAAACAAAGATGAATGATGCATGGCTAACTAACAACAAAATTCTGCTTCTGTACAATGCTAGCCTGCTACCCTGCCCAGATGCACCTGGACAGCCTGTGTGCCAACCAGGATGCAGACTAAGCCTCAAAAACCCAACTCCTTAAGCACTCGGGGCTGCTCTCAGAAACCCCATGTTGGGACGCTGAGGCAGTCACCGACCGGCTCTTCAGTAAAAAGACTCTGCTGTAAATTTGGCTTATTTGGCAGTGTGGTCTCTGTGGAACTCCTGGGCACAATAGTAACAATATATTACAGCTTTGTTCTTTGTCAAGACTATTTTGGCTATGTGAGGTCCTTTGAATTTCCATATAAATTTAAAATCAGCTTATTAATATCCATTAAAAAGTAAGTGGACTAGCCAGGCACAGTGGCTCATGCCTATAATCCTAGCACTCTGGGAGGCCAAGATGGGAGGATCCCTTGAGCTTGGGGGCTCCAGACCAGCTTGAGCAAGAATGAGACACTGTCTCTACTAAAAATAGAAAAATCAGCAACAGAGTGAGACTATATTTTAAAAAAAACAAACAAACAAACCTGGGAGCAGTGGCTCATGCCTGTAATCCTAGCAATCTGGTAGGCTGAGGCGGGTGGATCACTTGAGCCTAGGAGTTCAAGACCAGCCTGAGCAAGAATGAGACCCCATCTCTACTAAAAATGAAAAACTGAGGCACGCGGATCACTTGAGCCTAAGAGTTTGAGGGTGCTGTGAACTATAATGTCCCAAGAGTTTGAGGTTGCTATGAGCTATGACGCCAAAGCACTCTACTAAGGGCCAAAAAGTGAGACTCTATCTCAGAAAAATAAAAATAAATAAAAAATTAAAAGTCAGTGGACTTTTGATTGGGACTGTAATTTGGGGAGAATAACCATGTTAACAATAGCGAGTGTTCCAATCTATGAACACGGTCTATCTCTCCACTCACTTAGATCATTTATAATTTTTTCCAGCAATGTTTCACATAGTGTTCAGTGTAGATGTCTTT
The DNA here is from genome assembly GCF_000181295.1 of Otolemur garnettii. Taxonomy (NCBI): domain Eukaryota; kingdom Metazoa; phylum Chordata; class Mammalia; order Primates; family Galagidae; genus Otolemur; species Otolemur garnettii. The sequence goes on along the minus strand of NW_003852484.1, from coordinate 266,244 downwards.
CACATCTTTTATTAAATTAATACCTAATTATTATGTTTTGATACTATGGGAATTAGAAAACTTTATTTTTTAACTGTTACTAATATGTAAAAACAATTTATTTTTAGATATTTATCTTGTATCCTGCATCCTCATTAAATTCAATGATTATTGCTACAGTATTTTTGGTTGATTCCTTAGGTCTCACTCTGTTGCCCTGGCTAGAGTGCCATGGCGTCAGCCTCGCTCACAGCAACCTCCAACTCCTGGGTTCAAGCAATCCTCCTGGATGCCCTTACCTCAGTGGTTAGCGTATCAGCCCTGTGCACCAGAAGTGGTGGGTTCAAATCTGGCCCAGGCCTACTAAACAAACAAACAAAAAAAGCAATCTTCCTGCCTCAGCTTCCTGAGTAGCTGGGACTACAGGCAGCTATCACAATGCCCTATTAATTTTTCTATTTTTAGCAGAGACAAGGTATCACTCTTGTTCAGGCTGGTCTCAAACTCCTGAGTTCAAGTGATCCACCTGCCTCAGCCTCCCAGGGTACTGAGATTACAGGTATGAGCTACCACACCCAGTTGCTTCTTCCTGATATTTATGCCTCTTATTTAATTTTATTACCTTACTGCACTGAGGAGGACCTCCAGTACAATGTTTACTAGAAGTGGTAAGAGCTGAAAATTGGAAGAAAGCATTAATATTTCACTATTAAGTTCAGGTGTGGTGGCTCGCCCCTGCAATCCTAGCACTGTGGGAAGCTGAGGCGAGTAGATTACTTGAGTTCAGGAATTTGAGACTAGCCTGAGCAAAAGAGAGACTCCGTCTCTACTAAAAATGTAAAAACTAGCTGGAAGTTGTGGCTGGCACCTGTAGTCCTAGCTACTGGGGAGGCTGAGGCAAGAGGATTGTCTGAGCCCAAGACTTTGAGGTTTCTGTGAGCTATGACACCACAGCACTCTATGGAGGGCAACAAAAGCAAGACTCTGTCTCAAAAAAAAAAAAAAAATTTTTTTTTTACTATTAGCTATAAGTTTTAGGCTGAGAAAATTCCCTTTGTTCTTAATTTGATGAGAATTCTTACTAAAAATGGGTGCTAAAATTCATCAAATGCTTTTTCTACATGCATTGACATGAACATACAGACTTTTGTCTTTATTCTGTGTGAATTAGATCAATTTTTTTGAATGTTTAACTAACCTTGCACTTGTAAGATAAATTTAAATCAGATGTATACACAGAGTGTAATACAAATGCCAATAAACTTGATAAGAACAGAAGAACAAAAGAGTGTCACTAACACTTTACTATGGGATTTCACCTCAGGCTTCACATTAGGTTCTCTAGGTACTTACACGTCCATATGATGACCAGCACTCTGCAGTCCATCACCCATTTCTTTTTCTATGGCACTCCATTCACTGGAAGAAAAAGATAAAACTAAAAGCATTATGAATTAGAGCTATGGAGTGTTATCATTAATATCATTTTTAGAAACAGTGTCTCACCCTGTCACTCCAGCTCATTGTAGCCTTTAGCTCCTGAACTCAAATGAAGCATCCTCTTGCCTTAGCTACCAAACTAGCTAGTTTGTTTTTTTCTGTAGAGACAGGGTCTTGCTATATTGCCCAGGCTGGTCTTGAACTCCTAGTCTCAAGCAGTCCTCCACCCTCAGCTTCTCAAAGTGCTAAGATTACAGGTGTGAGCCATGGTGCCCAGCCTGGAATATTACTAAATGTACTCTTCTCAAGCCTCTTTTCTACCTAACTTTTAAATAATGTACCCTCATTTAGATTTATTTTCTGTGACTCTAATTTGCTATGTTCCCCTTTAGTTTAACAACTGAATGTAAGTAAAGTTTTCAAAAGTTGATACCTATCTCTAAGGTTAAGTATTATACAAAACAGATTCTGCATGTAGATACTCTACTAGTTAGGATCCCTATTCATTCATTTATTCATTTATTTATTTATTTTTTGAGAAAGAGCCTCAAGCTGTGCCCCTGGGTAGAGTGCCGTGGCATCACAGCTCACAGTAACCTCCAACTCCTGGGCTCAAGCAAGTCTCCTGCCTCAGCCTCCCAAGTAGCTGGGACCACAGGCACTCACCACAACACATGGCTATTTTTTTTGGTTACAGCCATCATTGTTGTTTGGCGGGCCCGGGCTGGATTTGAACCCACCACCTTAGGTGCATGTGGCTGGCGCCTTAGCTACTTGAGCCACAGGTGCCAAGCCTCAAGCAATCCTCTTGCCTCAGTTTTTCAATAGAGATGAGGGTCTCACTTTTACTCAGGCTTGACTTGAACCTGTGAGCTCAAGCTATCCACCTGCCGTGGCCTCCCAGAGTGCTAGGATTACAGGCATGAGTCACCTTGCCTGGCCAACTGCAAAGCTTTTAAAAAAGTATAGAAGCTGGGTAGTACCTGTGGCTTAGTAAGTAGGGTGCCAGCCCCATATACTGAGGGCAGTGGGTACAAACCTGGCCCCACCAAATTCGAACAAAAAAAATAGCTGGGTATTGTGGTGGGCACCTGTAGTCTCAGCGACTCAGAAGGCTGAGGCAAAAGAATTGCCTAAGCTCAAGAATCGGAGGTTGCTGTGAGCTGTGATGCCATGGCATGGTACTGAGGGCGACAAAGTAAGACTGTCTTTAAAAAAAAGAAAACTAGCCCTACTTGATTCACTTATATTAGAATCTGTAGGGATAGGGCTAATGCATGTATATTTTTAAACATGTACTCTATGGATGGTTCTAATGAACACAACTGATGACACGCAATTGTTCTGATAGCTAACAGAAAAGACAACTGTACAGTACAGGTGCACAAAAAAACTTCAGTAGTAATTTGCACATTGCATAAGAAAGCCTTCTGGAACTACAGACCATTTTGTTGTCATTTCTAGGAAATGCTTCTCAAAGAAATGCTTTTTTTT
>NW_003852484.1:261864-263022 GCF_000181295.1 Otolemur garnettii | reverse complement strand
AGCCAGAAATGCTTTTTATAGAAATTATATATGCTTATTATAGTGAACTGTAAAAATAAATCGATAATCCAAAATACTAATACATGATATAATTTGATTATATCTTGATTAAATGACCTCAACTATCTCTGGTCACCCTGATTCAGTTTTTGTGAAATGTTTTGGATGAAAAATAGTTTTCTATTAACTTACTGAGTTGACAAAAAGACAAATGCACACAATATTTATCAGGCAACATTAAGGTGATAATTATCTTAAAATTTGATTCAACTAATTGACCTTTTGTTTACTTGACTCTTAAATTAATACAAGTTCATCTGCTGATTAAAATAAATGTGCTGGGCAGCACCTGTGGCTCAATGAGTAGGGAGCTGGCTCCATATACCAAGGGTGGTAGGTTCAAACCTGGCCCCAGCCACACTGCAACAAAAAAATAACTGCGTATTATGGCGGGTGCCTATAGTCCCAGCTACTGGAGAGGCTGAGGCAAGAGAGGCACCTAAGCCCAAGAGCTGGAGGTTGCTCTGATCTGTGTGATGCCACAGCACTCTACTGAGGGTGACAAAGTGAGATTCTGTCTCTAAAAAGATAAAAAAATAAATAAAATAAATGTGCTACCTTTGAGAGTGTTTGACTTAAACTAATTTTACTGTTTCCTATGGGATAATGCTTAATGTTAATTTTATGTTGATTTTTTTTAAATGAGCAGTCTTCCCAGGTTTAACTGGGGGTCCAATTGGAGAACACTCAAAAATCAAGACTGACTCATGTGCATAAAAGCAATTAAAGATAAATCACACAGTATGCAGTAGACTTCAAAAAGTTGAATACTATTTATCCTTGTTCCCATCATACTAACTCTTTTTGTTTGGCCATCTATTTTCACATATTACTAATCCTAATAATGAAGAGTTTACATTTCTACACTATCAATAAACTTATCTTCAGTAGGAAATGCATATAATCCTGATTGGTCTTAACCTGCACTTAATTTTTTTTTTTTTGGAGACAGGAGCCTTAAGCTGTTCCCCTGGGTAGAGTGCCGTGGCATCACAGCTTACAGCAACCTCCAAATCCTAGGCTCAAGCAAGTTTCCTGCCTCAGCCTCCTGAGTAGCTGGGACCACAGGCACCCACCACAATGCCCGGCTATTTTTTT
>NW_003852484.1:257798-260113 GCF_000181295.1 Otolemur garnettii | reverse complement strand
ATGTTCCTAGTAAACCCATCAAAAGTGAAACTATCATAAATCTGGGACCATCTGTACAATGAGAAACTACTTTTCACCACAAGACTAGTACACACTGTTTGGGCAGGGGTGAGAGAAAACAGGTATTAATACTTTACTGGTGGAAATTTAACATTTTCTGTATGGGTAATAGTTTCTACAAAAACTATAACTATCCTTGGACTCAGTAATTCTACTTCTAGAATTTTATCCTACATATATACTCAGATATGCGTGAAATAACATAAACATTTGCTGCAGCATTTTTATTTTATTTTATTTTTGTGCGACAGAGTCTCACTATGTCACCCTGGGTAGAGTGCCATGGCATCACAGTTTATAGTAACCTCCAACTTAGGCTCAAACGATTCTCTTGCCTCAGCCTCCCAAGTAGCTAGGACTATAGTTGCTCACCACAATGCCCGACTATTTTTTTTTTTTATCATAGTTATCAATGCTTAGCTGGCCCGACCTGGGTTTGAACCTGCCATCCTTGGGCATCGCAGACTGCAGCATTTTTAAAAGACTGAAAATAATTATTAAGAGAAGACTGATTAAATTATGATACTTCTGCTTAGTAAAACCCAACATAGTTACTTAATCTGCTAACAATGCATCCTGGAGAGCAGTTCTTTAAGTGAAAAAAGCAAGTTAAAGCAAATGAACAAAACAATGCATACAACATGCTGCTTCTTTGTGTTTAAAAAAATGAAAAATGTATTTGTTTGTGAGCCAATATATTATGTTTACAGTGCTACATTTCACGATTAGGATACACTGGAAACTAAGAACCGGTATTAGTTGTCTTAGACCAGGACACCTGGGTGGTTGGCAGACAAGGGTGAGGAGACTTCACTGCATAGCTTTTTGTTGCTTTTGAATTTTTTTCTATGTGAATGTACTAACTTTTCAACAATGTAAAATAAGATGTTATTTATAAATTAATTCAATCAAAAGGATTTATAATGGAATATATGTGAGGATAGTTTTCTTTTTTTCTTTGGCATTTTGGCAGGGGCTGGGCTTAAACTGGCCACCCCCAGTATATGGAGCTGGCACCCTACTCCTTGAGCCATGGGCACCACCCAATATTTTTATTATAAAAAGATCTGAATAGTAATTTCTAAAAGATCACAACCAAAATGATGAACACATGAAAATTCACAAAATGGTTTAAAATAACCAAAATATGCAAGTTATGCGCACAAACATTCTATCATTAAAATTATCCCAAGGCTGAAAAAACTCATCTTGCAAAAGATAAATTATAAAATGGCAAAAACAAATAAAAGATAAAGTGACCAATTCTACAAGACAGTAATTTCCAATGGAATCTTCTTACACATTCTACCAAGGAAGTAAAAAGCCCACCCCCCGTTTCATTCAGCATAGTTTCACTTTTTTTGCTCAATATATTGAATTTCCTCATTAAGTTTTATTTAAAGAAAGGCTTTAAAACAGTTGCCTTGGTTTTTTTTTGTTGAGACAAGGCCCTGAGCCAAGTGCAGTGGCTACTTCAGACCTCATCTGTGGGCCTCCTGTTGTCTCAGCCTCCAGAAGCACCAGGGATTACAGGTGGCTCTGGCCTGGGTTTTCATTTTTTTCAGGGTCTCACTTTCGCTCAGACAAGTCTCAAACTCCTGAGCCCAAGCAATCCTCCCACCTCATTCTCCCGCAGTGCTGGGGTTAAAGGCATGAGCCACTGTACCCAGCTAAAGGCTTTAGAACAAAAACCAGATACCTGAAAGCATGAAAACCACTACTATGAGACATCATTTAACAACCAAAAAAAACCTCTCCAGATGCATAAATTTCCAAGAATGACTGCTTCTAGGCAAAGAGCTAATTTTTTCTTTTCTTTTTTTTTTTTTGAGAGAGTCTTGTTCTGTCGCTCTTGGTAGAGTGCTGTGGCATCAGAGCTCACAGTAACCTCAAACTCTTGGGCTCAAGTGATCCTCTTGCCTCAGCCTCCTAAGTAGTTGGGACTACAGGCACCCACCACAACATGTGGCTAGTTTTAGAGACAAGGTCTCGATCTTGTTCAGGCTGGTCTCCATCTCCTGAATTCAGGTAATCCATCCACCTCAGCTCCAAGAGTAGTAGGATTATAGTGTGACACAGCTTACCAGGCCTGCAAAGAGGTAATTAGACCTAACCGTTGTTTATTTTGAAAGTTTGTGCTTACCTGAAAACTCGCCCATAATTCCCATGCACTTTATATACACCATAGAGTCGATCTGCAACTCTCTGAAATAAACATTTAACAGAAATTGCTGTTAGGTCAAAGTTATACACAG
>NW_003852484.1:245730-255306 GCF_000181295.1 Otolemur garnettii | reverse complement strand
GCAGTGGTTCACATTTGTAATCCTAGCACTCTGAGAGGCTGAGGGAAGATTTCTTGAGCTCAGGAGTTCAAAACCAGCCTGACCAAGAACCAGATCCCTGTCTGTACTAAAAACAAACAAACAAACAAAAACAACAAAGAAAAATAAACTGGGCATTGTGGTGGGCACCTATAGTCCCAGCTGCTCGGGAGGCTAAGGCAGGAGATTGCTTGAACCCAAGAGTTTAAAGCTGCTGTTAACTAGACTTGACACTGTGGCAAACTAGCCTGGAGCAACAGAGTAAGATTATGCCTTAAAAAACAAAAATCTGGTATACAAGTTTACCTCCCAATTCCTCAAACATGAGTAACTTGAGGAATTAGACATTAACTCTACTACAAATCTTTTTTTTTTTTTTTTGAGACAGAGTCTCACTTTCTCGCCCTTGGTAGAGTGCCATCACATCCTAGCTCACAGCACCCTCCAACTCTTGGGCTCAAGCCATTCTCTTGTCTTAGCCTCCCAAGTAGCTGGGACTACAGGTGCCTGCCACAATCCCCATCTATTTTTTAGAGATGGGGTCTTGCTCTTGCTCAGGCTGGTCTCAACCTGTGACCTCAAGCAATCCACCCACCTTGGCTTCCCAGAGTGCTGGGATTATAGGCATATAGGCATGAGCCACCGCACCCGGCCTCTACAGTGAATCTTAACCCTTTCAAGACTTCAGCTTAATGTGAAAGAATCACCACTGTAAATACTTGGAGTAGGTATAAGAGGATCAGAAAATGTTTTCCATCCATCCTTGGCCTGCTCTGAGGGAACACTAACCACTAGCCTAAGGGTCAGCACACTATAAGGCTGCTGCTTGTTTTTGCAAATAAAAGTGTTACTGGAGCACTGTCATGCTCACTCAAGTCAGTACTGTTAATCTGTCACACACAGCCACACAGGCATGACAGGGACCACAGAGGCAACAAAGCTGAAATATTAACTGTCTAATCTTCAGAAAAAGTTTGACGGACCATGCACTGAATTCAGCTTTCAGGAAAAAGCTCATAGTCTTACTTCTGCTGCAATTCTTCAGGATCGTCTTCTGATCTCTAAACTAATTTCTCTAGGATGTCATTTCTCAATTAATTTTTGAGTACTCTATATAAAGTATTAAATTTTTAAGTGGTTCCATCATCAAGTAAGTTTGGAAAACACTGACATAATAAAACAAATTTTTTTTTAAAACAGAATCTCACTATGTCATCCTCAGTAGAGTGCCATGGCGTCACAGCTCACAGCAACCTCAAACTCTTGGGCTTAAGCAATTCTCTTGCCTCAGCCTCCCAAGTAGCTGGGACTACAGGTGCCCACCACAACACCCGGCTATTTTTGTTGTTGTTGCTGTAGTTGTCATTGTTGTTTAGCAGGCCCGGGCTGGGTTTGAACCCACCAGCCCCAGTGTCTATAGCTGAGCTACAGGTACCACATAAAATTTAACAGGGTTTTTTTCTGTAGACTTTTTAAGAAATAGGGGTCTAGCCATGTTGCCTAGGCAAGCCTTGATCCTAAGCTTAAGCGATCCTCTTGCCTCAGCCTCCTGAGTACCAGGGACTACAGATCAGATGCACATATAACTGTGCCTAACTTGCTCAGGACTTTTTAGAGTTTTTACACACCATATGTGAATCGTGAGTGTTCAAGGGAAAGATACATTTTACAGTAGAGAATACCTTACAGGGCTAGCATTCCAAAGAATATATGGTAGAAAATATCATCTTAGGCCAAACAAATCCCAGCACTCTGGGACCGGCCAAGGCAGGAAGATCATCTGAGCTCATAAGTTCAAAACCAACCTGAGCAAAAGTGAGACCTCCATCTCTATTAAAAAACTAGAAAAGTTAAGTGGGTATTGTGGTGGGTACCTGTAGTCCCAGCTACTTGGGAAGCTGAGGCAGGAGGATAGCTGGAACCCAGGAGTTTGAGGTTGCTGTAAAGTAGGATGATACCATGGCACTTGAGCCTAGGTAACAGAATGAGACTCTGTTACCTCAAGGAACACCTCAAGGAAAAAAAGGAAAATATTGTTCTAAACCACTAACTTTTCCAGATCCCAGTAGTTTTAGGTATCAAACCTCCTTCCTGTAAGCTAACATAGAGGAGAGGATGAGATTTTGCTAAATAACACGTGGGAACAAAACCCAGAAGCAGTGTGAGTACACAAAGCAAATATTCAAAGAGAAATTTTGTGAATCCCAGATATTAAAAAGTTTTGTTTCTTTAAAGTACATTGCTCCTGGCAGCTTACACGACAGCAGTTATAGCTCTGGAAAATATATCAATCCAGTGGGTACGACCAAAAGAGGCCAGAGTCTTCATATACCAAAGAAGGGAGCAACCACGTGTGGAGCTCCTCCACTCACGAGCGAGGCAATAGAGGTTTTAGCAGCTGCTGTGGGACCAACATTTCTGGCAGAAACTCTCCAAAGCCAACTAAAAATTAAAACATGAAAAACTATAAACTATAAATAAAAAAATATCATTTCTAAAGAAAAAGAAAAGGCAAAAATGACAGAGAAATAAAATATCAATGATTAAAACCTGAGGCCAGACTAATTAAATTGTTGTTGATAATCAATAACATTGATGCCAGGGAAAAAGGGCCATACCCAATGTTTAGTCCAGACTGCTAATCAATTTCATTTCTGTCGACAAGTCTGTTTTCAAAAATTCATCAGACAATTGACTGGGGAAGACTGACACCTAGCAAATTCTACAACATACGAAATGTGGCAGTCTCATCTGATCATCTTCCCTGCTCCAAATCATACAGAACTAAGAATGCCTTCTCTATCCTCACGGAAGTAGTAGAGAATTAAATGCTGAGAAAGACAAAGTTCTATGACATGCTACTAGATGACGTTATTTTAAAAATTTGGACATGCTAACTTCCCCCCTTTTATTCTCCTACAGAGTCAAAGATTATGAGATTCAAGACTCCTGATAGTTTCTGCCAAATGGCTTCCAAAGGAGCTGTATGTAATACTTTATACTACCACCATCACTAAACATTTCACAAACACTAGACACTATCACCTCTGAAAGTGACATCTTTATCATGTACCTTTTAGAATAAAGGTAAAAAATGAAAGTGACTACAAATGAAATGCTAAATGCATCTCAATGATTATAATTTGCATTTTTAGAATAGTAGCAGTTACATCCCTACCCACCCTTGCAAATCTGATTTCCCCCAAAGAAGGACCATAGTGTAGCAGGAAATGGGAGATTTAGAGCCAGACAAATATGAGTTCATATTTCACCTCCTTCTTATTTCAGGGTTTGACTCTGGAGAATTTACTACTACATGCTACTTTATTTACTATTATCTTTCTTTTGGAGATACGGAAATGACCATCAAACAATTTTGTGAGGATTAAAATAATGTTTTGAAGGTTCCTGGCAACAAACAGGGTGGCTTGATGAGTATCAGTTCTTTTCCCTCACTTTATTCCTATTCTTTGTCAATATATCATTTGTAGGTGATTAAGAACACAGGCTCTGGAGTTAGACTTAAGGTTTAAATTCTAGCTCTAAGTCTATTAATTGTGTGATAGTAGGCAAATCACTTAGTTACCCTCATTTCCTATCTTACAAAATGGGGCCAGTAACAGTACCTAACATCAAAGTGTTGCTGTGGGAAGTAAGGATATGCTTGAACACCAGTGGATGACACACAGTGGTAATGTTAGATATCAGTGTAATTTTCCTTTTGTTTTAGTTCACAAAACATAAATAATCTCATCTGAGTCTCGTAACTCTGTGCGTAAAGCACCCATTAACATAATAAAAATTTGTTCAGCACTTTTCCCAAGTCCTTGCTCAGCCAGTTGCACACTCTTGCCTCTCTTCTGAATCAGGTAGTAGTAGAGTTATGTAGACATGGGAATGAGCACTCCCAGGAAGAAGCCATGGTGGACCGTGCCCGAAAACATTCATAATCCAGCAACAATTCACAAGGCGGAAGACCAGATTATCTTTGGGCACAATGACACAGACCTTTGCTGCATTGAGGCACACTGCTACACTCTCACTCAGCTGGAAAGGTGGTTTATAGCCACAGGCCAGACTCGTGTCACTGTGGTCAGGCCACCCAGGGCAAGGCAGGGGCTGTTGCACATCATCTGGTGTGTGGGGAGCCAGGACTCCTATAGTCAGACCCAGGGCCTTGAGATGCTGCAATGTGTCTGGAGCCAGCCCCTGACCGAGGTTGACCTGGCCACCTCTACAAACACAGATCCCAACATTGGGCACCTGTCTCTGGCCACCAGGATAAGTGGAACTATCTCTCTTAATATTCCTTAGGCTACCCCTTCTCAGTTGGTTGGTTGTATGGGATTCCATCTGAGTTCACTCTATTCACGATAAAGGAATGTACTGCTTTTTCAGATCTTTTAAACATACAACTGTGAGCATAGACATTGATTTATTCATTCAATAAATATTTTAAGTGAGTGCCTACTGTGTATCAGGCACGATTGCAGGGCTTTAGAAGAAACTCGTGGAACTTATATAAGCAGGAGAAATCACTGACAAGTGAGTACATAACACAGTGTCACAGAATAGTGCTACAAACACAGCAATAATGGGAAACGACAGAAAATGATAAACAGTGACATCTTATTTTATGCAAGATACACAGGAAAGTTCTCTCTGAAGAGGCACTTAAACCAAAAACTAAATGATAGGCAAGAACATGCCCAAGAGAGGATTTTGAAGGTGGGGAGTTAATGCAAAGCTGTACAGGCATAGAAAAGAGTAAATAAAAGTCCTAGGGCAGAAACAAGTTGGCACGGTTGACAACAATAAAAAGGGTAATGGAGCTAAAGTGGAGTGGGCACAGAGTAAAACTATAAAAACAGTTGTGTAAGATTTCATATATATTTTTTTTTCTTTTTTTTTTTTTTTTGAGACATTCTGTTGCCCAGGCTAGAGTGCCTCGGCATCAGCCTGGCTCACAGCAACCTCAAGCTACTGGGTTCAAGTGATCCTCCTGCCTCAGCCTCCTAAGTAGCTAGGACTACAGGTGCCTGCCACAATGTCCAGCTAATTTTTTTTTCTATTTTTAGTAGAGATATGGTTTCACTCTTGCTCAGGGTGATCTCAAACTCCTGAGCTTAAGAAATCTACCTACCTTGGGCTCCCAGAGTGCTGGGATTACAGACATGAGCCACCATGCTCGGCTGAGAGAATCTTTTTAAAACTTTCTTTAAAATTATGGTTTTGTCATAACCTTTAAAGGTTATTTATTGTTGTTATTTTTTTTTTATTTTTTGCGGCTTTTGGTCGGGGCTGCGTTTGAACCCACCACCTCTGGCATATGGGGCCGGCACCCTACTCCTTGAGCCACAGGCACCGCCCTAAAGGTTATTTAAATATTAATCACACTTTAAAATATGCTTTCAGCAGAAAAGCAGATATAATCACTATCATGCCTTGTTTTATGATAGCTTTCTTATTTTATAAAAGCAATCACCCATATCTTCTTTCAGTCTGAATATAACACAGTTTCCCAACAATGACAATCACTTTTTCCTCCTTTTTTTCTATTTCTTTTATCATTTTTTAAAAAAATAGACACAAGATCTCACTATATTGCTCAGCCTGGACTCAAGTGATCCTTCCACCGCAGCCTCCCAAATAGCTGAGATTACAGGTGCCTGCCCCACGCCCAGGTCTTTCTCCTTTTCACCTCTAGATCTCACTTAAATTTATTCCCTTTGCTTCATAGATTTTCTGAGTGTTTAACTGGATACTTTGTTCAATTCTCTATTCTCTACCTGAGATTCCTGATAAATCTAATTCTGGCTGGGTATTTCTTCAGCATGTGAAAATCTATCTAAGCATCTTTTAGTACTTTGTGGGTTAATCATACAACTGTTTAATTTTTACCTCTGTCTACAATTGACTCCTCAACTGTTACCTTCCTGCTAAATGAAGCGATCTACGATGTTCCTCTTCCTTTTGACTGAAGGCCTTTAAGGAGGGACACAGTTTTCTTAATCAGCCAGACCTCTAAGTTAAATAGATTCTCCAGGTTTTCTGCCACAGAAGACAAAGCAGTGTGAACTGCTCTTCCAGTATTCTGGGGTGTCTTTCCCACAAGATACAAGAACTGCTGCTTAATTTATCCAGGTACTTTCAAGGCAAGCATAGGTCTAGAAACTTTACTATTAAACCACAGTTCTTTCCAATACCCAGATGGAGCCTAATAATTCTTGCAAGTGCCTTTTCTTTTGCTACAAAGTATCTTAAAATTTAAGAAGCCAGTGATATTCTGAACAGTTAAACTATAGATTGGGCCAATATGAGGATCTTCAGAAGGATTTTCCTTTTTTCTATTTTTCTGTACTATTGGGAAAATCTTTTTTTTTTTGAGACAGTCTTTTTTTTTTTTTTTTGGCAGTTTTTGGCCGAGGCTGGGTTTGAACCCACCACCTCCGGTATATGGGGCACATGCCCTACTTCTTTGGGCCAAAGGCGCTGCCCTTGAGACAGAGTCTAAAGCACCCTGGGATCACAGCTCATAGCAACCTTAAACTCTTGGGCTTAAGTGATTCTCTTGCCTCAGCCTCCCAATTAGCTGAGACAACAGGCGCCCACCACAACGCCTGGTTATTTTTTTTATTGCAGTTGTCACTGTTGCTTAGCAGGCCTGGGCTGGGTTTGAGCCCGCCACCCTAGGTGTATGTGGCCGGTGCCCTGCCAACTGAGCTACAGACACTGCCTATTGGGGAAATCGTAAACATAAAAAAAGTATAGAGAACATAAGGATATCACATCCATTTCTCAATACCCATATTCAACAATTATTATATGGCCAATCTAGTTTCATCTACAATTGCCCCCACTTTTCATTCCTCATCCGTGGACTCTTATCAAAGCAAATTGCACACAAGAAACTTCATTTCAAGAGGATTCCAATCAGCATAAAATGTGATCTTTAGAACTGGTAACCCAGTCCCTTTTTAAGCCTTTAGCACAGGCAAGTTCTAAGGTTCCCTTTAGGTTACTTCAAAGGACCAGAGTGGGTTACCAACACGACATTTCCTAGGTACATTAATTTACTGAAAAGTACTTTTCTCCATGTCTGTATGCCTAAGTACAATTATTCCTCAATTTCTGGTTCATTTTGTCATGGCAAAATTAGTATATTTAGTAGAATTTAAGGACACAGATACAATATGGCCTAAATCCATAAATTATTTCACAAACCTTAAAAAAATCTAAAAGATGGCTTGGCATCTGTAGCTCAAGCAGCTAAGGCGCCAGCTACATACACCATAGCTGGCAGGTTCAAATCCAGCCCGGGCCTGACAAACAACGACAACTACAAACAAAAAATAGCCAGGCGTTGTGGCAGGCGCCTGCAGTCCCAGCTACTTGTAAGGCTTAGGCAAGAGAATCGCTTAAGCCCAGGAGTTAGAGGTTGTTGTGAGCTGTGATGTAACTGCACTCTACCCAGAGTGACATCTTGAGGCTCTGTCTCCAAAAAAAAATTTTTGAAAGAATAAGTTATTATTGTATATAGCTATAAAACTCTACATTTATTTATATTCCAACACTGCAACAGATCGCCTTTTGATAAGATTCGAAACTATGCCATTATAAACACCCATGGAGAAAAATAATATGCTAAAATTCTTTGAGTTGTCTATAACAGAAAACATTTCACTTTTTTAAAAATGTAGTTTGGATGATGAACATACTAAATTTGAATTTAAAGATCAGTTATTTGACTTGGCACCTGTAGCTCAGCAGCTAGGGCACCAGCGACATACACCGGAGCTGGCAGGTTGAACCTAGCCCAGGCCTGCCAAAACAATGACAACTATGACCAAAAAAAAAAAAAAAAAAATCAGTTGTTCATCATAAATACCACCTACTACATATATGATGAAATGTGAAGTACTCTCTTATAAACTTGTATCAAAAAGCTCGTGGGAAACACTTACAGCTCTGACTCGAAGAAGATGGGAGATGACAGACTGCAGTTCATCACTGTAGTGTTTTAGTTCAGTAAATCTCCTGAAACAAGAAATAAAACATCATTTCTCTCATGAAAACAAGCAGTTAAAAACTGAAAGACAAAACAGCCCTTCCTGAGAATAACAAAACTGATTCCATATAACCATATGCTGGCCTTAAACATTTACACATCAATATAAATTCAAAAACTTCTAAAATAAAATGACACTTTCTTTGCAATCTTGAAAGCCAAAATGTTATACTTCATAATGTACATCACAGGACAGAGATAGAGAAAAAAAAATCTGCTGGTGTAAAAAAATTACCTTAGAAAAAATACAAGACAAAATTTATGGTGCTCAATCGTATGGTACACCAGTAAATGCATGATCTCTAACCTCAATCTTAATTCTGCTCAATTATCTTTATTTTCCTAATCTATTAACTGCCATTCTCCATAAAGACCAAAAACGTCTACCATAACACCTGCTGCTCTCCAAACACCCAATTTTCATAGCTAAAATCGATACAAGAATAACCTCCTCCTCACCTCCTTTGCAAACTTCCCCATGTCTACATCATTTCTTCCCTCCCTCTAGGATTTCTTCCCATCCAGCTATCCCCCATATTCCTACTTCCTAATTCCATCTTTATAAGTTTCCAACTAGCATACTAATTAACTCGGGTCTCTCTTAGATGAACACACACGAAACTCCTTGCTATTAACTCCCTCTTGATACCCACCCCTTTTACAGTCAGGCTTTCACAGACCATCATCTCCCTAGCAATAACCACCACTTCCCTTCCCATTCACTGTGCAGTCTATCAGAATCTAGCTTCTGCCTCCAGGAATACAGGGAATATATATGAAAAATGTTCCTGACGAAGTCACCAACTATTTTAGTTGTCTTCTTACTTGATCTTCCTGCCAATGTAACAGCCAGGACATAAACCTAAAAAGTAATAAAGTGTTAACCTCTGGGGAAGGGGAAGAGGAATGGGAATGGATAGATAGGGACAGGAGTGAAACTTTTCATTGTGTAATTTTTCTTTCTTTTTTTGGGTAGAGTGGCATCACAGCTCACCACAACCTTAAACTCTTGGGCTTAAGGGATTCTCTTGCCTCAGCCTCCTGAGTAGCTGGGACTACAGGTGCCCGCCACAGCTCCTGGCTTTTTGAGACAAGGTCTCGCTCTGGGTCATGCTGGTCTTGAATTTGTGAGCTCAGGTAATCCTGAGCCTCAGCCTCCCAGAGTACTAGGATAACTGATGTGAGCCACCTTGCTGGCCTTATTACTTTTCTTTTCTCTCTCTCTTTTTTTTTTTTTTGAGACAGAGATTCAAAAATGAATCTATGAATCTATGTCACCCTCTCAGTAGAGTGCCATGGCATCACAGCTTGCCACAACCTTAAACTCTTGGGCTTAAATGATTCTCTTGCCTCAGCCTCCCAAGTAGCTGGGATTACAGGTGCCCAGCATAATGCCTAGCTATTTTTGTTGCTGTTGTTGTTGTTGTCATTGTTGTTTAGCAGACCTGGGCCAGGTTCAAACTCACCAGCCCAGGTACATGTGGCCAGCA
>NW_003852484.1:239376-241791 GCF_000181295.1 Otolemur garnettii | reverse complement strand
GTCTCTTTCCAATCTGAAAGTTCAATGGCACAAACACAATTTGGGGTCTGTTATCTATTTCATATGTCTTTCATATTTTCATATGGCTGTAATTTCTCTACCCTACTATACTGCAAATATTTTAAGCCATACAGATTCTCCTATGCTTCCTTATATCTTGTATAATCAACTATTACCTAAAATAAAACCCCAACAGAAAAGAAACTCAGTGAATCCTCATATTCTGAGTGACTATTAGAAATAATAAACACAGGCTGGGCATGGTGGCTCACGCGTGTAATCTGAGCACTCTGGGAGGCCGAGGCAAGTGGATTGCCTGAGCTTGCAGCTTCGAGACTAGCCTGAGCCAAAGTGAGACCTCATCTCTAGCAGGTTGTGGTGGGCACCTCTTGTCCTAGCTACTTGGGAGACTGAGGCAAGAGGATCACTTGAGCCTAAGAATTTGAGGTTGCTGTGAGCTATGATGCCACAACACTCTACTGAGGGAGACAAAGTGAGACTCTGTCTCAAAAATAAATAAATAAATAAATAAATAAAGGTTGGGTGAGGTAGCTCATACCAAGTTTGAGACCAGCCTGAGCAAAAGCGAGACACCACCGCTACTAAAAATAGAAAAACTGTGGCAAGAGGATTGCTTAAGCTCAAGATGGATGTTGCTGTGAGATATGACGCCATGGCACTTTACCCAAGGCGACAGCTTGAAATTGTCTCCAAAAAAAAAAAAAAAGAAAGAAAGAAATAATAAATGCATCAGTCCACTCCCCACGCCCTTCCTCTTTCAGTTTCTGCACTTGCAGTTCATGCCTCCCTATCTATGAGAGTTCTTAATATGGTGTGCCTGGAGTTCCTTAAAGAAAATATACTACACCAACTTTTTCTCTCTATTCATACTTCCTGACCCCAAATTCAACATAAAGGAAGTTATACATATCTATGGCCAGCCACAGTGGCTCAAGCCTATAACCCTAGCACTTTGGGAGGCCAAAGTGAAGGGATCACTTGAGGCTAGGAGTTCAAGACCAACCTTGACAACATAGAAAGAATTAGTCTCTACAGAAAAAAAAAATTTTTTTTAAAAGAAAGAAAATAAAGGAGGAGAAGAACAAGCAATAGAAGGTTATATAACCTAATAGTGCAGAAACTCAAGGAATAACTAAATTAAATTATAATCTTAACAATCTGCGTGGTCTTTCTTCTAAAACATGGAAACTGTTATTTTATACATGAACTTAGCTGAAGTCATATGAATTTTTACCTTTTGGCCAAGAAAAACTGACAACAAAGCCACAGCAAATGAAATTTCTACTGTGTAAAGTAGCATAGCACATGAGTGATTAGCATTGCTAATTTCTGCTAGAAACAGTAGATTCAAAAAATACTATTGAAATAATTGTTACTTAGGCTCGGCACCCATAGCACAGTGGTTACGGGCGCCAGCCACATAAACCCAGGGTGGAAGGTTTGAACCCAACTCTGGCCAGCTAAACAACAATGACAACTGCAACAAAAAATAGCCAGGCATTGTGGTGGGCACCTGTAGTCCCAGCTACCTGGAAGGCTGAAGAAGGAAAATCGCTTGAGCCCAAGAGTTGGAAGTTGCTGTGAGCTATGATGCTACAGCACTCTACCAAGGGGGACACAGTGAGACTCTGTCCCCCAAAAACCCAAAAAACAAAAAACAAAATGTTACTTATATAAACTGGTCTGTTTACTACCTAGATTTTGTCTTGGTAGGGTTAAATTATTTGCAACAGTAACACAAGGAACTCCACAAATGGAGATAAACCTTGGGCACATATATCTGTTTTAAGAAAATCATATAATTATTAATAATGCAATATAAAAAGCATTTACAGAGCACCTAAGGCCAGATAAAAGCAGAAGACTCCAGGTCCTCCTGATCATCACTCTGAATAGTCTAATTTGAAGAAAGAGATGAAGTACAGGAGAATCGTTTTGGTAATCCCTCTGAAACAACCTTTCTGGTTTTCTCAATTTTAGGAAATGACAGAATTAAACTATTTAAGCAATGTAAATTATTTGAATAATGGTATGAATAATAATCTACTGGGCCAGCTAGACTTTAGAACAGAGATTCTACACATTAGAAATGCAGACTCTGTTATGACAATGAACAATCTACAAATTCTCTCATCTAGAGTTCTAGGCAAGCAAATTCTATTACTATTTGTACACTTTAACAAGAACATAAAGGCATAAAATCTGCCTTGCTAATATTATTAGTCATATCACATTTAAAATTCTACATACAACAGTAAATGAAATTTAGCAACTCATAAAACCTGGGTAGGTCAGAAAAGGGGAAAAAATTCAATTGACAATATGTATTTCATTAAGTTAAAAAATATTTGGTATTAACCTGGATGAAACTGGAACTGGAACACATTATTCTTA
>NW_003852484.1:235413-237683 GCF_000181295.1 Otolemur garnettii | reverse complement strand
GCATAATAGGTCATCAAAATATGCAAACTTGGCCTTTGTCTGATGAGAGTTAATGCTAAAGGACTCACTAGAAAAATTTTAACAGACCTCATAAATTTGGTCTCCCAGAACGAAAATTCTCTTTGCTTAAGCATTTATCTAACTGAAACAAACTCTTCTAGGTGAACCAAATTGCCAGGTAAAGGTCCATATGATGAAGAGCCTGAATTATTTACCAAATTTCGGGATTCATTTCTGAATACGGTAGTTTCCTTTGATACAGAAATACTCTCACAAACAATAGCTGACATTAATAAAATCAAGTTATCTGCCATATAAATACCTTTCTGTGAAATTATTATGCTAATATGCATTCATCTATCAAGTTTTCTTGGTATACAAAGCAGACTTGTTATTAAATATATATAATATATAATTATCTTAAAGCTCTGTGCATAGTTGACAAGCAAAATCACATAAGGAAAACATAAAATTAAAATTTCTTTTCTCATTTATCTGATATTTTCAACATCATTTGATAAATCTTCCTTGAAGTGGTTTAAATTTCTAAAACTTCAGTTATTTATAACCTTAAATCCAATTAAGTTACCAAATTTTAAGACCAGTTTTAAACTTTAAAAGGATTTCACTAAATATGAATTACTATTTTAATTATTTAGCAAATAAAGTGCATACATTCAGAAATGAAAAATTAAATAGATAGGCACCATTCAAAACAACATTGTAACTGTTATTAAAACAAAACCTTACTTGTCTGGGTTTTTCACTCTGAATGTTGCATTAAGCGCTTTTAACCTGGAGTCTGCCTGGAAAAAATAATTTGTTCACTTAATACAATTACATTTCAGGGTAAAATTCAAACAATTTTACTTTCCCTTTAGAATTACAATGATCAAGTACAGTTTTCTTCAAATTAATTGTTGTAAATACATTAAACATGCCTAAAAAAAAAAAGCTTAGTAGTTATTTTTTAAACCACCACAAAAACATGTTATAAATCAGACTGAATACATGGCATTTAACAATATCAAAGTAAAACAACTGTATATACCCCCAATACACTAACAGGCACATAGGTCCATATTATTAAAATTCAGAATACATCATTTGAAAAAAGTAGGTTACCTTCTCTTTGAGCCAAGAATAGCAATGGTCTGTATTTATAAACTAAATAAAACTATTGCTTTAGGGACTCTGCACTACAGAGGGTAGTTCTCAGATGGCATCCCAAACAAACATATGTTGGTTTTTCTCATTTCCATAATCCTTATTTGGGGGGGGGAGAAATATGGAAATACACGTACTAAAGTAATACTGGACTAAATAAAACAAACTAGGTGACATCAATTATTTCTATTTAACAGAAAATATTAAAGACAACACAATATTTTAACTATCCTTACTTATTCCTCAATAACTGCTTTTCAAAGGAGGGACAGAGGAACAGATACTAAATAAATAATAATCTCATGAAATATATATTTAACATATCCATATCCTAGGCTAAATTTTCACTGAACAACAACCAGAAAAAGACAACCAAATTACGTTTCTAACCACAGTACAAGAACTACAGAGCTCACAAATGTAGCTTAATCAGGAGTCAACTTCAAAATGCAGTTTGGCTCACAAAATCCCAATAAACTTGAAAAGTTAACATTATTCTAGTTTCTGATCTGTAATTACAAAGACTCTCAGTTAACAAAACAAAACAAAAATATAACTAGGGCTCCCCAGATTACTTGCCTAAAGAAAATGAAAACAAACATGTTTTAACAACAAATGCTATTTTACGAACTCAGACGCCTAGAAATACAGACCAAGAGGAATTCTAAGAGCTATTTAAAAATATCTTTGAATTTATCACTGATTTCAGAGAATTATCTCATTTCTAAAATCATTTCACCAACTCTTGACCTTTCTTACATCTCAAGGACAAATGAGCTTATCCATGTTAAAGTCCTTACATAATAAAAGTTACGAATTCAAGGCATATATTAAAAATCACTAAACACCAAAAGATCTCATAAGTGTTATTGACTTTAATTACATGTAAATATGCTTCTTTTTAAATGTACTTTTTTTGGGGGGAGGGACAGTCTTGTTTTGTGCCTTATTCTGTACTTGGGCTATGGGGCAGTGGCATCATCACAGTTCTCTGCATCCTCGAGTTCCTCGGCTCAAGCAGTCATCCTGCCTTAGCCTCCCTAACAGCTGGGACCACCAGTGCACGCCACTACACCCAGCTAATTTTTCTATTTTTTTTTTTT
>NW_003852484.1:229446-234857 GCF_000181295.1 Otolemur garnettii | reverse complement strand
TTTTTTTTTTGGAGACAGAGTTGCACTTTGTCATGGTTGGTAAAGTGCCATGGCCTTAGCTCACAGCAATCTCAAACTCATGGGCTCAATCGATCCTCTTGCCTCAGCCTTCCAAGTAGCCGGGACTGCAGGTACCCACCACAACACCTGGCTAGTTTTTTTGTTTGCTTTAGGTATTTTTTTAGAGATGGAGTCTTGCTCCACCTGCCTGGGCCTCCCAGAGTACTAGGATTACAGCACCGTCCGAATCTCATGCTTTTTAATGTCATTAACTTAATTTTTACTTTTAACACCTTAAATTTCCTGATTTATAAGTCATTAAATGTGAAAGTTCACCATCCTAATGTTAGCTTACCAAACATTCTGTCAAATACGTCCATCATCCCACCCAACTCACAGGATTCCATAAAAGGGAAGGTGCCTAAAATGCCACCAAACCAGAAACTTTTCCCACAAGCTAGATCTCTGACAACCTACCTGAATGGTTCCAAATCTGTTACCATCCACCTGATCAGACTCCCCATTCAATATCTAAAGATGCCCCCTAATCCACCACTGTTTCATACTACCATACTTAATTTCTTTTAAAGCAGCATCATCTGAAATCATCTTGTTCACTTGATTCTTGGTTGTCCATTAAGAATATAAGAACCGTATAAAAATATAATACAAATGGTGGCCCCTGGAGTTACACAAGGGCCACTATGGAAATGCTTTTATCTTCTTTGTTGTGGGCCTCTCTTTCAAGGAATGTTTCTCTTTCTTGGCCCATTTATGGTGATTCCACTGTAGGTTTCTTATTCTTCCTGTCTGAGTTCAAATATTAGCTCTTCCAGGGAGAGTGACTGTGTGGCCTGGTTTGCCTGGCTCAGTTCTGGTTATGACTCTTGTCCTAGTCTTATTAATAATAATGCCCCTTTCTCCTCTCAAAATAGCTCCTATTTAGACAATGAACTTTATGGCCACCCAACTCAAAGTAACCTCTGAAAAACAATCTCTGCTATCATACTCCTTAACAATGATTCTGCTTTACTTCTTTTATACCATTTATCAGTATTTTAAAATATTATTTTTTATTTAGATACTAATTAATTTCTCTAACCACTAAAATATAAGCTCCATAAAACACAGAATTTAGGAATATTTCCAACTCATTCACTATTGTGTCCTTAACACTCAGGAAGAATACCTCTTACTCTGTAGAGACCCGGCATTTGGAATCTACACGTTGCTTCTCTCAAAGTTCCTATGCAATTAAAGTGATGAGGAGATACTAGAGGCATAGACCTTGGCTCTGGCAGTCCCTGCTCCACAGAACAGACAGGGTCCCAGATTCTTCTGAACCAGCCTTAATTCATTTGGGTATTTGAAATGATGTTTACTTTCATGACTGAGTTAAATAAGTTAAAATATTACCTTATAATAAAGCAACCAGCTTATAAATTTATTACTCTAGGACAAACCCTTTGCTCTCCTTTCACTGAAGTAACTTGAGTATTTATATAAATAAATATTCCAAAAAAAGGAAAAATGCCAATAACAAGCAATAATTAATAAACTGGTTGTTCTTGCTTTGTTAAATAGAAGACTGATAAAAAGAAACTAAATTTAGAATTATCTTGCTTGGCAGAATAATCACTCTAAAAAGATTTAGGAAAATCTTAATCTAGTAGGCCAAAATTATAGATTAAGTTAAATGTGCCAGAGCAAAAGAAAATTAAAGCAAGCTGACAACAGTTCGATTTGAGGATGATAATCTATGATCCAAGGTCAATATTCTTTAAAAATATGAAATATGAATATTTCAGCTGGGCACAGAAGTATTCATCTATAGTCATAGTTACTTGGGAGGCTGAGAAGGGAGGATCTCTTGAGCCTAACAGTTTGAGTCCAGCCTGAGCAACATAGTGAGAACCTATCTCCAAAAACAAAAATTTGATTTGATGCAGAATGATCTCATTTTCATAGAAATATAACTTTTAACACTTCCTTTACCAATCATCTTTGCCTATCTTAATTACATAATTAAAAGATAAAAACAGAGGTAATATGAGATGTTCATTAGGAAGGGCTCTGAGTTAAGACAGGTCTGGACTTGGATTCAACCTCCATCAATTATAAGTATGTGACCTTGGATAAGCCACTTTCTAATGTTCCTCAATCTAAAAAAATGAGAATATTGAAAAAAATAATAAAAATATGAGCATATTAACTAACCTCAAAAGTACGGAGGTCACAGTCACTAAAATAAAACACAGTATAATTACACAGTGCTTAGCACATATTTTGTATGATGATAATGTTCAGATAAGAAATTTACCACTTTAGATTCTGCGGTGGTTTTTTTTTTTTTTCCTGCGGGGCTGGGTTTGAACCTGCTACCTCCAGTATATAGCACCACGCCCCCCTTTTTTTAACCTTTTTTTTGAGACAGAGCCTCAAGCTGTCCCCCTGGGTAGAGTGCCATGGCTTCACTGCTCACAGCAACCTCCAACTCCTGGGCTCAAGCGAGTCTCCTGCCTCAGCCTCCCAAGTAGCTGGGACCACAGGCGCCCGTCACAACGTCCGCCTATTTTTTGGTTGCAGCCATTATTGTTGTTTGGCAGGCCCGGGCCCACCATGTTAGGTGTATGTGGCTGGCGTCTTAGCCGCTTAAGCCACAGGTGCTGAGCCATTTTTTAAACCATTTTTGACACTCTAAAGTTATGTTTCTAAAAGTAGTTTTCTCTATCACTTTAGAGCAATATTTGTCAAGTTTCAGACTAATGGGAATCAGTACATCTGGAATGAATTCAATATTCTGAAACAAACAATGGCAAGGACTGAGAAGCATACAGTTCACTGATTACACACTGAATTAAGAGAATATAACTAGCACAATTCCTCTCTTTCTGAGGCCTATAGGTAACTACTATAAACAACCAATAATGAACCCATCTGTAATACAGTGAAGCTCTAGGGCCTACACAGGTATGTGTGGATTTGGCCTTCAGCCAAATGCATCTCTACTGCAGTGTCTCTCATACCATTGCTACCTTGTTTTTTTGCTATTAGGCTCAGGTGTCAATTGTCACTAATGCCACCATGTGCCCATCTCCAGCAGTACTCACTTTTGGATCTTTATAATTTTCTGCTAAAATATGTTGTAAATTAGAAAAAAGAGTCAAGTTTGTTGGATTAACTATAATAAAACTCAGTGGGTCCTATCTGAGAAGACCAAAGTATTTCTGTAAGTATAGCAGTGAACCATATTACATTCATTTGAACATCTCTGAAGTCAGTTCTGTTTAAATCTCAGCTTTCAACTGTGCTTAGGTTAGTTGTAACTGCCAAATACATGACCTCAAGTAAGTGAAATGTAATCATATATATACATACATACATACACACATACATACTTGTGTATTGTGTGGACAACCTCGTGTTTGTATGTATATGTAGGTGTACATATGTATGTAAATTTCTCCAAAAAGGTTCCAGTTCCTTGATGGAAGAAAAGACTTAAAACAAGAAATAGCCACAACAAAATAAGAAATACAGAGAGACACATGGGTTTCTGAATTCTCTCCATTCAAGTTTATTCCTGGTCTACTTCATTAAAGGCTTATGTGTTGAACTATTAATAATGTATATTAAGTATTGCCTTTCTAATTTACTTTTATGAAAGTGAAAACCAAAGTTTTCACCATAAGGTTATCTAATACAAAATCTTATAACTAAATACTTCAACCCTTCCTACATGTAAGATTGAAGGCACTCTGTAAGCAGCACACTCTATAAATAATGCAGAAACTTAACATTGCTCAAGGTCACCAAAGTTTTGGCCAAAAACTGTGTTCAAGTACAAATAACTGATAACTAGTGACTAAACTAATGACTAAACCAATAACTAAAAAGTTTTCATTTTCCATTATAGAAATAGAATTTGCAAGAACAATTATGTATATTTTAGACAGAATCTCACTTTGTTGCCCTTGGTAGAGCTGTGGCATCAAAGCTCACAGCAACTTTAAACTCCTGGGGTGAAGTGATTCTCTTGCTTCAGCCTCCAAGAGTAGTTGGGACAAGAGGCACCTGCCACAACACCAGGCCATTTTTAGAGATGGGGTCTTGCTCTTGCTCAGGCTGGTCTTGAACCCATGAGCTCAGGCAATCTACCTACCTCTGCCTCCCAGAGTGCTAGGATTACAGGTATGAGCCACTGAGCCTGGCCTATATTTTAGTTTTATCTTTTCCTTATTTGCTAATATACCTTCAACTATTTCTCAGAATATCCTATCAAAATATAAATCCTAAAAAATTTAAATCATTTTTTAAAGTTTTAAAATTATTTCAAATCTATCCCTAAACTAAAATTCCACTATTCCCTCTATATGCCATACAGTAATGAATTACAGCCAAAAAAATCAAACATTTTTACATTTATTTTCTCCCCAAATATTTATAAATTAGAATCAGTTTATGAAAGAATTAGTTATTTTATTATATTTTCTTTGCAGAAAAAATTTCCCAGTTCACTTTGTTCTGAATTTCAAATACCTATACACCAATGTGTAAAGCTCTAGGAGGTGTTTTTAAATTACTGTAAAGACATTTTGTTCTTATTTAAATGTATTATATTAAGCTTTTAGCATTTCATTATCATGTGAATCATTTATCAATTTATATTGTATTTGTCTACTTACCAATTCAGTTTATACCAGAGATGAAAACTTTAAGATGTTTGCAATAATCTGTGTTGTATTTCTTTTAGGGAAGATAGGGAAAGCAGAGTGGAGTTAGGGTGGTCATCTTATTACCACCACACTCTTCAATTTTCAGATAACAATCTCATTCTGAAACACCAATTCTAAAAACTAAATTTAAAAAGTTGTACAAAAACTAAATAAGCCTGTTTCATTAAGAGATGAAGCAAACTATTTCAAAACGACTCATGTGCCCATTTCAAACTGGCCACTATGTCTCAAGAGACAGAAAAGCCACAACCAAGGGTTTTTTAGCAAATCTAAGCTTGAATCTTCAGAAGTGTCTTTCATATCTGATAAAGAGTGAGCAATTGCAGGCAGACAGGGTATTGGCAATAGGTCAGAAAGAAAAAAAAAAGATGTAAAGTATAATATGAGTAAGTTGTAGAAAAAAATCTACCGCTTGTATCTAAATTATTGCTTCAAAATATTTTTCCCCCATAGAATTAAATCAATACATTTGCTTCTTATAGTCTCAGTAGTAACTAAAAGTGAATTACAGTGTCACTATTAACTAAGCTAAAATTTGAATTACACATACCAAAAGTTAATTGCACTGTTTCTTTGAAAAATCTTACTAATCACATTAAATGCAAAGTCAATGGGCTAGACACCTGTAGCTCAAGCAGCTAAGGCACCAGCCACATACACTAGAGCTAGTGGGTT
>NW_003852484.1:222632-228932 GCF_000181295.1 Otolemur garnettii | reverse complement strand
TTTCAGGCTGTGCCTATGGCTCAAAAGAGTAGAGCACCAGCCCCATGTGCCGGAAGTGGTGGGTTCAAACCCAGCTCCAGCCAAAAAAAAAAAGAAATTCTTTTCATTTCAAAATGAAACATATACACCAGAATCCAAAAGATTACTAAAAAATGGACCTAGGATTTTATAGGTTGGTGTTTAAAAAAACTGAAGACCAATTGTGACATCATTTAAGGATACCTCAAAGTACTATATTTACTATCTTTAAGTATAAATATGGGCCAGGCTCAGTGGCTCCTGCCTATAATCCTAGCACTATGGGAGGCTAAGGCGAGTAGACTGCCTGAGCCTGGGAGTTTGAGATTATCCTGAGCAATAGTGATACCCTGCGCTCTACTAAAATAAAAAAATTAGCCAGGAGTTGTGGTGGGTACCTGTAGTCCCAGCTACTTGGGAAGCTGAGGCAAGAGGATTGCTCAAGCCCAAGAGTTTGGGAGTTTGAAGCTGCTATGAGTTATGACACCATATACTTTACCCAGGGCAATAGAGTCAGACTCTGTCTCAAAAGAACAAAAAACGTGGGTGGCACCTGTGGCTCAAAGGAGTAGGGCGCCGGCCCCATATGCTGGAAGTGACAGGTCCAAACCCAGCCCTAGCCAAAAACAACAACAACAACAAAAAAGTATAAATAATATGTTAGCCAAAAGAATGATGTGATCTAGTAATTTGAAATCAGGACAAAAAATAAACTACACATAAGTTAACAAAAATCCTTAAGATAAACATTCCACGGTTATAACAGAATAACTGTGGAATTCCACAGTTATAAAAAAATAAACTACACATAAGTTAAAAAAAATCCTTAAGATAAACATTCCACAGTCATAAAAGAAACTAAGTCAAATGAATATTTTAGAGAGACTGAGTAAAAGAAAAATACCTGTGTTAAAAACAAATAGAAGATTTTATCTCTACACAGGATGGGATGTGAGGCAATCCTCAACAGAAAGTTTTCTAACCCAATCCGTCGTCTCTCCACAAAATCTGGATCCATGTTGTCAGCAGAGAGTTTATGCCAAACAAATTCTGCCTAGGAAACAAAATAACCACTAAGAATAATCTCAGTGCTACATAATTCTAAACTACTACCATCATTTCATCTCTTACCCGTTTTTCCGGCAGAGGTGGCACAACAATATGTGGATAGTAAACTAAAAGGTAGTTTCTCAACAACTCAAATTCACTGTATCGCCGCCATAGTGAGTCTGTTAGGACACTTTGACCATCCGCATGTTCAACTGACCTGAAAAAAAGAAAAGAAAAATATTTTATTTTATTATTAATTTTTTAGAGACAGAGTCTCACTTCATCCCCCTTGTTAGAATGCTGTGGCATCACAGCTCACAGCAACCTCCAACTCCTGGACTTAGGCAATTCTCTTGCCTCAGCCTCCTGAGAAGATGAGACTACAGGCGCCAGCCACAATGCCTGGCTATTTTTTTGTTGCAGTTTGGGCCTGGCCGGGTTCAAACCCACTACCCTCAGTATGTGGGACCGGTGCCCTACCCACTGAGCCACAGGTGCTGCCCTCTCTCCTTTTTCTTTTTCTTTTCTTTTTGCTGTCTTGGCTGAGGGCGGGCTTGAACCCACCACCCCTAGCATATGGGGCCGGTGCCCTACTCCTTGAGCCATAGGTGCCACCCCGTCTCATTCTTTAGATTGTCTTTTTATTCTGTTTATTTTCCCTTGTTCCCCTGGCCCCACCTTGAACTGATTTGAGTTTTTCTCTTATGAGGGTATACATTAGATCATCTACTGGCTTCAAATTAGAACTGAGTACATTGGATACTTGCTTCTCCATTCCTGTGATACTTCACTAAGAGAATGTGTTCCACCTCTATCCTGGTTAATACAAAAGATGGAAAGTCTTCATCTTTTTAACGGCTGAACAGTATTCTTTGGTACACATATAACCACAGCTTGTTAATCCATTCCTGGGTTGCTGGGCTTTTAGGTTGTTTCCACATTTTGGCAATTGTAAATTCAGCTGTGCTAAATAGTCTAATGCAAATGTCCTTATGATAAAATGATTTTTTTTCTTCTGGGTAGATGCCTAGTAATGGGATTGCAGGATCAAATGGGAGGTCTCATTTGAGTTCTTTGAGGATTCTCCATACTTCCTTCCAAAAAGGTTGTATTAGTTTGCAGTCCCACCAGCAGTGTAAAAATGTTCCCTTCTCTCCACATCCACGCCAGCATCTGCAGCTTTTGAGATTTTGTGATGTGGGGTATTCTCACTATTGCCCCAATTTGTAAAACTCCAATCTCAATTAATTTTTCTTTCTAGACAGGCGAGGCGGCTCATGCCTATACCCTTAGCACTTTGGGAAGCCCAGGTAGGTGAATTGCACAAGTTCAGAAGTTCAAGACCAGCCTAAATAAGAGTGAGACCCTGTCTCTACCAAAAATAGAAAAACTAACCAGGCATTGTGGCAGGTACCTATAGGACGCTGAGACAAGAGGATGGCTTTAGCCCAGGTGTTTGACGTCTCTGTGAGCTACAATGCCACAGCACTCTACCCAGGGTGACTGAGTATAGACGCTGTCTCAAAAAAAAAAAAAAAAAAGGCCAGGCGAGTTGACTCAAGCCTATAATCCTATAACTCTAACTCTGGGAGGCTGAGGCAGATGGATCGGTTAAGCTCATGATTTTAAGACTAGCCTCAGCAAGAGTGAGGCTCTGTCTCTACTAAAAAAAAGAAAAACTGAGGCAGGAGGATCACTTGAGCCCAAGAGTTTGAGGTTATGACTTGGCCCTTTACTGAGGGCAACAAAAGTGAGACTCTGAATCAGGAAAAAAAAAATTTCTTTCTGTTAATTTCTCTGTAACTCCCAAGTGTCTTAAGGTGACTTACGCCTTATTTTCCTTTCCTAGAATTCTCTGTTAAGCATCTCCATCGACCTAAATTTACTCCATACAATCCTGAGAACCTAGTATCCTTTTGCAAAACTGCCCAGGGCTTCTAAGATCAAGAACTCTATCAAACCATGTGTCAAGTTTCCAGATCCCAAAATAATTCTAACCTTCCCTCTCCTCTCAAAATGAATACATTAAAATATAGCTAGAGCTGCCAAGACTGCCACAGCAAAAGACAGCTATTTACTTCACCTGTTAAAAAGTAAAGAAACAAAATAAATTCCTAAAAACAAAAACCTGTAAAAAATTGTGCTACGTAACAAAGTTTACATCAATAGCTACCAAAAAAAGCTTTCTTTCTAAACCTAGCTGTAATTTTTGTCCCCCACCTGGTTCCCACGAGGTAAGCTGTGTACCTCCCGCCCCGCACCTGGTTTCCACGAGGTAAGCCGTGTACGTTTCTTGCATGTTCATGGCATTTCTTCCAGTTCGCTTTTCTGCTTCTGAAACACTGATTTCTATCTTCTTCAACCAAAAGTTATTTTCTGTCATCTGGAGAAAAATAAATAGAACAACAAGAAGAACCCTTTAGATTATATTCAGAAAACTCTCATTATTTAAATAAAACACATTGCTGGTACATATTTCAAGATAATTTATTTCTTGCGTTGTTAGGGGTTACCAGCTGATAGCAGCACATAAAAGCCTCTCTTTATCAACACTAAATTTTTCAGAGTTATTTTAACAAGTACCACACTTTTTTTTTTTTTTTGAGACAGAGCCTCAAGCTAGCCCCCTGGGTAGAATGCCCTGGCTTCACAGCTCACAGCAACCTCCAACTTCTGGGCTCAAGCGAGTCTCCTGCCTCAGCCTCCCAAGGAGCTGGGACCACAGGCCGCCACCAAAACGCCCGGCCATTTTTCGGTTGCAGCCATCATTGTTGTTTGGCGGTCCAGGCTGGATTCGAACCTGCCACCGTAGGTGTATGTGGCTGTTGCCTTAGCCACCTCAGCCACAGGCACTGAGCCTTTTTTTTTTTGAGACAGAGCCTCAAGTTATTCCCCTAGGTATAGCTATTCCTGTAGATGCCTGCAGTACATCACAGCTCACAGCAACCTCCAATTCCTGGGCTCAAGCAAGTCTCCTGCCTCTACCTCCCAAGTATCTGGGACCACAGGCACCCGCTACAACGCCTGGCTACTTTTTTGGTTGCAGCCCAGGCTCATTATTGGCTGTGCCTGGGCTGGATTCCAACCCACCACCTTAGGTGCATGTGGCTGGCGCCTTAGCCACTTGAGCCACAGGTGCCGAGCCAGTACCATACAATTGATGATTAAAACTTAGATCTCATATAAGTGTCCAAGAATAAACCTTCTTAGAAATCTGTAAGATAAAATCTTAAAAAAACATTATACACAAAGGATTCTGGGAGGAGGATGGAGTAATAAGCTCCAGGAATCTGTCCCCCCACCTAGACACAGGAATGTATAGGATACAAACTTCATTACTGAACATCACTAAAAGTTCACAAACTTAATTGTCAGACCTTTATGTGATAACAGCTCTGATGCCCATTCTAGAAAAAGAGCTTCAAAACTGCTTTCAAGGGTGGACTAAGCATAGCCATTGGTGCATAGCTTTCCAAGGAGAGTACCTCAAAGGTCACTGACCCTAGTGATACTCAGCAGTGAGGTATGTAGCAGTTTTTCTAGGAGGAACTTAACTTTGTCTGACCTCATATACAAAAGTAGTAACAAAAACAAAGTAAACTCAGGGGTAGGAGGAGAATCTCATTTCTAGAGTTATGACATCATTACATTCCAATGTCCAGTTTTCAACAAAAAAGCATACCAAGAAGCAGTGAAATATGTCCCACTTAAAGGGGAAAGAAATGAATCAACAGAAAGTATCCCTGAAGCTAGCTGTGATGGCACATGCCTGTAGTCCCAGAAACTCGTGAGGCTGAGGAGGGAAGATCGATTGAGCCCAGGAGTTCAAATCCATTCTGGGCAACATGGCAAAACCTCATCTCTTAAACACAAAAACAGAAAAGAAAAAAGAAAAGTATCAGTATCCAATGTACTCAATACTACTTGAAATCAATATATAACCACCTACACACTCAGACAAATGGTAAAACATAACTATAGTCCAGAAAGTAGAAGGGAAAAGGAGAGAGTAGGGAGGGGAAGCGGGATGTGGGAGGAGGGAGAGTATTTGGGGGGACCTCACCTAATGTCATGATGCAATGGTACATTTCAAAACTATTAAGAAATGAGCATAATTGTGATGGATGTGTTACTTAGTTCAATGTAAATATTTCACATTGTATATTGAAGCAGTGCCCTGAACCCCATAAATGCATCAATGTACAAAGTTATGATTTAATAAAAAATAATTTAAAAAAAAAAGTGCCACTGAAGATGACCTGATAGTTCATGCCTATAATCCCAACATTCTGGGAGGCTGAGGCAAGAGGATCCTTTGAGCTCAGGACTTTGAGACTAGCCTAAGCAAGAGGGAGACTCCATCTCTAAAAAAAAAAAAAAACAGAAAAGAAAGGAAAAAGAAAAAGATAAAATTAGCTGGGTGTCATGATAGATGCCTGTAGTACTGTAGCTAACTTGGGAGGCTGAGGAATGAGGATCATTTAAGCTTGGGAGTTTGAGGTTGCTATGAGTTAGGCTGATGTCAGCACTCTAGCCCAGGGAACAGAATAAGACTGTCTCAAAAAAAAGAAAAAAGGGATGGTGCCTATGGCTCAGTGAGTAGGGTGCCAGCCCCATATACTGGGGGTGGTGGGTTCAAACCCGACCCCGGCCAAATTGCAACAGAAAATAGCTGGGCATTGTGGCAGGCACCTGTAGTCCCAGTTACTCGGAAGGCTGAGGCAAGAGAATTGCCTAAGCCCGGGAGCTGGAAGTTGCTGTAAGCTGTGATGCCAAGGCACTCTTCCGAAGGCGATAAAGTAAGACTCTGTCTCTAAAAAAATAATAATAATAAAAAGAAAAAGAAAAAAAAAGATGTGATTGCAGATCTACTAAACTTAGACTTGAAAACTACTACTTAAAGATGCTTAAAGAACTAAAGGAAAATATAGAATAGTCAAGAAAATTGGGCTAGGCAAGGTGGCTCACACCTGTAATCCTAGCAATCTGGGAGGCCAAGGCAGGAGGGGTTTGAGATGAGCCTGAGCAAGAATGAGACCCTGTTTCTACTAAAATCAGAAAAACTAGCCAGGTGCAGAGGCCTATAGTCCCAGCTACTTAGGAGGCTGAGTCAAGAAGATCAGTAGAGCCAAAGAGTTTGAGGTTGCTGTATGTTATGACAATGCCATAGCACGCTACCCAAAGCGAGAGAGTGAGACTTTGTCTCTAAAAATAAATAATTATGCTCAGCAC
>NW_003852484.1:220695-221790 GCF_000181295.1 Otolemur garnettii | reverse complement strand
ATGTGGACACAACCTAAATGCCTAAATACATGAATAGATCAATAAAATATGGCATTTGGACAACCTTCAGAATCTGACAAGGGAAAAGAAGAGAGGGGGAGGGGAAGGGGGATATGGGAGGAGGGAGGGTATTTGACAAAGGGCTAATAAGCAGAATCTACAAAGAACTCAAGCAAAAAAACAAGAAAAGAGCAGGCTCAACATCTATAGCTCAGTGGCCAGCCACATACACTGGAGCTGGCAGGTTCAAACCCTGGGTCGCCAAACAACAATCACAACTGCAAACAAAAAAATAGCCAGCATTGTGACCAGTGCCTGTAGTCCCAGCTACTTGGGAGGCTGAGGCAAAAGATCACTTAAGCCCAAGAGTTTGAGGATGCTGTGAGCTGGGATGCCACAGCACTCTACCGAGGGTGGCAGCATGGTGGAACTCTGTCTCAAAAAAAAAAAAAAAAAAAAAGAAAGAAAGAAAGAAAAAAGCAAACAACTCCACTGATCACTGGGCAAAAGAAATGAACAGAACCTTCTCCCAAGAAGACAGAAGAATGGCCAAGAAACACATGAAAAATGCTCATCATTCCCAATCAGAGAAATGCAAATCAAAGCCATTTTGAGATTATCACCTAACCCCAGTGAAAATAGCCCACATCACAAAGTCCCAAAGCTGCAGATGCTGGCAAGGGTACAGAAAAAAGGGAAAACGTATACATTGTCAGTGAGATTGTAAATTAATACTGCCTTTTTAGAAAGAAGTATGGAGAATTCTCAAAGAGCTAAAAGTAAACCTTCCATTTGATCCTGAAATCCATTACTAGGTATCTTACCAAGAAGAAAAAAATCATTTACCATTAGAACGTTTGCACTTATGGCTCGGTGTCTGTAGCTCAGCGGCTAGGGCAACAGCCACATACAACAAGGGAGCTGTCAGGTTTGAATCCAGCCCAGGTCTGCCAAAGAATAATGACAACTACAAGCAAAAAATAGACAGGCGTTGTGGTGGGCGCCTATAGTCCCAGCTGCTTGGGAGACTGAGGCAAGAGAATCGTTTAGGCCCAAGAGTTTGAGGTTGCTGTGAGCTGTGATGCCACAGCACTC
>NW_003852484.1:218415-219271 GCF_000181295.1 Otolemur garnettii | reverse complement strand
TGAAGTAGAAAAATTCTTTTTTTCTTTTTAAAAAATTCTTGAGTATGTCAGCCTGAGCAAGAGGGAGACCTCATCTCTACTGAAAAAATAGCCAGGCATTGTGCAGGTCCTGTAGTCCCAGCAACTTGAGAGGAGCTCTTGAACCAAAGAGATTGGGGTTGCTGTGAACTATGATGTCACAGCACTCTACTGAGGGTGACAGAGTAAGATTCTGTTTCTATAAATAATTAAAAGAAGGTAAGATAAGATAAAATAAAATAAAAATTCTTAAAGTATGACTTTATCATCTGCTGCTAAACTGGTACGTCTGTAACTATGCTTATAAATTTTCTCTTTCCTTTGTTGGTTTTCCTCACCCAGAGAATGTCCCAAATCTTACAATCTGGTCTACTCCTCGTAGTTATCTGCCGCAGCCTGTCAGTGAAAGTGCTGGTTGTGCACTGGAATTTTTAATAACTGGTTGCTCAAGCACTCTTTGCCCCATCAGCACTCCCCATCAGCCTAGGGTGTTCTCCCTTTAAAAATCACTTAAAATTCCTCAGGTAATGATTTTTCTTTGGCAAGTACTTTAAGCACCGACCGGTTCCTCACCTTCCAATTCAATGGAAAGTTCCAGCCTTAAAAATATGCTTTCCTCCATTCCCTTGCTATTTTTTCCCCTCTGCTAGGACTAATTACTACTTTCTTAGAAACTGGATTCGCCTCTCATTTTTGCCATTTTCCGAACTATTTTAAATAGAACTGGCTATAGGTTTAAAAAATGAATACATTCTTCTTCATAGGGAAAAAGTACAAAAGGAAAAGACAAGAGATGTCTAATTAAACAATGAAAAAGAAGAGGACTGAAGAATCATAG
>NW_003852484.1:215356-216564 GCF_000181295.1 Otolemur garnettii | reverse complement strand
GAGACAGAGTCTCACTATGTTGCCCTCAGTAGAGTGCTTGTGGCATCACAGCTCATAGCAACCTCAAACTCTTGGGCTTACGTAATTCTCTTGCCTCAGACTCCCAAGTAGCTGGGACTACAAGCACCACCACAATGCCCAGCTATTTTTTGTTGCAGTTGTCATTGCTGTTTAGCTGGCACTGGCCAGGATCGAACCCACCACCATAGGTGTATGTAGCCAGAGCCACAACCACTGTGCTCCAGGCACCGAGCCTAGATACTTTTTAAGTATCTTAAACTAAATATATATGGGACTTTTTTTTAACTAGTGAGACATTATAATCACTTTTTTTTTTTGAGACAGAGTCTTACTTTGTCATCCTCACCGACAGTAGAGTGCCGTAGTGTCACAGCTCACAGCAATCTCAAAGTCTTGGGCTCAAGCAATTATCTTGCCTCAGCCTCCCAAGTAACTGGAACTACAAGCACCCGCCACAATGCCCAGCTATTTTTTAGAGACAGGATCTCACTCTTGTTCAACTGGTCTCAAACTCCTAATCCACCTGCCTTGGCCTCCCAGAGTGCTATAATTACTTTTAAAGTAACATGAGTGGATTTTATATTCTAGTTTGACTTCATATTAATTAAATTTCTAATGGCTCTCGCATCATTAACAAAATTTTATCATCACATTCAAAATTAAAATGCTCATGATACAGCCAACAATGATACAGCCAACAAAAGATGAGTCTTGCCTTTTGAAACAATCTAGAACAGCTTGAACACAAAGAGGCATATTGCAAAACTGACGAATATTTTAAGTCTGAAGATATTAAGTTTTGGTAAATACACAGAAGGGTGTAAACTGGTATAGCCACTTTGAATAACGATGAGGCACCTTTACTAGGGTTGACCATGTTACTACCTTACAATCCTCTAAGTCCACTCCTAAATTTATACTAGGCTCTTGGTCATAGGCACCAAGAAATATGTAGGAAGTTCATGGTAGCAAAAACTTTAAAAAATAGCAAAATTAGGGGCAGTGCCTGTGGCTCAGTGAGTAGGGCGCCAGCCCCGTTCGGTGGCGGGCTCCAACCCAGCCCCGGCTAAACTGCAACAAAAAATAACAGGATGTTGTGGTGGGCACCTATGGTCCCTGACACTCGGGAGGCAGAGGCAAGAGAATCACCTAAGCCCAAGAGCTGGAGGTTGCTGTGAGCTGTGACG
>NW_003852484.1:199563-214531 GCF_000181295.1 Otolemur garnettii | reverse complement strand
TAGCACTCTCAGAGACCAAGATGGATAGATTGCCTCTGAGCTCACGAGTTTGAGACCAGCCTGAGCCAGAGTTAGACCCTGTCTCTAAAAATAGCCAGGCGTTGTGGTGAGTGCCTATAGTCCCAGCTACTTAGGAGGCTGAGGCAAGAGAATCACTTGAGTTTGAGGTTGTGGTGAGCTATGATGCCACAGCACTCTACTGCAAGCAAGGATGACAAAGCGAGACTCAAAAAATAAAGTAAAAATAGCAAAATTGGGCCATGCATATTGTCTCACACCTGTGATTCTAGTAACTTTGGGAGGCCAAGGTGATGTATGTACTTGAGGTCAGGAATTTGAGATCAGCCTGAGCAAGAGTCGGACCCCATCACTACAAAAAAGTAGGAAAAAACAGCCAAGCAGGGTGGCACATGCCTGTAGTCCCAGCTACTCAGGAAGCTGAGGCAGGAAGATGAAGCTCAGGAGTTTGAGGTTGCTATGAGCTAGGATCACGCCACTGCACTTTACCTGGGCCAACAGAAGAGGAGTCTTGTCTCATTAAAAAAAAGAAAGAAAGAAAGAAAGAAAGAAGAGAAAGAAATGAAATGGAAACTTGATAAAAGGAAAACAACCCATTTAAAAAAAAATCAGCAAAGACCAAAGAAAACATAAAGATAGCAAACACGTGAAAGAAAAGATGCTCTGTATCATCTGTCATCAGGAAATGCACAGTAAACCAAGATACCACTCCGTGCAGAACACTGACAACATCACGTGGTGGTGAGGAAGAGGAACAAGATGAGGAATGAATTTTCATTCATTGCAGCTGAGAAGGCAAAATGGTATAGCCACTTCGGAAGACAGTCTCTGGCAGGTTCTTACAAAACTAAACATACCTTCACCATATGATCCAGCAATTATACTCCTTGGTATTTACCCAAAAGAGCTGAAAACTTATGTCACATAAAAACCTGTACATAGATATTTATAGCAACATTATTCATAACTGCCAAAACTTAGAAGCAACCAAGATGTCCTTCAATAGATTAAGGGATAAACTGTGGT
Source organism: Otolemur garnettii (assembly GCF_000181295.1). NCBI lineage: Eukaryota > Metazoa > Chordata > Mammalia > Primates > Galagidae > Otolemur > Otolemur garnettii. The sequence goes on along the minus strand of NW_003852484.1, from coordinate 213,487 downwards.
ATATCCAGACACTGGAATTATTACAGAGTTAAAAAGACATGAGCGATCAAAGTATGAAAAGACATGGAGGAACCTTAATGCACATCACCAAGCAAAAGAAGCGAATCTCAAATGACTACATATATGATTCTAGAAAAGGCAAACCTATGGAGATGGTAAAAAGATCAGTGTTGCCAAAGATTAAAGAGGGAGGGAGGGATAACTAAGTAGAACACAGGAATTTTAGTGCAGTGAAAATACTGTGTGTGATATTATAATGGAGAATGTATGTTATGATACATGTCCAACACCGAGAGTGAACCCTATAGGACTATGATAATGATGTGTCTATGTAGGCCATCATTTATAACAAACGTATGACTCTGGTAGGAGACACTGATAATGCACAAGGGTTCTGAGTATATGGAATGTATCTATACCTTCTTCTCAATTTTGCTGTGAACCTAAAATTGCTCTAAAAAATTTAACTTAAAAAAAACTTTAAAGTAAACCCTAAAGCAGTGGTTCTCAACCTTCCTAATGTCACGCCCTTTAATACAGTTCCTGAGGTTCGCCACCCGTCACCCAGAGGTTGAGAACCGCTGCCCCAAAGTCTTCATTCTACCCTGTACCTTGATGTTTTCCTACATAGGAAAAACCTTCAACAAAGCCCCTGGGTAGCTGGTCTCTAAACATAAGAGTTGGCTCGGTGCCTGTGGCTCAAGCGGCTAAGGCGCCAGCCACATACACCTAAGGTGGCGGGTTTGAATCCCCAGCCCGGGCCCGCCAAACAACAATGACGGCTGCAACCAAAAAATGGCCAGGTGTTGTGGTGGGTGCCTGTGGTCCCAGCTACTTGGGAGGCTGAGGCAGGAGACTCGCTTGAGCCCAGGAGTTGGAGGTTGCTGTGAGCTGTGATGCCATGGCACTCTACCCAGGGGGATAGCTTGAGGCTCCGTCTCAAAAATAAAAAATAAAAAAATAAAAATAAATAAACATAAGAGTCTTTCTAGTTCCATTCAGCAAACAGCTTGCACTTTTCTTTATCCACATAACACAAGGATGGCCACGTTAATAATGGCACTAGCACCTGTTCCAGAAAAAAAAGTAGTATAACTGGATGAACAATACACACAGGAGACTTTGGCCAGAGCGGTCCAACATGGAGTTTGTGAAATGCTTCGATTTAAGCTGGTCTACAAATCCTGCATTATACACGAAAACACTTTTGAATGAAAACATAACTACAAGACGATACATTTTTCTCCTCAAACAAATGAAAATCACTGATTACCAAAAGTGCTTCACAAAGCAAGTACATAGGATACAGAAAGCCTCTAATAAGAAACATGGCACTCCCCCTTTCCAGAATAAGAAAATTGCAGCCAAATGAAGAGTTTTTTAAAAAATGTCTTTTCATTTGCAACCTTTTTTGAACCTGACACTTTCTTCAATTTCCTCATGGCAGCCCCAGGCCAACTATGCATTCTATTGCCCTAGATCGCTCCTCATTCTAGGCCCCCATTCTCTTCCTTCTCAAACATCGCTGCCCACTCACCACAGTGTTCCATTATAGGCTCTCCCCAGCAAAACCCCGTGCTGCCTGAAACATCAGCGTTCCTCTTCTGGTCCAGGTCTCCCGGTTACGCGACCACGGAAAACTGCTCCCTATCCAGCCCCAGCAGACAGGGCCTCCGACCCTCAGCCTGCGGAACTGCACCCACGCATCCCACCCAGTGCCCTCCGCCGCCGCCCTCTCGGCCCTTCCTTCGGCCAACTGCAGCACCCGGCGCTCGTACCCCGTTTGCTTCACTGGGCCTCCCCTCTCCCCACGCTGCACCTGTGGCCCCCGCCCGTCCTCCCCGCTTCCCCGGCACTATTAGGCCTCCCGGCCAAACCCCCCGGCGCCCTCCAGCCCAACCCAGCCCGGCCCACCCAGCCCGCTAGGCCCCAACAAAGGCCCGGAGGGCCCTGCTACCCTTCTCCTCACCGTGTCGACCCCAGACCCCGCGTCCCGGGAGCCCTCTGCTTCCTCGCCGCCCGTGGCCTCCAGCCCAGCATCGGAACGGCCCAGAGGCTCAAGGGGCGCGGGCGGCAGCTGCCGCTCAGGGTCCAGAGGTGCCTGCTCCATGGCTGCTGCTCGGCGCGACGGAGCCAGTGCGCCTGCGCTGCCGCGGCCGGCCCCGCCCCTCAGCCCGAGCAGGTCGGGTCCCGGCCCGGGTCAGCGGCTGCAGAGCAGACCTAGAGGCTCTGGGAGGAGCTGGAGCTAGGGGAAAGGTGGGTCTACAAGCGGACTGGTCAGCCCCTAATCACCTGGGAGAACTGGAGAGCGATCAGAGACAGAGAGAAAGGCAAGGGAAAAGTCAACGCCGGAAGTAGGTATAGGAACCATTCTGGTTGATCATCTCACGAAAATCTGAAACTCCAAAGAAATTGTAGACGTCCTCTCAGCCTCTACTTTGCTTGCTATGATTAGTTCCATTTTCTCCCAGAAACATCAGCGCTGCATAAATTATTTACTTTCAGCCGGGTGAGTAACACATTCAGCAAAACGTAACTCTTATTTTGAGGAAAGTGAAGAATCTGACTGAAGAGGGACTTGAATTCTTTGTAAATGTGTTGTGAAGCCCTGGAAATCTCTTATGATTTTCTACAAACATCTCTTGTTTAATTTTCTAAACCTTCTTCCTTGATGAGCTTTCACCATGGTAACCTGAGGAGAAATGCTCCATGCCTGTGACAGGCTGTGGCATCTTGAAGTATTTTCTTTCTATGCAAAGTCTAGTCTCGACTTTTCAGGACTAATACTGATCTTTTTGTCCAAACACTTACCTGTTCTAAGCTGTAACATACAATTTCCTCTTCCTGGAATGCTCTGGCCTGGCAGCAAATTTCTGTTCATTCCTAAAGCTCAACTCATTTACCATCTCCGAGTGCTAATATCTGGGCCTGCAGTGGCTCTTGCCTGTAATCCCAGGACTCTGGGAGACTAGGGTGGGTGGACTGCTTGAGCTCAGGAGTTCAGGACCAACCTGAGCAAGAGCTAGACCCCATCTCTAAAAATAGCCAGGTGGTGCCTACTCCTCAAGGAGTAGGGCGCCATATGCTGGAGGTGGTGGGTTCAAACCCAGCCCCAGCCAAAACTGCAAAAAAAAAAAAGCCAGGTGTTGTGGCAGGCAACTGTAGTCCCAGCTATTCAGGAGGCTGAGACAAGAGAATCGCTTGAGCCTAAGAGTTTGAGGTTGCAATGGCACTCTACCCAGGGCATCAAAGTGAGGCTCTGTCTCAAAAAAAAAAAAAAAGGGAAATGAACTACTGATAACACACAACATGTGTTAGACAGCAAAATAATTATGCAGAGTGAAATAAACTAGACCTCTTTAAAAAGATCACAATGGGTCACTGGTATACGTGGGTGAAGAAGGAGCAGGCCCTTGCTGTTCTGTCTCATACCCTTACATGGCTGGTAGTGGGCCTTCAGGGGCCACCTGAATGATGACTTGGATCCAGATGACAGGGAGGAGGGAACTGTTTCTATGGCTGAGGAAGCAGCCAAGAAAAAAGACAGAAGAAGAGTAAAGGGGCTGCTGCAGCAGGGCAACGCTATAGGAGTGGGCATGGTCCCCAACAGCAGCCACATACACTGGGGCTGGCCAGTTGGAACCCAGCCCAGGCCAGCTAAACAACAATGACAACTGCAACAAAAAATAGGCAGGCATTGTGGCAGGTACCTGTAGTCCCAGCTACTTGGGAGGCTGAGGCAAGAGAACCGCTTAAGCCCTAGAATTAGAGGTTGCTATGAACTGTGATGCCACTGCACTCTACTGAGGGTGACATAATGAGACTCTGTCTCAAAAAAAAAAAAAAATAGAAAAAAAACTGATAAAGAATAAGGAGCCTCAGTGGATGAAGTAGCAAGATAATTGATAACCATTGGAAGAAAAAGAAAAAGATGATGATGGACATGGTGATGGTGATGGGGCAACTGGAAATAAGAAAAAGAAAAGAGGACCAAAAGTTCAAACAGACCCTCCCTCAGTTCCAAAATGTGACTGTATCCTAATAGTGTTACTTACCAAAGGACATGAGTGGGAATGCCCACCCACACAAGATGGGTGAACAGCTGCTTGGAGAAATACAACTGAAGAAAAGAAAGCATTAGATCAGGCTAGTGACAAGATTTGGAAGGATTTTTGAGAAGCTACAGAAGCACACTGACAAGTTAGAAAATATGTTATGAGCTGGATCAAGCTTGGGATGACAATGATAGACATCTGTGGGCCGGATGCAGTGGCTCAAGCCTGTAATCCTAGTACTCTGGGAAGCTGAGGGGGCTGAAATGCTTGAGCTCAGGCATTAAAGACCAGCCTGAGCAAGAGTGAGACCCTCTGTCTACTAAAAATAGAAGAAACTAGCCTGGTGTTGTGGTGCATGCCTGTAGTTCCAGGTACTCGAAAGGCTAAGGCAAGAGAATTGGCTGACCCCAAGAATTTGAGGTTACTGTGAGCTATGATGCCAGAGCACTCTACCTAGGGTGACAGAGTGTGACTCTGTCGCAAATCAAACAAACAAACAAAAATCTGTGGAAAGTGGAAGCCTATTCACACAAATTGATAAAAGAGATGGATTAATAGATTAAATGCAAGGCTTGGCACCTGTGGCTCAAGTGGCTAAGGCACCAGCCACATACACCTAAGGTGGCAGGTTTGAATCCAGCCCAGGCCCAACAAACAACAGTGACGGCTGCAACCAAAAAAATAGCTGGGCGTTTTGGTGGGTGCCTGTGGTCCCACCTACTTGGGAGGCTGAGGCAGAAGACTCGCTTGAGCCCAGGAGTTGGAGGCTGTTGTGAGCTGTGATGCCATGGTACTCTACCCAGGGGGACAGCTTGAGGCTCTGTCTCAAAAAAAAAAAAAAAAAAAACAGATTAAATGCAAGTCTGACATTTCCTACTGCATGTTTTCTTAATAATTGTGCTGCCTAGTATATTCTCAATACTAATGGCACTGGGCAGTGTCTGTGGCTCAAAGGAGTAGGACGCCGGCCCCATATGCTGAAGGTGGCTGGTTCAAACCCAGCCCCAGCCAAAAACTGCAAAAAAGACCCTAATGACACAATAGTAATACAGTATGATGATATCTGTGAGATGATTTTGGAACATATAATTGATAGGATTGACTATGCTTTTACTGTCACTTTTAATCACAATATGCTATATTGGTAAAAGCTGTGAAAGAGGCTCGGTGCCTGTGGCTCAGGTGGCTAAGGCGCCAGCCACATACACCTAAGGTGGCAGGTTTGAATCCAGCCCGGACCTGGCAAACAATAATGACAGCTGCAACCAAAAAATAGCCAGGCGTTGTGGCAGGCGCCTGTGGTCCCAGCTCCTTGGGAGGCTGAGGCAGGAGACTCACTTGAGCCCAGGAGGTTGCTGTGAGCCGTGATGTCATAGCACTCTACCCAGGGGACAGCTTGAGGCTCTGTCTCAAAAAAAAAGCTGTGAAAGATACTATTAATACTGGAACAAAGTGTGCTGGAATTGATGTTTGTCTATGTGATGTTGGTGAGGCCATCCAAGAAGTTATGGAATACTATGAAGTTGAAGTGGATGGGAAGAGATATCAAGTGAAACCAATCTGTAATCTAAATGGACATTCAATTGGGCAATATAGAACACATGCTGGGAAAACAGCGCAGATTGAGAAAGGAGGAAAGGCAACAAGATTGGAGGAAGGAGAAGTATTTGTAATTAAAACCCTTGGTAGTGCAGGAAAAGGTGTTGCTCACGATGATATGGAATGTTCACAGTACATGAAAAATTTTGATGTTGGACATGTCCCGGTAAGGCTTCCAACAACAAAACACTTGTTAATGTCATCAATGAAAACTTTGGCTTCCTTGACTTCTGTGACAAATGGCTGGCTCACTGGGGAGAAAGCAAATACTTGATGGCTCTGAAGAACCTGTGTGACTTGGGCATTGTAGATCCACATCCACCATTATATGACCTTAAAGCAGTGGTTCTCAACCTGTGGGTCATGACCCACAGGAACTGTATTAAAGAGCCACAGCATTAGGAAGATCGGGAACCACTGCCAGGATCACATACAATCCAATCTGAACATACCGTGCTGTTACATTCGACATGGAAAGAAGTTGTCAGCAGAGGTGACTATTAAAACTTAGTCTAAAACAACATATTTCTAAGCTTTGTTAGAACATATTATACCAGAAATAATTTGCAACATGTTGTCTGTCATAACAGTGGACATACCTAATACTTTTTATCCATGTTAAAAAACAAAGTATTTGATCAAAGGCAGACCATAATGTAATTAACCAAGGAAAAAGCCTTCAGGACTCTTTTGCGGGGGCGAGGGGAGTCTCACTTTGTTGCCCTCAGTAGAGTGCCATAGCATCACAGCTCACAGCAACCTCAAACTCTTGGGCTCAAGTGAATCTCTTGCCTCAGCCTTCTGAGTAGCTGGGACTACAGGCACCAGCCACAATGCCTGGCTATTTTTTTTGTTGTAGTCGTTGTTTGGCAGGCCTGGGCCGGGTTCAAACCCACCAGCCCCAGTATTATGTGGTCAGCGCCCAAGCTGCTGAGCTATAGGCACCGAGCCTGCCCTGCCATTTTTAGAGACAGGGTCTCACTCTTGCTCAGGCTGGTCTGAAATCTGTGAGCTCAAGCAATCCACCCACCTTGGCCTCCCAGAGTGAGTGCTAGGATTATAGGTGTGAGCCACCGTGCCCAGTCCCTATATATATATAATTTTTTTTTTTTTTTTGCAGTTTTTGCCTGGGGCTGGGCTTAAACCCACCACCTCCAGCATATGGGGTCAGCGCCCTTCTCCTTTGAGCCACAGGCACTGCCCCCCAGATACTTTTTTAAAGATGAGGTCTCACTCTGGCTCAGGCTGGTCTTGAACTTGGAGCTCAGACAATATACCCACCTTGGCCTCCCAAGTGCTAGGATTACATGCATGAGGCACCACATCTGGCCAGGACTTTTTTCTTTTTTTAAAATTTTTTATTTTTATTATTTTTTGCCATTTTTGGCCAGGGCTGGGTTTGAATCCGCCACCTCTGGCATATGGGATCGGCGCCCTACCCTTTTGAGCCACAGGCACTGCCCTGACCAGGACTTTTCAAATGTTAACTATTTATGCCCTTCTGTCTCGGAAATGCTATAAAGCTCAAATTAGTTAGGAATGACTTAAGCATTTTGTTTTGGACACTTGAGAGATATTTTTGGATCTTTATATCATGATTTTTTTTTTTTTTTTTTGACACAGAATCTCAAGCTGTCATCCTGGGTAGAGGGCCATGGCATCATCACAGCTCATAGCAACCTCAAACTCTTGGGCTTAAGTGATTCTTCTTGCCTCAGCCTCCCAAGTAGCTAGGACTACAGATGCCCACCACAACTGGCTATTTTGTTGTTGTTGCAGTTGTCATTGTTGTTTAGCAGGCCCAGGCCGAGTTCAAAACTGCCAACTTTGGTGTATGTGGCTAGTGCCCTATGCACTGAACTACAGGTGCCACCTATTATTGCAATATTCTTACTTGAATGATTTTTATAACTACATGCAGTTCTGTGCCTATGCCCTCTGGTATGGCCTTTTAACCTTCCTGATATCTATTTTCTAAAAAAATAAAGACAGTTTCAGTTATGAAAACAAAACCAAAAACCAAAACAAAAAAGACAGCACTATTAGATTCCATTTATATAAGATTCTAGAAAATGCAAACTAATCTATCTGACCTAAAACAGTTTAGGGGTATAGTGGGCTGACTGCCAGTGACCTTTAAGGCTGGGCACAGTAGCTCATATTTGTAATCCTAGCACTCTGGGAGGCCCAGGTGGGTGGATTGAGCTCAGGAGTTTGAGACCAGCCTGAGCAAGAGTGAGACCCCATCTCTAAAAATAGCTGGATGTTATGGTGCATACTTATAGTCCCAGCTACTTGGAAGGCTGAGGCAAGTGAATCACTTGAGCCCAAGAGTTTGAGGCTGCTGTGAGCTGTGATGAGGTAACAGTCTACCCAGGGTAACAAAGTGAGACTCTGTTCCAATAAAGAAAAAAAAGATATGTCCATATCCCAGGCGGGCCTTAAATCCAAAGACACTCTTGTAAGTATTCTTATAAGAGGAAGGCAGAGGGAGATTTGAGATAGGAGAGGAGAAGACCCAGAGAAAAGGAGGCAATGCCAACACAGAGGCAGAGAATTAAGTGTCTGGACACAAGTCAAAATATGTCAAAAGACATTAGAACCTGAAAGAGGCAAAAAAATGGATTCTCCCCTAGAGCCTACAGGGGGAGTTTGACCCTGCTGACATCCAGATTTCAGACTTCTGGCCTCCAAAACTGCGAGAGAATATATTTTTGTTGTCTTAAGCTACTACATATGCTAATAGTGGCTTCCTGAAAATGAGACTCAGTGGAGAGAGGGGACAGGTGGGAAGGGAGAGATTATAAAGGGGGAGGGGTAGGCTCAGCCCCCATGGCTCAATGGGTAGGGCGCCGGTCACATACACTGAGGCTGATGGGTTTAAGCCTGGCCTGGGCCTGCTAAACAACAATGACAACTGCAATAAAGAAAATAGCCAGGAGCTGTGGTGGGCACCTATAGTCCCAGCTACTTGGGAGGCTGAGGCAAGAGAATTGCTTAAGCCCAAAGAGTTTGAGGTTGCTGTGAGCTGTGATGCCACAGCAGTCTACTGAGGGCAACATAATGAGACTCTGTCTTACAAAAACATAAAATTTAAAAAGAAAAAGGGGCAGGGATAAATTGTTGAGGAGAATAAATACTTTCATTTATCATGATTGTGGATACTTCATGGGTAAAGATGCCAAAATTTATTAAACTGTAATAGGCCAGGTGTGGTGGCTCACACCTGTAATCCTAGCACTCTGGGAGGCTGAGGTGGGTAGATCAATGGAGCTTAGAAGTTCAAGACCAGCCTGACCAAGAGCAAGACCCTGTCTCTACCAAAAATAGAAAACTCAGCTGGGTATTGTGCAGGGTACCTATAGTCCCAGCCCAGGAGGTTGAGGTTACTATGAGCTATGACGCCATTGCACTATAGACTGGGCAACAGAGTGAGACTCTGTCTCAAAAAAAAAAAAAAATCCCAATCTATAAAGCCGTTAAAAAGGAAAAAGACATAAATGAGTTTAAATAAGACCCACCCGCACTATTATGAACTTTTCCAAGTAGTCCACATAACACTGGCACATAGTACATTAGAAGACTGACTACAAAAATGAAACTCCATCAAATGAAGAATAGCTGTATAAACTCAAAATATTAAAACTAGAGGAAATAGCATTTAAAAACTTAAAGCATTGTCATGTGCAAGAAAAATTATTCTCACCTTTTATGAACTCAGTGAGAACTGAGACCAATGATATAATACACTTGGAGCATTTCAAATCCAAAAATCTGAAATTTGAAATGTTCCCAAACTGGAAACTTTTTGAGCACCAACGTGGCGCTCAAAGATAATGCTCATTGGAATATTTGGGATTTCAGACTTTCTTTTTTTTTTTTTTTAGACAGAGCCTCAAGCTGTCCCCCTGGGTAGAGTGCTACGGCTTCACTGCTCACAGCAACCTCCAACTCCTGGGCTTGAGCGAGTCTCCTGCCTCCACCTCCCAAGTAGCTGGGACCACAGGCGCCCGCCACAACGCCCGGCTATTTTTTGGTTGCAGTCATTATTGTTGTTTGGCGCGTCCGGGCTGGATTCGAACCTGCCACCTTAGGTGTATGTGGCTGGCACCTTAGCCACTTGAGCCACAGGCGCCAAGCCGATTTCAGACTTTCAAATTTGATACTTAACCTGTATGATTAAGGCAAATATTCCAAAATTCAAAAAATTCTGAAATATTTCCGGTCCCAAGCATTTTAGACAAGGAATATTCAACCTATAGTAAGATTTTGATTCCAAGAACTTTTAAACATTAGTACTGTCCACAGATAAGATAGCTGTTATAGCAGCAAGGTCATGGGAGACTATTTGTCAATATTACAGAATGGATTCCTTTCTTCGTCTCTTTCCTTTGTTGGATCCTGTTTTTCTTTTCCTTTCTTTCTTTTTTTTTTTTTTTTGGCAGTTTTTGGCGGGGGCTGGGTTTGAACCCACCACCTCCAGCATATGCAGCCAGCGCCCTACCCTTTGAGCCACAGGCACCACCAGATCCTGTTTTTCTTAACTTCATACATACCTTTCCAATTCTTGCTTTCCATCCCCTCTGCTTTACATTTTCTGGAGCGTGTACTTTAACAGCTTTCAAAAAAAAAATACTGAGATAAATTTTAAACAATTTTGCACATTATGATTTGTTGTTTGGCTAGATAAAATTCAGGGCAAACTTGGAGGTATTGCTCTTTTGCCTATTAGCTTTCAGTTACATTACTGAGAAGAGTGAAATCATTCTGTTTTTAGAATCTTCTCTTTATCTTTAGTGTTATGAAATTTCACAATGGCATGTTTTGATTTGGGCTCTTATTTTTCCGTACTGTGCTTATGGTACTTTCTATAGGATTCATGTCATTCAGTTCTGGGAAATTGTATTTGTTGTTTTTCTCTTCTTTTCTTTTCTTTTTTTGGGACAGAGCCTCAAGCTGTCACCCCTGGGTAGAGTGTTGTAGCAGCACAGCTTACAGCAACGTCCAACTCCTGGGCTCAAGCAAGTCTCCTGCCTCAGCCTCCCAAGTCGCTGGGACCACAGGCGCCCGCCACATAGCCCGGCTATTCTTTGGTTGCAGCCGTCATTGTTTGGCCAGCCCGGGCTGGATTCGAACCTGCCACCTTAGGTGTATGTGGCTGGTGCCTTAGCCACTTGAGCCACAGGCGCCAAGCCATTTGTTGTTTTTCAAATGTCTTCCCATCTATTGTTTCTCTCTTCCTAGAATCCTCTATAGCTTTATATAAGTTAAATTTCCTGGATTGCTCTAATTTTTGTATCATTTCATTCCTACTTTTCATCTTTTGTCATTTTGTTCTACTTCCTGAGAGCTTTTCTTACTTATTTTCAGATATGAGTCTGACCCTTCCTGGGTAAATCATGAACCTGACCCTGCCTGGACAGGGCAGTCTATTTGGGCAGGCACAACTGATTCTATCACAACTTCAAACTCTTGGGCTTAAGAGATCCTCTTGCTTCCAAAGTATCTGGGACTATAGGCACCCACCACTAAAAACTCTTACTAAATTTACTTTGTAAGCTAAAGACTGCTGAAGATGAAGATTTAAAGAGAAAATTATTGACCCTCCCAAGTGAACAGAGCTATAACTCTGATTATAAACTTTGTATTTCGCTTCATCATGAAACAGACAAAAGTATCATTATTCTCTAGTTTTATTATTTTTTAATTTTCCCAACACATGAACTATAACTTGTTTCGAAAATTTTCAGTGCATTTCACAGCAAAAATGAACAAGGTAATCATTAAAATGGTTGTACACAAACCAACTTTTTCTTATAATTTACAATTTGTTGAAAAAATTATTGTTTTGCTGTTTTCACCCTATTAACCTCTCTCACAGAACACAATTTCTCAGAGCACAAAGTTTAAACTTCTTATGATGATGCAACAGACACAGCCATCTACACTGACTGATGAAGAACAGGTTATGTTACTTACACACACTGATTGGAAGACCATATTGGAAGAAATAGAGTAAGGCACCACTCTTGGAAAATTAAGGTAGCTTGTAGTAACAAGTGTTAAGCACCATATGTAGGTGCTCAATAAATACTTGAATGAATGATGAAAGTCATAATTAGCACTATTCTTTTAATTGCCAGCAATTCTTCAACCTCAATAAAATATTTATTTAAAAAAAGATTTGTACCTGAATACAACTTCCTGATATCTTATTTCATACTCTTTCTTCAGCATTTAAGTTTCCTTGAAAAGAAAAGAAAACCATACCTTACATGCACTCAGTTATATAACTTCTGAATTACTGACAAATAGGAATAGTCATTTGTTTTTTGAGTGAACAGAGGTAAGATAAAGCATATTTATCCAGAGGGATAGCATATAATACTGAATTTAACCTAGAAGTGAAAAAAGATAAGGAAAAAAGTAACAGTTTTATTTCTTAATATTTGCTATTTTCTTAATGCCTTAGTTCTTGAGAAAGGCCAAAATCTCATCATATTGACATGAATACATTTTAAAAAATTGTTCCTCAAGTGTAATATTTAATAAAACTAGGTACTGAAAAATGTTCTGAAATTTTTCAAGTCAATGTTGTTTTCAAGTATATTAAAATGCTCAGAAGAAAAAATTCTCCATGGTTATAATTCTAATCAATTTATAAATATACTTTTTAAAAGAGAGTTCCAACAGAGGTGGATAATGGATAAGTTCCTCAGACATAGGCACAAAGTCTTTTGAAGAAATAGAATGCCTTGTTACCACAACCTGGCTGATTTTTATCTTTTAACACTGATTTCAGGCACAATGGCTGAATCCACTTCTGGGTCATCTTGTTCCTCCTCTTGGTTGGTTTATAAGAGCAGTAAATACTTCAGTTATAGACAGAAAGCAAAACACAAACTCTGAAACAGAGACTTCACTTTTCACTATAAAGAAATCAATGTCACTGAGTTGTGTATTATCTGCTGCTCCTGTGCAAAAATAGGGGATTCGAACTTAGCTTTAGGAGCAAGAACTAGATAGAAGAGTAATCATCTAATAATTCAGATAAAAGATGTTAAGATGGTATTGCTCACATCTTCTGAACAGTTTGGTGAGAGGTCCATCGTGTTTCTTTAACACTTTGGTCTTGCTGCAGTATTACGGTGCCCTAGTAGGTACATTCATGTTTAGCTAGTTTCAGTCTGCGCAATCAGGAAGCAGGTCACTCAGTGCAATGACTCCATTCTGGGAGGATTTAGGGTAAACAGTGAAAAACCTCATTTGGTTGAGTCTCAGATAGCATGTGTCACTCTGCTGGTTGTGTTGTTGGAATTAGTTTCCAGAGGGGTTTGTGATAAATCCAGCCGTCTCCCTGAAACAAGCAGAAAAATTAAAGAACTGTCATTCTAATATAGCATTTTCAAAATCAGATACAATACTTTCACTTAAATGGAACTCTACTTTCACATTTTAAAAAAGAGTTTTTGTGAAGAAATAGTCTCCTGTGCTTAAAACATCATACAATGCTTGTGTTTAGCTAGGATTAGGTAATGGTATAGGAGGACCTGGTTTCTGACTCACGAGCATTTTATTTTGCAGAAGTCATTTGAAACAATTCTGCCAAGATGCTACAGACTGAGTCTCACTCATGGAGTTAAGGGAAACAGGGAATCACCAAGAAATGGTCATGAAGGTACTAGCTGTTCTCCCTATCTCTAATGGGGCCTCTAGTATCTAAGTGCTGTTTTGGTTCTTTCCAGACTCTACCACCATTAGTTTTCTCTGATTCCTATAAACAGTATGCTGCAAGGAGACAAAGCAACAGTCAAAGCGTGAACCAAAGACAGAAGAGCACAGTAAAGAAAAAAAATACTGTGGGGCAAATGTACAAAGCAGCATCCTGGGTGGGAACTTGGCAGTTAAGGTCAGGGGAGCAAAGACAAGAGGTCATTTTATGGGACTTTCAAAGTAAGTCAGACTTGAACTTCTGTCATTAACTCCCATGCCTCTTCCAATTTTTTGGGGGGGGTGGTGGTCAGAGTCTCAAACTGTCACCCTGAGTAGAGTGCCATAGCATCTTAGCTCAACCTCTAACTTTTGGGGCTCAAGTGATCCTCTTGCCTCAGTTTTTCTATTGTAGTAGAGATGGAGGTGTCACTTTTGTGCAGGCTGGTCTTGAACTTGTGAACGCAAGTAATCCACCTGCCTCAGCCTCCCAGAGTGCTAGGATTATAGGCATGAGCCACTGTGTCCTGCCTCTATTTATTTATATTTAAAATGTATTT
>NW_003852484.1:197784-199198 GCF_000181295.1 Otolemur garnettii | reverse complement strand
CCCAGGGTGACAGCTTGAGGCTCTGTCTCAAAAAAAAAAAAAAAAAAAACTACAAAAAATACATTTACTCTACCTTCTCCAAAAGTGATTTAAAACCAGTAATTAGGGGCCAGGCACAGTGGCTTATACCTGTAATTCTAGCAATCTGGGAGGCTAACACTGTTGGACTGTTTGAGCTCAGGAGTTCAAGACCCTGTCTCAACCAAAAACAGAAAAACTAGCCAGGCATGGTGATGGGCACCTATAGTCCCAACTACCCAGGAGGCTGAGGCAAGAAGGTCACTGGTGCCAAGAGTTTGAGGTTGCTGTGAGCTATGACACCATGGCACTCTACCAGGGCAACAAAGTAAGACTCTCTCAAAAAACAAAACCCCAGCAATTATTTGGCTCATTGTCGCAAGGACTTTCTCCTGACCAAACCAGTCAGGCTCCTTTGCACTGTCTTCTTGAGTAGGCTTTGCTCAGGGTCCTTGGCCTGCTGAGCCCAGTTTTAGCAAAGAATCCTCATGAACCAGTTTATTGAAAATCCCACAACTTGGGGCTGACGCCTGTGGCTCAGTGGGTAGGGTGCTGGCCCCATATACCGAGGGTGGCAGGTTCGAACCCAGCCCTGGCCAAACTGCAACAACAACAAAAATAGCTGGGAGATCCGGCGGGCGCCTGTAGTCCCAGCTACTTGGGAGGCTGAGGCAAGAGAATTGCTTAAGCCCAGGAGCTGGAGGTTGCTGTGACCTGCATGGCACTGTACCAAGGGTGATAAAATGAGACTCTGTCTCTTAAAAAAAAAAAAAGGAAATCCTACAACTTTGATATCCAATTAAAGTCCTCACCCCTGACTCACTCATTAATACTTAACCCAAATTCTTCTTACTATTTTTCATCCACTCCCTCAGACTGCCCATTGGCTATAAATCCCCACTTTGTTACCACTATATTCAGAAGGGGTTCAATCTCTTTCCCTTGCTGCAACAGTCTTGAATAAAGTCTTTCTTCACATAAGAATAATTTCTCTTTAACAATAGCAACCACTAGGTTGTTTATATTAAATCACCTGGTCAATAATTCTCAACACTTAAACTGGCTTTTGGGAAAACAACAATACAGAATATTAGACAGATTTAGGTTAAGATGTGCCACTTGACCAGCTCATTTTACAGATAAAGAAGCTTAGGTTAGAAGTGGTAAATAAAAGGCTGGGCATGGTGGCTCACGCCTGTAATCCCAAAACTCAGGTAGGCTGAGGTAGGAGGATTGCTTGACCTCAGGAGTTTGCAGCCAGCTGAGCAAAAGCAAGACTCGGTCTCCAAAAAAATAACTGGGCATTGTGGTGGGTACCTGTGGTCCCAGCTACCTAGGAGGGTGAAGCAAGAGAATCACTTGAGCCCAAGAGCTATGATGATGCCATGGCACTCTA
>NW_003852484.1:191486-197515 GCF_000181295.1 Otolemur garnettii | reverse complement strand
TGTATCACTTGACCCTTTCTCTTCTTATTTCCTCCCAGTTCAAAATGCTTACATCTCTTAATAGCTAGCATTCTCTTAGATCTGCAGTTGGGCTCCACACACTCAAGCCTCAGCACAATCTTCTTTGTAGTTTTAGCCTTTTGCCAGAAAATCGGCTTAGTCTGCCCACCATAGCCACTCTGCTTCCTGTCATAATGCCGCTTTCCCTGGGCATAGAGTCCTTGCCCTTCTTGTACTGTGTCACTTTGTGGGGCTGGTGCTTGCCACACTTCTTACAGAAAGTCGGCAGGTTTTAGGAACGTTCACCATGTTTGCGTGAGTGCTATTGGCAATGAAAAGCACAACTTCAAATTCTTGTGCTCAAGTGATCCTCTTGCCTCAGCCTCCTGAGTAGCTGGGACTACAGGTGCCTGCCACAATACCTGCCTAATTTCTTATTGATGGGGTCTTGCTCTTGCTCAGGCTGGTCTCGAACTTGTGAGCTCAAGAAATCCACCCACCTTGGCCTCCCAGAGTGCTGGGATCACAGGCATGGGCCACCACACCCAGCCCACCACAAGAAATGTTAAACATTCATTTAAGAGGATACAACCAACAGATCCTATTGGACGTGAATAACAAATGGGAGGAAATGGAAGATCTATTTAATTTAAATGTCAGTGAGGAATGGTCAGGAAAAGGAGGTGGGTGTTATTAAATGATACTAGAAACACTTTCAGTTAATTCATTTATACTTTCTCAGGTTCCTTATATCCCCTTTTTACACTAAAAGTGACTCTATTCTTTATTCCTCCACTTAACTGGCCTGTAATCTATCTGACAGCAATAATGAAAAGTGCCAAACAAGTGAGCCCTTGTTATTAATAACAATATTTGTAAAACATTCACTATGTGTCTATCACTCTGTTTAAGACCAACAAGGAGACAAAATTGACTTTTTTTTTTTGAGACAGTCTCACTCTGTTGCCCAGGTTAGAGTACCATGGCATCAGCCCAGCTCACAGTATCCTCAAACTCCTGAGTTTAAGTGATCCTCCTGCCTCAGCCTCCTAAGTAGATACAACTACAGAAAATTTACTTTTCTTTCTTTCTTTTTTTTTTTTGAGACAAAGCCTCAAGCCGTCGCCCTGTGTCACAGCATCACAGCTCACAGCAACCTCCAACTCCTGGGCTTAAGCCATTCTCCTACCTCTGCCTCCCAAGTAGCTGGGACTACAGGTACCTGCCACAATGCCTGGCTATTTTTTGGTTGCAGTCATCCTTGTTTGGCGGGCCCAGGCTGGATTTGAACCCTCCAGCTTAAGTGTATGTGGCTGGCGCCTTAGCCACTTGAGCCATAGGCACCAAGCCAGAAAATTTACTTTTCAATAACATGATTGTTTTTAGCATACAGGCATACATAATGACAGTAGCTCCAAATTTATTGACTTGGTTGCCACCCTTGTTAGCCTCATTTGTACTCCACAATACTTCTCATGTGTGATGGTACATATCAAGTCTACACACAGGACAGAACCTGGTTGCTCCACAGGCTTAGGGAAGTAATACCATGACACACCTCGAACCCATCTGCTGCATCACTGTGCCATGGCATACCATTCAGGAAGGAAACTTTGCTTATATGTTACCACTCAAATGGGGCCAAATCTGGGTCTGCATCTCCAATCTATCGTTCCATCAGGCAGCTACTTAAGACCACTCAGCAGTGGGAAACCTGGAGGCCTTAAGAAAATTGTAGCCTTCCTGGTCCGTAAGTTTGGCCTTTTGATTGAATCAAAATTTTATAGAACAAATCCTTCTATTAAAAGGGTGTAACAAAGAAAAAATAAGTTTTTTTCCCCTCTTTTGGTGCTTAAAAAAGAACAATCTTGAAATCAGAAGGCTACACGTTCCCCACCGGCCAATTGCCATTATCTTGCTACCACTTTCTGCATCTGTCTATCCAAAGTATGGTAAGTATCTGTCTATCTGTCCATCCAAAGTATGACAAAAAAATTAGAGGAGACAGGTTCTAAGTATTGGGCATATAAATAAGAAATGAGAGCCTCAGCACCCATAGCACAGTGGTTACAGCGCCAGCCACATGTACTAAAGCTGGCGGGCTCTAAACCCAGCCTGGGCCACCTAAATAACAACAACTGCAACAAAGAAAATAGCTGGGCATTGTGGTGGGCGCCTGTAGTCCCAGCTACTTGGGAGGCTGAGGCAAAAGAATTACTTAAGCCCAAGAGTTTGAGGTTGCTGTGAGCTGTAAAGCCACAGCACTCTATAGAGGGTGACATAGTGAGACTCTGTCTCAAAAAAAAGAAGAAATGAGAAACAGACTGGCCAGGCATGGTAGCTCCTGCCAGTAATCCTCGCACTCTGGGAGGTGAGTGTATGTACACACATCTGTATACTGATGGGAACTACATTACTATAAGATGTATTTATTTAATGTATTTAATAGATATTTTGATTGTTATACAATTCCTTTTTTATTTTTAATTCCTTTTTATATTAATCCCAAAATATGCTTCCTGGTAGTTTGTGCCTAGCTCTAGTCAGCTATTTGTATGGAAAAAATTTCTATCTGATAAAAATATGTATTTGTTAAGAAACTTATAATAAATGGCCTCAATTTTCTGTTTTTCAAACTAAACACCCATATTTCTAGTCACTTCACTTTCCCCTGTACAGCCAATTAAGTTTTTCATGTCTACTTTAAAATGTGGACCCTGTAAATGAACACAGATTTTCAGCTGTGGTACAAAAGGCAGTAAATGGTAAATAGCATTTTTTTTGAGAGACAGAGTCTCACTTTATTGCCCTCCGTAGAGTGCCATGGCAGCGTCATACAGCTCACAGCAACCTCCAACTCCCGGGCTTAGGTGATTCTCTTGCCTCAGCCTCCCAAGTAGCTGGGACTACAGGCATTCACCACAATGCCCAGGCTACTTTTTTTTGTTGTGGTTTGGATGGGGCTGGATATGAACCCGCCACCCTCGGTATATGGGACTGGCACCCTACTCATTGAGCCACAGGCACCGCCCAAAAGCATTTTTTTTTTTTTTAAAGACAGAGTCTCACTTTGTTGCCCTGAGTAGAGTGCTCTGGCGTCATAGCTCACAGTAACCCCAGTCTTGTGGGTTTAAGTGATCCTCCTGCCTCAGCCTTCTGAATAGCTGGACTGTAGGCACCCACCACAACACCCAACTAGTTTTTCTGTTTTTAGTAGAGCTGGAGTCTTGCTCTTACTCAGGCTGGTCTCAAACTACTAAACTCAAGGAATCCACCTGCCTTGGCCACCTGGAGTGCTAGGATTTTCTTTTTGAAACAGAGCCTCAAGCTTTCCCCCTGGGTAGAGTATTATGGCATCACAGCTCACAGCAACCTCCAACTCCTGGGCTCAAGCGATTCTCCTGCCTCAGCCTCTCAAGTAGCTGGGACCACAGGTGCCCGCCACAACACCTGGCTATTTTTTGATTGCAGCCATCATTGTTGTTTGGTGGGCCCAGACTCGATTCGAACCTGCCACCTTAGGTGTATGTGGCTGGTGCCTTAGCCACTTGAGCTACAGGTGCCAAGCCTAGGAGGGCTAGGATTACAGGCATTAGCCACAATGCCTTGCCTCATATGTGGCCAATTTAAATACCCCAAATATATTTCACCTGAACTGCTGGTGAACCATTTTACTCTGACAAATTTTGAAGAGCACATGAGAAAGTTCATGGTTAATCTGGACTACTTTTAAAAATAAAGATGTGTAAGTGATAGCAATCAACAAAGCCTACTAAGCCAACGTTCTGGACCCACTAAATAATGAGTTTTAGGCTGAACACATGTGCGACATACCTCTTTAATAAAATATTTGGTTTTCCAGGGTGTGCCTGTTTCAGTACGATGCCTTTCTTCAGTCCTCTGGCGTTCTTCCAGGGTACGTTTATGCTCTGTGGCCTTATCAATTTCAGATTCCCTTAGAGAGTCCGTCACATTTTTCCATAATCGCCTGAATTCCAAAAACCAAGTATTTTATTAGCTTTCTTTAAAAGATAACTATATAGAATTGACATATTTAAAATTATAGCAAGCTTTACAAATTTTATTTCCTAAATCAGAACAGTGTATCATTTTATGCCTATAAATCCTAAGAATGCTAATGCTATGCTGGAGATATTTTATCTCCCAGATTCTATTTGCTTCTGCGTCTTTCTAAACTGAAAGTAATTCGTATCTTTCCATGTTACACAAGCAATATTTTTATTTTTAGGAAACCAAGGAGTTAACAGGTAAAAAAGAGATATCAGTTTTTCAAAGGTTGAAATGTGAGGCCAACTGTGCTTCTAAACATGAAGAAATAATAGGAACCAGTTTACTCTCCTGCCTTTATCAATTAGGAAACCAGAAAAAATATAATAAAACACTGGGACAGTGCCTGTGGCTGAAAGGAGTAGGGCACCGGCCCCATATACCAGAGGTGGCAGGTTCAAACCCGGCTCAGGCCAAAAACTGCAAAAAAAACCAAACCATACATATATATATTATATATATATAATAAAACAAAGATTTTCAAATATTGAACAAAAGGCAATGCACAACAATCATACTTGAACGAGGAAACAAATGAGAAGAGTTCTATGCGTGCTCTAACTCACTGCCTAGACAGCAACACAGGACAGTGAGAGAGGGGGAAGCTTAACTAAACTCAAGCAAAAGAAAACTGCCAAGGTAATTCTTTGGAACAAATAGTTTGTTGGACAACTGGATATGCACATGCAAAAAGATAAACTAAGATACTTGCCTCACACCATACACAGAAATTATCTCAAAATGGATCATAAACTTAACCGTAAGAGCTAAAACAATAAAAGTTTTAGAAGATACAGGAGAAAATCTTTGAGACCATGGGTTAGGCAAAGATTTCTTAGATATAATACCAAAAACCATAATCCATAAAAAGAAATTGATAATCCCACCTCA
Source organism: Otolemur garnettii (assembly GCF_000181295.1). Taxonomy (NCBI): domain Eukaryota; kingdom Metazoa; phylum Chordata; class Mammalia; order Primates; family Galagidae; genus Otolemur; species Otolemur garnettii. Next base: position 192,556 of record NW_003852484.1, on the reverse strand, counting down.
TCAAAATTAAAAACTTTTATAATATAAAAAACACCATTAAGAAAATGAAAAGAGATGCAACAGACTAGGGGAAATATTTGCAAAACACATACCTAACAGGCTTAGTGCCTGTAGCACAGTGGTTATGGCGCCAGCCACGTACATCAAGGCTGGCGAGTTTACTGGCGGGTTCAAACCTGGCCTGGGCCAGCTGAACAACAATGATCATTGCAACAAAAAAATAGCCTGGCATTGTAGCGGGGGCCTGTAGTCCCAGTTATTTGGGAGGCTGAGGCAGGAGAATCACTTAAGCCCAGGAGGTTGCTATAAGCTGTGATGCCACCAAAGATGACATAGTGAGACTCTGTTTCAAAAAAAAAAACAACAAAAACCCACATGCCTAATAAAAGATTTGTGTACAGAATTTACAAAGAACATCTATTATATAAACCATTAAGACATAGAATGTAGGCTGGATGTGGTGGCTCATGCCTATAATCCTAGCACTCTACTCTGGAAGGCCAAGTGGGTGGATCCCATGAGCTTACAGGTTCAAGACCAGCCTGAGCCAGAGTTAGACATAATCTCTAAAAATAGCCAGGAGTTGGGTGGTGCCTGTGGCTCAGTGAGTAGAGGACCCAGTGACTTAGCCAAGGTCACAAGTTAGTGAAAAGGTTTAGATTAAGACACAGAACATCTGACTCTTTCCTATAAGCTTGGAAGGAAATATGGGTATATGCCCCATATACCGAAGGTGGCGGGTTCAAACCCGGCCCCGGGCAAACTGCAACAAAAATATAGCCAGGCATTGTGGCAGGCACCTGTAGTCCCAGTTACTCTGGCAACTAGGGTAAGAGAATCACATAAGCCCAGGAGTTGGAAGTTGCTGTGAGCTGTGTGATGCCACAGCACTCTACCTAGGGTGATAGAGTGAGACTCTGTCTCTCCAAAAAAAAAAAAGCCAGGAGTTGTGGCGGGAACCTATAGTTCCAGCTACTTGGGAGGCTAAGGCAAAAGAATTGCTTGAGCCCTAGAGTTTGAAGTTGCTGTGAGCTATGATGCCATATCACTCTACCAGCGGCAATAAAGTG
>NW_003852484.1:183867-190158 GCF_000181295.1 Otolemur garnettii | reverse complement strand
CCCGCCACAACGCCCGGCTATTTTTTGGTTGCAGCCGTCATTGTTGTTTGGCGGGTCCGGGCTGGGGATTCGAACCCACCACCTTAGGTGTACATGGCTGGCGCCTTAGCCGGTTGAGCTATAGGCGCCGAGCCTGAAAAGGTTTAAATTAAGACAGAGTTTCTGACTCTTTCCTATATGCTTGGAAGGAAGACATACCTGGATTCAAATGGATCCTGCTTCTCCAGAGGTCTCACTCTCTTCTTTGTCACTGACAATTTAGTCAAATCCACATACTTTGTCTCTCCATTGCTGTAAGTAAACTCAAGAACACTATTCCATTCCCCTTGCACTCTGCATACCACTGTGTTGGTGATGTTGTGCTTGACTTCAGCTGTAACCCTAGAAGCACATGGAAGCAAAGGATATCCTCTCGTAAGTGATACCAGGTTTCTTAGTATCCAAAGCCCACCAACCTGTGAATTTTGTTTAAATCAGTTACACAGCTCACTTCAACTGCTCAGTGCCTTACACAGTCAGATTCTTGGTAAATCCCATGATGACTTCTTTGAAACTTTTTCAAATAATATCAATTTTAATCTTTAGAAAGACTACTAGAAATCAAATTATTACCACAATTACTTTATCACCACAAATGATGAGTATGAGTTTAAAAGACTTGCTACCAACAGAACTATCATAATATCAAAATTAAAAAAATACAGAAAAATTAACATTTTTTTATTAAATCTATAAGTTTCACATTGAAATATATTTATATAACTTGGTTTTTTACTAGTTAGCTCTATTTATTGCAAAATTTGGGGCCCTTACATTTTAACGACATATAATGGATAAATCAATTCTGTATTAAACTACATAAGCCTAATTTAAAATTAAATATACAAACCAGAGGTAGAAAAATATAAAAGAATGTACTAAAAAATTTTAAATTATCTTGCCACAATAGAAAAATACAAACAATATCATTATCACTACAGAACTCAGAGAGACCTCACACACAGCTGTTATTGAAGTTTGATGAAGCGTTATCTGGCTGTTTATCAACAGACATTTGAATTATACAGCTCAAGTGAAACAATAAGAACAGTTCAGAAAAAGAAACAGGCCTAATTATTTTTAATGAATTATTTTACCTCAGTATAGGATAGGTGTCCTCAAACTATGGCCTGGGGGCCGCATGCGGCCCACCTAGGACATTTTTCCAGCGACCGCCAAGTATTTTTGCTGCCACTACCTGTCCTGCTTAGCAGCCGACTGGTCCTGGGCCCCGTAGCCTGGCCCTCCAATGGTCTGAGGGACAGTGAACTGGCCCCATGTTTAAAAAGTTTGAGGACCCCCTGCTATAGGACATAACAGTAAGCTCAAATTAGAGAAAGATTCAGAAGTTGGAGCAAAAATTAAGGTCTTAATCAACAAGTTGGAGATTGTGGCATAGACGTTCAGGTAACAGTTCAGGAATCCTAAGTACCATCTGTCAGTTGTAAGCTAAGAGAATGAGAAGGATAAAGTAAAATTCAAGGAGTCTATAGAATTTAATCAATCAGGAGAGTAAAAGGTTTACAAACTCAGAGCTCAAGGCAGAGATGTAAGGAGCTCCACAAACAAATGATTTATGAGCCACAAGGGTTTGGAATCCAAAAGCAAACCACACATTCAAATATCAAGAGTTAGCAGTAATTGTAGCTCACTGGACACAAAGAACACCCTAACTATAAGTCAGCTTGATTTCAGTAGGGGTAGAAACTCTGGTTTATACTAAATAATTATGCTGCTAAATGTCTCTGGCCAGAATGAATGTTTCACTTCCTCTCTGATTCCACTTGCTAACACCTTTCCCTTCTTGAAAATTTATCTCTACCAAACAGGACATGAGGAGATGACACTGAACAATTACCTTGTCCCTTCTCCATCCACATACACCTAGAACTATATTCTAAGAACTCAGAAATGATAAAATGTTGCTCACCTGATCTTTCTTACTGCCACAGAATAATCTCTCAAATTATCATTACCAGGACAGGTGCAGTAGCTAACGCCTATAATCCCAGCACTCTGGAAGGCCAAGGCAGGTGGACTGCTTGAGCTCAGAGGTTCAAGACCAGCCTGAGCCAGAGTGAGACCTCATCTCTAAAAATAGCCGGGCATTGTGGTGGGCACCTGTAGTCCCATGTACTTGGGAGGCTGAGGCAAGAGAATTGCTTAAGCCCCAGAGGAGTTGGAGGTTGCTGTGAGCTGTGACACCACAGCACTCTACCAAGGGCAACCAAAGTGAGACTCTGTCTCAAAAAAAAAAAAAAAAGAAGAAGAAGAAGAAGAAAAAGAAAAAACTAGCCAGGCATTGTGGCAGGCGACCTTAGTCCCAGCTACTTAGGAGGCTGAGACCAGAGGATCTCCTGAGGCCAAAAATTTGAGGTTGCTGTGAGCTATTATGCCACAGCACTCTACTAAAGGTGACAGAATGAGACTCTGTCTCAAAAAAACAAGAAAGTTATCATTACCTCCCACAAATCTTCCCACTTAACAAATACAACCCCCCTAGGGCCCTGCTCATGATCACTGGGTTATACAGAATCCCAAATGCTTAGAGCGGCTGCACAGCAAGAACAGCATTAAGGGAACTGAGGCAGGGGACAGGAATCACATATACAAGGGGTAAGCCATGAGGAACTTGCAAAGAGACACAGGAATGAAGGAGGACCTGGCCTCACTTTGCTTATGACAATTCTTTACAATAGTCTAATGAGGAACTGGCAAACTTCTATAAAGAGCCAGAAAAATTAATATCAGGATTCTTAGGCCAGACTGTCTTCTGTCCCAACTACCTAACGTTGTCACCATAACATGGAAACAGCCAGAGACAAGTAAATGAATAGACACAGCTGTGTTCCAAAACAAATTATTTACAAAAACATGTCACTATGGCCTGAGCTACATTCTTCCCTTGGATGTATTCAGGGCACCAATCACATGGCAATGTTAACAGCTTCCTATCTCCCAAAGTAAGACTGTAAGTTCTTTAATAGGCATGGAATGGGTCTCATTTCCATATCCCCAGTTAGTACTAAGGAAAATGATGAATTGCAGGTGTTTAATAAATGTTGTTTGAATTGATGGGAAAATTAAGCTTCAAAGAGCTTAAATAATATGCTCAGATTAATATCACTACCTAGAATGAGTAAATGTGAATACAACAATAACACAAGAGAATGCCAGTGCATGTATACAGAGGTATTTAACATTTGTTGAACATTTAAAACATACTAGGCATTTTACATAAATTAACTTTGTCAAGCCTATTGACTATCCCATTTCTGTAGGTGAAGAAACTGAAGCTCAAAAATGTAGTGGGAGTGCATCCCTGTAGCCTGAGCTACTTGTGAGGCTGAGGCAAGACGACTGCTTGAGGCCAGGAATTTGAGGTGAGCTATGATGACACCACTGCACTTTTAACAGGGGTGTCAAAAGACTTTGATCCCCCCCCCCAAAAAATTAGGTTAAGTGCCCCAAACCACATAGCTAGTAAAAGTACAGTCAGGATTTGACTACAAAACTAATGGACTCCCAAATCCAAATTCTTTCCAATACTTCCGGGTACCAATATCCTTAAAAAAATTGGGGGAGAAAAAAAGCTACCATCTTTTTCCCCCTACAAAATAAAACTAGGGGAGATAACATTTTCATTATTTTGTAGCTATGACAATACAGACCAAAAAAAAAAAAAAACAAAACAAAAAAACGAGGCACTTTAGAGAAATATCTTATAGGAAAGAAGGAAACTGAGGAAATAACCAGATGAAATGAAGGTATGCTCAGAGCCAACTCTGTCATTCTGCTTCCATGCAGTAGCATGGGCTTCCTGACCAAAGTACAAAGGCTGAGTTTAGGAATTTAGAAGGTAAAAGCTATACCAAATGTTAAAGCTGTCAAAGCTATACTTTGAAAACCACTATTAAAAAGGTATGTTGGTGGTGCCTGTGGCTCACTGGGTAAGGCGCTGGCCCCATATACAGAGGGCAGCAGGTTCTAACCTGGCCCAGGCCAGCTAAAACAATGACAACTGCAATGCCCAAACTGGGTGTTGTGGTGGGCACCTGTAGTCCCAGCTACTTGGGAGGCTGAGGCAAGATTGCTTAAGCCCAAGAATTTGAGGTTGCTGTGAGCTGTGACACCACAGTACTCTACCGAGGGTGACACAGTGAAACTCTGTCTCAAAATAAAATAAAATATATATTTTTTTGAGACAGAGTCTCTCACTTTGTCATCCTCAGTAGAGTGCTGTTGCATCATAGCTTATAGCAACCTCAAACTCTTGGGCTTAAGCAATTTTCTTGCCTCAGCCTCCCAAAGCTGGGACTACAGGAGCCCACCCCACCACAATGCCTGGCTATTTTTTTTTTTTTTTTGCAGTTGTCATTGCTGTTTAGCAGGCCCGGGTCAGGTTTGAACCTGTCAGCCCCAGCCCTGGTGTATGTGGCCAGCACCTTAACCACTGAGCAGCTGAGACTACAAGTGCTGCCACAATACCCAGCTATTTTTAGTGGCTGGGTCTCGCTCTCGATCAGGCTGGTTACGAGCCTGTGAGCTCAAGCAATCCACCTTCCTTGGCCTCCCAAAGTGCTAGTGTTACAGGTGAGAGCCACCACACCTGGCCTGTTCTCTCATTTCTAAAAGCCCGACAAGTCAATCTTTTAAATTTTCTAGATCCTGTTTTTAGGGTACCAGAAAAACCACTGAATATATTAACTTAGCTTCAAATAGAAAAGATTGTACTGATTTTAGGTCAAGAATTTAGCTGTGAGTTTCATTGATGGTATATAAGAAATACAGAAATACTTATATATAAGTGTATATATAAGAAATACATGAAGGGTAATTATATTTTATGCAGAACTACTGAAGAAGATACTGTCTATTATAATAGTTATTCAATGCACTATGTCAGGACACATGCAACAAACCCTTTTAGAATTTAGTGCCAGGAAAACAGTTTGCCTCTTTAGAAAAAGTGATATGCTTCTTTATCAGAGGGAAGAAAGTACGCTGAGCATTATGTTTCTTTTTGTACTTTAATACACGAGTCAGAACTAATTTTTTTTTCAGTTAAAGCAATCACCTAATACAAGTTTCACAATATTATTTTTCTTTTCCATCTTTATAGTTATTATCACAGACTTTTTAAAGTATCATATGAGAGTTTTCCCTAAAATCTTTACTAAATGCTTTCTAAAAATAGCATACTATATACTAATAACAGACTGAAGGCTTCTTGAAATCTTTACCATTATTTCTATCTCTGATATGCATAAAAGTATGATATATAATGTGCATATATATGTATGTATATATACATATATACACACAATTATCTTAATACCATGATATTATAACACACACACACTATATATATATACATACCATGCATATATATGCATCTGAAATTAAGTGTGGAAAATGGGACCAGGAAATGGATAAGGGAGGGAATGGAGAATAGTTAAGTAGGCTCACTTGGCTGCATCAGAAATGGATGTGGAAAATGAGGAAGTAAGGGAAGACAGGTGGAATATAATATATTTATACCAAAGGCAGACAGCAGATAACGTGTCTGCTCCAATTACAGATAGCAGTAAAAAAAACTAGGCTATGTCTGAGCAATGAGGCATGGCCATTAAATAATGATATGCAAGAAGATCTTAGTTATAATATTCTGTAAAATCAAAAAATAAAAGTGTTAAGAATAGAAAAGTCTGGCGGCACCCATAGCTCAGTGTGTAGGGCGCTGGCCACATACACCGAGGCTGGCAGGTTCAAACCCAGTCCAGGCCAGCTAAAACAACAATGACAACTAAAACAAAAAAATAGCCGGGCATTGTGGTGGGCACCTGTTAAGTCCCAGCTACTTGGGAGTATGAGGCAAGAAAATTGCTTAAGCCCAAGAGTTTGAGGTTGCTGTGAGCTGTGACATCACGGTACCCTACCTAGGGTGACAGCTTGAGACTCTGTCTCAAAAAAAAAAAGAAAGTCTGACCAGGCACACTGACTAATGCCTGTGATCCTAGCATTTTGGGAAGCTGAGGTTGGAGGATCCCTTGAGCTCAGGGATTTTAGAGCAGCTTGATCTAGAGTGAGACTCCATCTCTACTAAAAAGAATTAGCCAGGCATTATGGCAGGTAACTGTAGTCCCAGAAACTCAAGAGACTGAGGCAGGAGCATGGCTGATACTACAGCACTCTAGCCTGAGGCAACAATAATAGGAAAGCCTGTTTCTTTCTTTCTTTTTTTTTTTTTTT
>NW_003852484.1:174448-180338 GCF_000181295.1 Otolemur garnettii | reverse complement strand
TGGGGATTCGAACCTGCCACCCTAGGTGTATGTGGCTGGCGCCCTAGCCGCTTGAGCCACAGGCGCCGAGCCCTGAGTCTTTCTTTATAGCTCACAGCAACCTGAAACTCTTGGGTTCAAGTGATTCTTTTGCCTAAGTCTCCCACATAGCTGGGTCTACAGGTGTCCACCACAATGCCTGTCTATTTTTAGAGGCAGGGTCTCACTCTAGCTCAGGCTGATCTCAAACTCCTAAGCTCAGGCAATCCACCTGCCTCTGCTTTCCAGCATGCTAATATTACAGGCATGAGCCACCTTGGCTGGCTCTGCATTTGGGGAAAAAATTAACTTAAGCTCAAAACCATAACCTGAGTTCTTTGCATAAAGGTAATTAAAAACAATCAAAGAAAATGTAATTAATTTATCAAGTGTTTGAAACATAATTAAGATGTAAAAATTAATCAGAATAGGGTGGCACCTGTGGCTCAGTGAGTAGGGTACCAGCTCCATATACCAAGGCTGGTGGGTTCGAACCCAGCCCTGGCCAAACAACAAAAATAGCCGGGCGTTGTGGCAGGTTCCTATAGTCCCAGCTATTGAGGAGGCTGAGGCAAGAGAATTGCCTAAGGTTGCCTACGGTTGCTATGAGCTGTGATGCCACAGCATTCTACAGAGAGTAAGACTCTGTCTCTAAAAAATTAAAAAAATTAATCAGAATAGCTATGTTGTTGAGCTATTACAAAAGAAGAAAATTTTAACACGTAAGAGAGGTAACACAACGTATTAAATGTAGAATAAGGTTTTAACTAAAGTATGTCAGAAAATCCATATGTACAAATACAAATAAGTACGGGTAAGCTTTTAACAGCTTCTTATTTCCTTTTTATCAGAGATTTAGTACTGGAAAGGAAATCTTTGAATTGTAATGAATAAAGAAGTTTCCCCTCACAGCTCAACATGCAATGACACATATAGATGTTCTCTTTACATTAACCCAAGAAAGATCACAGAGGAGAGAAACCTTATGATGAATAAAACCTTACAATGAATAATATAGATTTTGAAAAATTCTACAGTCATTATTTACCCCTTAAAGACATGGGAGAACTCCTGCTGGAGAAAAACCCTCTGGGAAAGCCTTTACTAATCACTTATATCTTAAACAGCCTAAGGGAAAACATAATGGAGGAAATCCATATGAAAGCAAACACATGAGGTAACACTCCATAATCATTCATTCCTTAAACAATATGAAAAAATACATACCAGACAGGAACTATATAAATGTGATCTATGTGGCTGTTAGATAACACAAGACAATTCACATTTGGGAAAAAAAGAACTGTAAATGTAGTTAAGTGTGAACACACCTTCATCCAGATCTTTCTTTATAATACACAAGAATTCATACTGGAGGAAAAAAAAACATGTTTTATCAATGTGGAGGACTATTAGACCAGAGTTTTAGTTTGATATTGAAACAGTAAAATTCAAACAGTAGAGAAACCCTAAAAATGTAGTAAGTGGTCAAGGCTTCAACCACAGCTATACCTTAACAGACATTAGAAAACTCATAGAGGGTTATCTGTAATCACTGTAGAAAAGCCCACAGCAGGGTATCTGGCCTTGCTGTAAACAAGACAATTCCCCTGGGAAGAAATCCCAACTGCAGAAGCCTTTAACAGGAGAAAGTCTCTTGCTGAACACCAGAGGATTCATACACCAGACACAGTTGAATGAAATAAATGGGGGAAATCCATTTACAGAGTCACACTTGCCAATGTGAGAATTCACACTGGAGAATGACACTTGTAATATAATGAATGCAGGAAAGTCTTCAGTAACTAGTCATTAAAGACCACATTATCAGGCTGGGCACTGTAATTTTAGCACTTTGAGAAACTGAGGTCAGAGGAATGCTTGAGGCCAGAAGTTCAAGAACCAACCTGGACATGATAGTAAGACCTCCTCTCTAAACAAATAGCGGAAAATTAGCCAGGCATGGGGTGCATGCCTGTAGTCCCAAGTAGTTGGGAGGCTGAGGCAGGAGGACTGCTTGAACTAAGAAGTTAGAGCAGGCATCCTCAAATTATAGCCCATGGGCCACATGCAGCCCACCTAGGACATTTATCCCGCCCGCTGGGTGTTTTTGCCGCCACTGCCTGTCCTGCTTAGCAGCCAACTTGTCCCAGGGCCCACGGTCCAGCCCTCCAACGGTCTGAGGGACAGTGAACTGGCCCCCTGTTTAAAAAGTTTGAGGACCCCTGAGTTAGAGGATTCAGTGAGCTACGTCTGCTCCACTGGACTCTAGCTTAGCTTAGCACAACAAAGCAAGACCCTGTCTAAAAAAGAAGAGCCAGGCAGTGGATCATGCCTGTAATACTAGTACTCTGGAAGGTCAAGGTGGATGAACTGCCTGAGTTCACAGGTTTGAGACCAGCGTGAGCAAAAGCGAGAGCCCCGCCTCCAAAAATAGCTGGGCATTGTGGTGGGTACCTGTGGTCCTAGTCACTGGGGAAGCTGAGGCAAGAGGATCTCTTAAACCCAAGAGTTTGAGGTACAGTAAGCTGTGAAGCCATGGCCCTCTACCAAGGGCAACAGAGTGAAACTCAGTCTCAAAAAAAAAAAAAAAAAGACTTTATAACATAAAAAATCTTCCCTTAGAGAGATATTGATTAATGGAATCAATGTAGAAAAGCTTTTGGGGGGGAATTATCCAGTTCATTAAAAAGCAGATAACTCATATTAAAAAAATCTTTATAAAGACCATTTTAAGGACCAGGTGTCATGGCTCACACTATGGCTATAATCCTAACACTTTGGGAGGCAGTGGGGGTGTGAGGGTGTGTGTGTGTGTGGGGGGTGTTTGCTTGAGCTCAAGAGTTTGAAACTAGCCTTGGCAACACAGCAAGACCCTGTCTCTTGGGCAGCACCTGTGGCTCAATGAGTAGGGTCCCAGCCCCATGTACGGAGGGTGGTGGGTTCAAACTTGGCCCCAGCCAAACTGCAACAAAAATATAGCTAGGCGTTGTGGCAGGCACCTGTAGTCCCAGCTACCTGGGAGCTGAGGCAAGAGAATCACCTAAGCCCAAGAGCTGGAAGTTGCTGTGAGCTATGATGCCACAGTACCCTACCAAGGGTGACAAAGTGAGACTCTCTCTCTTAAAAAAAAAAAAGACCCTGTCTCTACCAAAAAAAATTTTTAAATTAGCTGTATATGATAGCACACAAATTAGTCACAGCTACTCAGGAGGTTGAAACAGACGGACTGCTTGAGCCCAGGAGCTCAAGGCTATATAGTGAGCTATGATCGTGAGACTATACTTCAGCCTAGGTGAAAGAGTAAGACCCTGTTTTGGAAAAAAAAAAAAACCAACACTTCAGGAACAAGTGGTTTAGACATCAAGGGCTTAAAAAAAGAGTCAGTATCCTTTTGAGGACCCCATTAGAAAACTTGTCTTCATGAGGTTTGGGTGATCTGGACTAATGCTGAAGAGACTAACATGGCAAGAAAGAAAGGAGTATAATAACTGGCCAATTCCTAGATGAAATTAGAATAAAGTTACCATTCAATATTGGTACCTAAAAAGATGAAGGCTTCAATCATTGTGCTTCTCAGATTACTTCTTAGATAAAGAACTAGATATATTTCCATTGTAATTTGTAGCAATAGGAGCCTTTGCTAAAGTCCATATCCAAATCTGAATCTGGTTTTTTGTTTGTTTGTTTTTTTGAGACAGAGTCACATTATTAGTAGAATGCCATGGTGTTTTTTTTTCTTTTTCTGTTTTTTTTTTTTTTTTTTTTGAGACAGAGTCTCATTATGTCTCCCTCAGTAGAGTGTCATAGCATCACAGCTCACAGCAACCTCCAAGTCCTGGGCTTAGGCGATTCTCTTGCCTCAGCCTCCCGAGTAGCTAGGACTACAGGCACCTGCCACAATGCCCGGCTATCTTCTGGTTGCAGCTGTCATTGTTGTTTAGCAGGCCCAAGCTGGGCTCCAACCTGCTAGCCTTGGATGTGGCCGGCACCCTACTCACTGAGCTATAACTGCCCAGCCCAAATCTACGAGGTTTGACAATTAAGCTCTCGAACTTGTCCTAAGAAAGGTACTACATACCTCACTGCTGAATATCACTAGTTACCTTTGACATATACTTCCCTTAGGAAGCTACTGCACTGATGTTAGCACCTAGTGCACACTTGAAAGCAATTTTGAAATTCTTTTTCTGGAATGGCCATCAAAGCTATCACTGCATTACCTCCCCTTAATGTCCTGAATGTCATGAAAATGTCTTCCTTTCAGTTTTTTCTTTGTTTGGGGGTAAATAAAAAAATCATTGGGGCCAGATCAGGTAAATAGTGCCAGTGTTCCAATATAGTTATTTGTTTACTGGCTAAAAATTTCCTCACAGATAGCACTGTGTGAGCTGGTAAAGTGTTATGATCCAAGAGCCTTGAGTCCTTGAGTAGGCCAAGATTTTCAGTTAAGATTTTCCTGTTTCTCGGCTCGGTGCCTGTGGCTCAAGCGGCTAAGGCGCCAGCCACATACATCTAAGGTGGCGGGTTCGAATCCCCAGCCCGGGCCCGCCAAACAACAATGATGGCTGCAACCAAAAAATAGCCAGGCACTGTGGCGGGCGCCTGTGGTCCCAGCTACTTGGGAGGCTGAGGCAGGAGACTTGCTTGAGCCCAGGAGTTGGAGGTTGCTGTGAGCTGAGATGCCATGGCACTCTACCCAGGGGGACAGCTTGAGGCTCCGTCTCAAAAAAAAAAAAGATTTTCCTGTTTCTCTATGGATGTTGATTTGTCTGCTATGCTTCTCACATGCCACTGGATGATTTTATTGCACAATTAGATGAATTTTTGCAATGTTTTCACCAGTTCTGCTTGTTACTGGCCACCCTGACTTCTCTTTATCGGAGATAACGTCTCTCCTCTCACAAAACATTTAATCCACTTGTACATAGCCATTTTCTTCATGGCCTTAACCCCATAAACTTGGACTAACATCTTCCTGATTTCACGTCCTCTGTTGCCAAGTTTAACAAGAAATTTATGAAAGTTTGTTCAGTACTCTAATTCAAGCTCAGACATTCTTGTGATGACACACAAAAACATGCAACAACAATAATGAATGCCACTCAGTAAGAAATCACCACATATCAACACGAACACAACTCTGAGACACTGGTATACTAAGATTACAGTGTTGCCAATGTAAACACATGGTATCAAGTTTGCAAACTTAATTGTCACACCCCATAGGCAGAATTGCAAAGACTGTATACTCACTTGTATACTCATTCTATTCTACATCTCTGCAGTTACTTCATCAGGGACATTTTTATGAAAGTAGATATATTAATATTGTCACTATAATTAAAAATAGATCATGATTTTCAGAATACCTTGATAGATTAAATATAATATAAAATAAACAGGAATAAAAGTCCACCTTCAACTACATAAAATAAAGCAGAAAAAGAATGAGGAGTTATAAGACCAAAGTGGGAAAAAAAGTGTCTGATATGATTAAAATTATGTCCTTACCGGTGTAGTTTGCCACCATAAAATGGCTTAGTATGAAAAGTGATGCTGGCTGAATATCCAGTTTTTGCACAGTTAACGCTGACTTTGCCACCCAGTTCTACCCAAGGAACAGTCAAAATTGACCGGGCATATGCAGAAGGTAGAGAAAATGTGTACTCTTCTCCATGTTCCAACAGACTGAGGATACCTGAATATGAAAACACAGGGATGGTTAACATATTTTTAAAGATATAGACAGCTACAAAAGACTCTGTATTATTTTTCTTTCCTGTCTAGTAAATACATATAATTATCACAATTTTGCCTAATCTTCACTTAACTCTGGATGAAACTGATTTCATTTAAGATTATATTTGAC
>NW_003852484.1:167098-172708 GCF_000181295.1 Otolemur garnettii | reverse complement strand
AGTACTAACAACTTCTTCAGCAGTTTGGGAATAACTAGATATTTAAGGTTATAAAGTCATACTCATTAACCTCATACAATATGATAGTGAATAGATCTCCAATTAAGAGAAAGTAATTTTGGCTTGGTGCCTGTAGCTCAGTGGCTAGGGTGCCAACCACATACACCAGAGCTGGCGGGTTTGAATCCAGCCCCAGCCTGCCAAATAAAAATGACAACTCCAACCGAAAAAAAATAGCCAGAGGAGATGGGATCTTCCTCTTGCTCAGGCTAGCCTCAAACTCCTGAGCTCAAGCAATCCATCTGCCTCAGCCTCTCAGAGTGGTAGGGTTACAGACATGAGCCACTGTGTCCAACCATAGTGGTGGTTTTCAAACAAATATTCCAATGGAGTTTACTGCATCTTAAGTGGTGTTATATTAAAGATGGTTTAAAGGCAAATGTAAAAAGGGAGTTACATTAATAAATAATTGCTCTATAGTAGGTAATTAAGAGACGCTAAAGCTACCTGAACTGTATTATAACCTTCTATGCTCATCATTTGTGTTACCATCAGACCAAATACTGAACTAACAATGTACTACCAGTCTGAAATCCTATGGCCTCACTCTCTTAATAAATGCTCATTGGCTTGGTGCCTGTGGCTCAAGTGGCTAAGGCGTCAGCCACGTACACCCAAGGTGGCAGGTTCGAATCCGGCCCGGGCCTGCCAAACAACAATGACGGCTGCAACCAAAAAATAGCCAGGCATTGTGGCGGGCGCCTGTGGTCACAGCTACTTGGGAGGCGGTGGCAGGAGACTCGCTTAAGCCCAGGAGTTAGAGGTTGCTGTGAGCTGTGATGCCACAGTACTCTACCCAGGGCGACAGCTTGATGTTCTGTCTCAAATAAATAAATAAATAAATACTCATTAAGTACTCTCACTCTGGTGTCCTGAGGAGAGTGTCGTGGCATCGTAGCTCACAGCAACCTCAAGCTCTTGGGCTCAAGAGATCCTCTTGTCTCAGTTTTTCTATATTTAATAGAGACAGAGGGTCCCTCTTGCTTAGGGAGATCTTGAATCCTGAATTCAGGCAATCCACCTGCCTCAGCCTCCCAGAGTACTAGAATTATAGGTGTGAGGCACCGCACTCTGTTCTCCCGGCCCAAGTACTCTGTTCTTAATGTTCACAAATATGAACAAAAGCTAGGATAAATATATTTTAATACAGTTAATTTTTAGGATAAACAACTAGACAAAATGAGATTCTAACTAGTCTACACAAAGCAACATCAACTTTTTTTTTACATTGCCCTTAATAGTCTTTAAGAAGGGCAAAAACAAGCCAAGAACTACTGAGCATCTGGATTCACAAAAGGGTCCGGAAAAAATTACTGAGCCATTTCATAAGAGACATGGTTCTGATTATAACATATTGACTACTGTCAGAGGACAGACAATATACTTAGTTGTGTTTTTTTTTTCTTTGAGACAGAGTCTCACAGAGTCACAGCATCACAGCTCACAGCAACCTCAAACTTTTGGGCTTAAGCAATTCTCTTGCCGCAGCCTCCTGAGTAGCTGGGACTATAGGCACCCACCACAACGCCTGGTTATTTTTTGTTGCAGTTGTCATTGCTGTTTAGCTGGCCTGGGCTGGGTTCAAACTGGCCAGCCTCAGTGTATGTGGCTGGCACTGTAACCACTGTGCTAGGCCACCGAGCCATTTGGATATATTTTAATAATAATATTTAATTTATTAAATATTTAATATTTAATTTAATTATTAATAATAATTCCAAATTGATTTTAAGTTAAAAAAGAAACTGTATTTGTCTTACTTTTGTAAAAATATGTGTTTTTTCTTTTTCCTTAGAGACAGGGGGTCACTCTGTTGTCCAGGCTGGAGTTCAATGGTGTCATTATAGCTCATTGCAGCCTCTAATTCCTAGGCTCAACATTCTCCTGCCTAAACCTCCTAGTCTTTTTTTTTGGGGGGGGGGTAATAAATGAGGTCTGACTATGTTGCCTAGGCTGGTCTTTAATTCCCGGATTCAAACAATCACCCTGCCTTGGCCTCCCAAAGCTCTGGATTATAGGTGTCAGCCACCACGACCAGCCAAAATATGTGATCTCATAAACTGGGCTTATGACCTTTAATTTCTTTTTTTTTTTTTTTTTTTGAGACAGAGTCTCAAGCTGTCATCCTGGGTAGAGGGCTATGGCATCACAGCTCACAGCAACCTCCAACTCTTGGGCTTAAGCAATTCTCTTGCCTCAGCCTCCCAAGTAGCTAGAACTACAGGCACCTGCCACAATGCCCAGCTATTTTTTTTGTTATAGTTGTCATTCCTGTTTGGCAGGCCTGGGCCAGGTTCGAACTCACCATCCCCGGTGTACGTGGCTGGCGCCCTAGCCACTGAGCTACAAGCACCAAGCTTGCCCTGTTATTTTTAGAGACGAGGTCTCGCTCTTGCTCAGGCTGGTCTTTAATCTATGAGCTCAAGCAATCTACCTGCCTCGGCCTCCCAGAGTGCTAGGATTATCGGCATGAGCCACCATGTCCAGCAACCTTTAATTTCTATGAAATGAAATTTAAAATCCAAAGAAAAACAGAACCAGTTTTGAATATGTATGATGACAGACTAGTTAGGATAACTGAGACTCACAGAATTCTAAAATCTCACTTAATCTAATAATTGAACAGAATTTCCCCTTACTATTAGAAAGGGAAAATGTCTTAATATTAGAAACTAGAAAACATGGTTAATAGGAACAAAATTGAATTGTCATAAATCCCATTCCCTGATTTTATTTGTTAAAACTTTCTGTTGAGGGTACCAATAGCAATTTAATTTCCAAAAGGCAATCTCATGAATATATTAATAGCATTTAATTAAAAATTAACTATAATATGTCTCTTTTATGACTGAAGCTTAGCTAAGATATTAAAGCTTTTCCTTATTTCTTGACTTATTCCCTTTTTTGGAGTATGAGAGGCTACAGAGTCTTTCTGATATATGAACTGAGAAGAGTAATTGTCCTTGGGGAGAGAGTAGCAAAGAATAAGGTTCTAAATCTGGTTATGCCTTAGTATTTATGACCCCAGACATGTCCCATTACCTCTAGATTTCAAGTTTTTTTCATCTATTAATCTATAAAGAGCCTAAGGCTAATCTTATAAAGCTTATCACTGAAGATGACAAACTTTTTTTAAAACTAATAACGTGTACTTTCTAATGTTATGAAAATTTGAATTAGCTAGAAATACAATTTGGAAATTAGTAAGACATACCACAACAAAACTTAAAAATGGGAAAAACTGAAAAAGGGAATAAAATACTTTCTTCACAGCTACAATAAACAATCTCAAACTATTGGCATAACAGGTTTGATTATGATGCCACACTTAGATTATAAGTTTAAATTTAAAACAAATTATCCTTTGCACAGAGTCTTCCTTTATTATTAAAATACTAGGTTTTCTGTTATTGTAGTTTCATTAGCTCTTCAATGACTGCTGTGGAGGTTTTGGTTTTTGTTTTGTATTCTTGGCAAAAAATACTATATTTCTTCAAATTATTCTTTATAACCTTCTGATGAAGTAGAATTAAAGTTTTACAGTATATATTTAAAATATTCTATGAATAGCTCCTAAGAAAATATAAGAGATATAGATAAAGATTTACCCACAAGATATGTCTTATGATTTTTATAATACAAATTTGCAAACAACCTCAATGTCCAATATTTTATCTTAAATAAAAGATAGCAAATGTATTTCACAGAATATTATGCAATCATTAAAATAGTTTATCAATAACATGAGAAAATGAATATATTTAGTTAAAATACAACACAAAATTATCTACATACATGTATAATAATTAATCCTAATTTTATAAGCCTATATGTATGAACATACACAGAAAAGACGCAAAATACTAAAATCACCTATCTCTGGATGAAATGATTAGAGATGCTTTTATATTCTTCTTTATACTTTTCTGATTTTAAAAATTTTCAACAATAAATATTTAAGATCAGAAAAAATAATTTAAAAAGAGAATTTACATAAGTCCACAGATATACTCTTCCACTCCCAAAAAGCATGCTGGAATATACTGGGAATTGGAACAAAAAAGTATATTCATAACACCTTGAACTTATTATTTGTCTAAGTTTCCAAAATTCAAGATTGTAGTTTGATATTAAAAATTGGAGAACAATTTTTCTACTTACCTTCTCCAACCATTGTCACGCCTATCGACATGCCTAAGAACTTGCTCTTAGTCCAGACGTGTGCATTTACACACATCTTCCTTTCTGCACATTCTGCATAAAATCCTGAGACTGGAGGATGATGGGAAACCTGCTCAGCAACAAATCTGACTGTGTAACAGTCCGATCCCACCTGGCTCAAAGACTCCTCTGATTGAGGAGCATGATTTGTGACTGCCTGGGTGGAAGAGCTGCTAATAACACTGGATGCTACCTCACTTTTCGGCATCCTCCAGGAACAGTGAAATGTTTCTCCAATGATAGGATTGTATGGTTTCTTAGCAATGGCTCCCTTACGGCCTTCATGAAATGAGGTAAGGTAGTACTCAACAAAGCGAATCATTCTGTCCTCAGCTGTAGCTCCATTAGTGATGGCTATAAATAGGTCTGGATGAGACATGAAGTCTGCATACATTTCCAGCAAGGAACGCTTCTCTAGGATAAATGTAGGAAGCACCACCTAAAACAATAACAACAACAACAATCAACCGAAGAGGGAAAATTTATCTGTAACAACTGTTCTTATCTCTCTAAAAACATTTCATTCTAGATGGGTATTAAAAACATAGTTACAAAGAAAAAAGTATTTGGTCTCATTAAAAAATAAGCATGCTTAAAGGGAAATGAAAGCCTGCCCAAATAGTTAAGATGAAATACAAATTCAAGATGGTCAGGTAGAAGGAATTAAAAAAAAAATCCTCAAACTTCTAGACTAGATAAAAAAGTATCATCAGGTTAAAAGTCAAAGTGAATGTTAGTCATGCCTAGCCTCCTTTCCTAACTTTAAAATAAATTGTAGATGATTGATCAAGATATGAGACTTTTCTGAGAATAAAGAGATCACAGACCAAAGGAAAAGCTGTAACACACATTTAATTTTAAGCACAAGGCAACTATTTCCTAAAAGAGAACTTTTGATAGCTAAAATTAGTTAAGTGTAAGGAAGATTAAATATTTTAAAGCAGAGTTGGACAGACATTGCAAAATAGTTCAACTGTTTGAGAAAACAAACTTGGAATATTTTTCAAGACCCTTAAGGTATTCATACCCATCAGCCTAGTACTTTTATCCAGGAACCTAGCCTTAGGAAATAAATAACATGAATAAGGAAAATGTTAAAAAATAATTACAACAACTTACATTTTAAGCTATGGTTCTACATCACTTAAATGTGGAAATCTCACGTAATGACATTTCACTATTATAGTCCTTTTAAAAGATGGTTCTGGGCTTGGCACCTGTAGCTCAAATGGCTAGGGCGCCAGCCACATAAACTGGAGTTGGTGAATTTGAACCCAGCTTGGGCTTGCCAAACAACAATGGCAGCTACAGCCAAAAAAAAAAAAAAAA
>NW_003852484.1:161693-166624 GCF_000181295.1 Otolemur garnettii | reverse complement strand
AAAAAAAAAAAAAAATTACTATAAATTTCAAGTAAAGGCAAAACCAGAGATACTGGAAGAGTAAACAAAAGCAACGAAATTGTGGGAGCTGTTAACTAGAAAGCTGCATCTTAAGCAGTAGTTCATACTATGTACAGATTAATGAAAAAGCTCAGGATCTAGGGGTTTAAACTAAAACAAGAACAATGGAGTGAAATCTATATGCAAAGCAATGAGATGCCTAAATCTCCTCCCTAACTCCACACTGTTGACAACTTGTTTTCCTTTCATCTCAAAAGTCTAGAGAAGTGATTTTCAAATGGTGTGGCACACCAGTGTGCTGTGAAAGGATCTTAGGTGTGCCCTGAAAATTTTTAAGCATTATTAATTAAATTTTTTTTGAGCAGTATCTCACTTTGTCACCCTCAGTAGTGCTATGGCATCATAACTCACAACAACCTCAAACTATTGGGCTCAACTAATCCTCTTGCCTCAGACTCCCTGGTAGCTGGGATGACATGTTCCTGCCACAAGGCCCAGCTATTTTTTAGAGATGAGGTCTCACTCTAGCTCAGGCTGGTCTTGAACTCATGAGCTCAAGCAATCCACCTGCCTCCACCTCCCTTAGTGCTAGAATGACAGGCATGAACCACTTTGCCTATCCAATTAATTAAATTATTTTTGAAAGAAAGTTCAAAGTACAGTAAATATATTCTTTTTTAAAATCTTTTTCTTTTTTTTCCTTTTTTTTTTTTTTGAGACTCACTATGTCGCCCTTTGTAGAGTGTCCTGGCATTGCAGCTCACAGCAACCTCCAACTCTTGGGCTTAAGCAATTCTCTTGACTCAGCCTCCCGAGTAGCTGGGACTACAGGCACATGCCACAGTGCCCAGCTATTTTTTTGTTGGAGTTGTCGTCGTTTAGCTGGACCAGGGCAGGTTCGAACCCACCTCCCTCGATATATGTGGCTAGCACCATAACCACTGTGCTACGAGCACTGAGCCTCTTTATCTTTTTTTAAGCAATTACTATAAATTTAAGTGTGCCATGGAAGTTTTACTCTAGGTTCAAGTATGCTATGAGATAAAAGATTTGAAAAACACTGGTAGAGGCTTAGTCTCTACAGATAGAAACAAAGCAGTTTATTCTCTAGACTGGAGAACATCAAGGACTTCTAAGAGAATGGATACCATGATGATAAAAAGAATATTAAGCAATCCTATATAAATTCAATGTTTACTACTGACACCCTCTCCCACACAGTCCTCTTCAACTCCTCACTGCTTTACTCACAAAGTAGGAGATGAGAGAAAAAAATTTTTCTTCTGGGAAATTTAACTAACCCTAGAAGAAAAACCTGACAATTTTGGCATCAAGTTCTCCAAAAATGGTCCAAGCAAATTACTGGACAATAAAAGATACAGGTCCCACTCACATGTTCAAAACTTAAAATCAAATTTTTAATTTCTCTAAACTTATTTGTGAGCAGAAAATCAAGAAATATCTCAGATCTCTGAGAAAACCTCTAATTAGGAATATAAAGATTAAAAAAAAAGAAATAC
Source organism: Otolemur garnettii (assembly GCF_000181295.1). Lineage (NCBI taxonomy): Eukaryota > Metazoa > Chordata > Mammalia > Primates > Galagidae > Otolemur > Otolemur garnettii. Next base: position 165,083 of record NW_003852484.1, on the reverse strand, counting down.
ACTTAGAGGAAACAGAAACCTCAGAGGAGGAAAAAATAATCTTAAAAGTAAAAGGTAGTATCTTTGGAGAATTGAGAAAATACTACATACATGAAACAGGGATGCTTTCTATAAAAAAATCAGAAAACTAAAAAACATAATAGCAAAAATCAAAACTCCACAGAAGAGTTAGAAGATAAAGGTGAAGAAATATCCCAAAACATAGGACAAAGATAGAGAGAGAGAAAGAAAGAAAAAAGAGAAAAATAGAAGACAAGACTAGAAGTCAAATGACCATCCAAGGTTATTTCAGAGAAAACAAAAAAGTGGAAGAGAGAAAAACATCAAAAGTAATTCAAGAAATTTTCAGAGAACTGAAAAATATGAGTTATGACCCTGAAAATGCACACCAAGTGCACAGATACAATGGACAAAAAGGAACCTGTATCAAGATGTGTCACAATACCAACATACAATAAAGAGATGATTCCAAACAATTTCAGAACAAAACAGGTCACAAACACAAGATGACTTCAGTGTTTTCACCAGAATCCTGTAGCAAGGAGGCAGTATCTTAGAGGAAAACTTTTTACAAGTTACAAATTCTATCCAAACTAGCAATCGAACATGAGGGCAAGATAAAAACATTTCAGACACACACTTTTTTTTTTTTTTTTTTTTGGAGACAGAGCCTCAAGCTGTCCCCCTGGGTAGAGTGCCATGGCATCACAGCTCACAGCAACCTCCAACTCCTGGGCTCAAGCGAGTCTCCTGCCTCAGCCTCCCAAGTAGCTGGGATCATAGGTGCCCGCCAAAATGCCCGGGTGGTTTTTAAAGACAGGGTCTTGCTCTAGCTCAGGCTGGTCTCAAACTTGTGAGCTCAGGTGATTCACCCACCTTGGCCTCCCAGAGTTCTAGAATTACAGATGTGAGCCGCTGCACCCAGCCCTTGTAAAAAAATTTTTAAAAATTAGCTCAGCATGGGGCAGCGCCTGTGGCTCAGTGAGTGGGGCGCCGGCCCCATATACCAAGGGTGGAGGGTTCAAACCCCTCCCCAGCTGAACTGCAACCAAAAAATAGCCAGGTGTTGTGGTGGGTGCCTGTAGTCCCAGCTACTCGGGAGGCTAAGGCAAGAGAATTGCTTAAGCCCAGGAGGTGGAGGTTGCTGTGAGCTGTGATGTCACAGCACCTCTGTCTGTACAAAAAAAAAAGAAAAAAAAAATTAGCTCAGCATGGTGACATGCACCTTAGAGTCTCAGGTACTCAGGAAGCTGAGGCAAAAAGATCACTCAAGCTCATGTTTAAGGTTGCAAGGTACTATGATGATGCCACTCCCAGAAAACAGACTGAGACTATCTCAAAAAAAAAAAAAAAAGCAAGCGCAAGCTACAGCCAGAGACTTAAATGTTTACTTTATCTACTGGGAACTGCCTCTTATGACTGGCAATATAGTCCTGTCCTTATCTTAAGCTTGTGTTGGCCATTCACATTTTCCTAAACTAAACAACATTGTTATGAGGTACAAATGTAGGTGGTAAAACTATAAAGAAAACTAGTAGGAGTTGATTAACACAAAAGTAAGGCTCGGTCCTTTAGCTTAGTGGTTAGAGTGCTGGCCAGATACATCAGGGCTGGGGGGCCTGCCAAACAACAATGACAACTACAACCAAAAAAAATATCTGGGTGTTGTGGCAAGCACCTGTAGTCCCAGCTACTTGGGAGGCTGACACAAAAGAATCACTTAAACCCAAGAGTTTGAGGTTGCTGTGAGCTGTGACACCATAGCACTCTACCCAGGGAGACATAGTGAGACTGTTTCAAAAAAAAAAAAAAAAGTCAAGTTGTTACATCTAGGAAAAAGGAGGGGAGTCCAATGAGGAGGGAATGCTCAGAGCTTCCAAGTTCTGGCAATGTTCTATAACTTAATGTCAGAAGTGAGTACATGGGTATTCGCTGACTTTTGTTCTCTGAATGTTTACATGCATTCTATTTAGTCTTTTGTGTATGTGATATATCTCACAAGAGATAAATTAACTACAGAAAACAAATAAAACAAAAATACATATAAATTATAAATATATGAAGGAAGACTGGATAGAAATACCAAAGTGAGAATTGTTATTATGCCAGTGTGGTAAAATAATAGATTCTTTTTTATTTTTTTTGAGATAGAACTTCAAACAGTCACCCTGGGTAGAGTGCCGCTGCATCACAGCTCACAGCAACTTCCAATTCCTGAGCTTAAGCAATTCTCTTGCCTCAGCCTCCCAAGTAGCTGGGACTACAGGTGTCCATCACAACGCCCGGCTATTTTTTGGTTGCAGTTGTCATTGTTATTCGGTAGGCCTGGGCTGGATTTGAACCTGCCAGCTCTGGTGTATGTGGCTGGCGCCTTATCAGCTTGAGCTACAGGTGCTAAGCCAAAAACAATAGATGACTATTTTCTGAAAGTTTCTGTGAAGTGATTAATTGTATTACTTTCATAATATTATTTTAAAAGAAATAAAATCAACACTGGGGAAAAGTATATTCCTTATTCACAGCATGAAGGCGAGGACCATGGTTATCTCCTTTGTAGCTGCTGCAGCACCTAGTACTGTGCCTGGAATACAACTGGGGCTCAGCTCAGTTGTTAAGTCAATGTTATTGTTAAATATGAGGATGCTGTGGGTGCAACTTTAATATTGCTTGAAAAGTATCATTCCTTTAAGTGTTGTGTCAATGTTCAAATTTGTAGTTAGTTAATATTAAAAAAAAATTTTTTTTTGAGGCAGTCTCACCTGTTGCCCAGGCTAGAGCGCCTTGACCTCAGCTTCACTCACAGCAACCTTAAACTCTTGGGTTCAAGTGATCCTCCTGGCTCAAGCCTCCCAAGTAGTTGGCACTACAGGCACCCACCACAACGCCTGGCTAATATTTTTTCTTTCTTTTTTTCATTTATTTTTTACTTTTTTAATTTTTAAATAAAAGCTCTTGCTTAGGCTGGTCTTGAATTCCTAAACTCACACAATCCTCCTGCCTCGGCCTCCCAAAGTGCTGGGATTACAGGTGTGAGCCACTGCAACCAGCCAATACTAATCTATGTGTGTATGTATATATGTCTGTGTATATATATAAACACACGTAGCTTTTTAATTAATAAGACACAAAAATGGTGAAAGTATATTATGTACAGTTAGTCATGCCATGAGAGAATTTTACCATGTGGATTACTAGTACAGCACATTCTTTTCAAATGTTCTTAGGCCTCATAAACCTCCATCCTATTTTTATGCCTTATAAACCTAATCTATTATGGGATTACAGAAACCATACTAATACCAAACACTACTCATTTTAACCAATTTCTGACCTAATAAAGTCTTTTCTGAACCACTAATGCAAAAATATTTCTTTCTTTTTTTTTTTTTT